>NW_023270314.1:19590427-20121243 GCF_011800145.1 Mirounga leonina | reverse complement strand
TTTATTTATTTGACAGACAGAGATGGCAAAAGAGGGAACACAAGCAGTGGGGGTGGGAGAGGGAGAAGCAGGCTTCCCGCTGAGCAAGGAGCCCAAAGTGGGACTCGATCCCAAGACCCTGGGATCATGACCTGAGCCCAAAGGCAGACGCTTAACGACTGAGCCACCCAGGTGCCCAGGACTTGCATTTTTAATATGTGTTAATTTTACTATGGCATATTGAAACATAAATTTAATGTTCCTGAATTTTGATCTGTTCAAGAATAACTGTCAATACTAAATCTCCTATACTATTGTGATTTGGTAATTTCTCCTTGTATTGAACAATATTTAATGAACTATAATTTAGGGCATAAAAGCATATGTCGCTTCTATATGCACACACACAGTAAATTTACCCTTTATATGTTAAAATTTCACTCTTCTAAACGGTTTTATTTGATTTTTATTTCTTTTTTTTCTGGTGTTAATTTTGGAACACCTAAACTTATTCTGCATTTGCCTAAAAGGTATTTGTTCATTCCTTTTGGATTTTTGACTTTTTTTTTTTTAGGTTTGTTTCTTGTAAACAGCTCTAGTTGCATTTTATTTTTTGATTCAATTCACAAATCTTTTAACATGGGCTTATTATACATCTAATGCTTGTAAATTTTTAGATAACTGATGTATATTCCTGTTATGTTGTCCTTTGTGTTATATTTTTCTATGTGTCTCTCCTCTGTTGCTCCTTACACATTCTTGTCTTTTTTCTATATGGTCTGTGTTTTCTTTGCTTTTATATCCTCCACTCTTTTTGGAAAGTAAAATCTTTGTAAAGTGGTTTCTTTTAAACTATTCAAAGTTATGTTTAATCTCTAGTCTACTAGTTTTCAAAGTTGAATAAAATCATATATTTGTGTGTCCATAGTTAAGGCATGGTGTTTAATGTGCTTTTACTTTCTTCACTCTCTTCCCTCTACCTCCTTTTTCATATGACAAGAAATTTTAGATTTATATAATTT
The DNA here is from genome assembly GCF_011800145.1 of Mirounga leonina. Classification (NCBI taxonomy): domain Eukaryota; kingdom Metazoa; phylum Chordata; class Mammalia; order Carnivora; family Phocidae; genus Mirounga; species Mirounga leonina. Next base: position 20,120,242 of record NW_023270314.1, on the reverse strand, counting down.
TTATAATATTGCATACTTTTACATACTTTTTTTCATGAGCAGAATTATATTGCTTTTTTAAGCCTCAGCTCAAGTATTGCCTCCCCCTTTTCCATTCCTACTTAATTGAGTCTCTGATTTCCCTATCTGGACTTAATCACTTCTTCCTCTTTGAATCTACTACATGTGTTCTTTCCCTCCTGATACCCATTGGTATCATAATTATTAGTTTAGATTTGTGTATCCTCAGTCAATGGTGAATTTTTTGCTGGTAAGAACCCCTCATTAGTTCTGTATTTATAGGACTTAGTGTAATGTATAACATTTAGTAGAAGCTCAGTAATGTTTGGTAAATAAATGAAGATGTAAATGAGTATGGAATGTCTAGCTTTGTTTTTGGAACTCTATATGGATTTTGTTAAAGTAATAAGGGGGAAGTTACGTGACTTTTTCTCTGCTTCTAAAAAATCTTCAAGTACTTAGATTCCATATAACAATGCTAGGAGTATCATCTGACTAGCAACTGTAAAGGGCTAGAGCCTGAAAGCCATAGTTGTTGCTCATAAAGGGCATTCATACTGAATCATCAGAATGTTCAACATTTAGTAAATGCCTACAGAATGCCAGACACTTATACATAATCCATCTTCTCAGAATTAGAAAGGATTCTGAGATGTTACCATAAACATTGAGGATTGCTGTAAGATCCATTTCAATATGCTGATAAGTTAATTAAGATCCAACAGGTAAACTCCTCAAAAAAATTTAAGTGACTCACACAAATTCTTTAATTTTCCAATCCTCAGTGTTGGGATTTGCCTAATAAACAAAGATCATCCATGGTTTGGTTGTGTATCCATTTTGTCTAAAATCATTTGGTCATGCATTCTAGATACAAAACATATTGGTAGGCACTGTGGAGGAGTTCTGTAAATTTAAACCACTTTCACAAGTTTTACCTTGTTGAATTTGGGTCATATAGCCCTGCTCTCTGGTTAATATTGATTTTACCTAGTAATTTATATAAATTCTTAGTATACATTTATTCTGATTGAAATTGTGTTTTTTTCCTCCTAGATGGGAGATGAGGTATGGAAGGGAGGAATTTCAAATTATTCAGATTTGGGTTGAATGTATTAAGTTCATTTTCCAATTGAGCTGCTGAACAAGTATGATGTTTTCTAAGCAAATCAAGCATGACGCTGTGTCCTTTGATACCTTGTGCTCTGGTTTCAAACACACTGCAGCTGCGGCTGATGCCCCCCTCACTGGGAGCAAATATTCCCTCCCTAATGTTATTTGTGTTACTGATGTTATTTATGATTCTGTACACACCACTCATTGACAATGCCCTGTTTTACTCTTAAGAAAACTAAACTGATTTCTAGGGTGTATCCAAATGATGTTACTAAATTTCAAACTTATGTTTGTCAAAATTAATAGGATATTTGCATAAGAACTATCTCATTTCAAGTGTAAATAATGTATCTGATCATTATAATTCCAAGTGTTAAATTGAAATATCAGAAAAATGTATGTATGTATGTACACACACATACATGTGTGTATATGTATATATATATAATAGGTAAAAATAGACTCATTAGTTCCTGCTGCATCATCTTATTTATTATGCAAGTTTAGTATCTTAGAACACAAAAATGAAACCTCTTGGTAAAAAAGAAAGGAAGAAAAAAATGTAGGGAAAAGTAGTAGAAAATGAGTTTTCTTATCCACACCTTCTCACATCTCCAGTTAACTTCAGTGGTATCAGTTGACTCCTCTCCTTCCCCACTCCTCCCTACCACATTATTAGGCTTTGAAATTCTACTCTTCTGAAAGAAAAAGGTGATACCCTTTGCTTACATGCTTCCTTAGCTAGGTGAGATAGATTCTCTCTCTCTATTTTGTTCACATACTGAGTCTTGAAAATACATAGAGACACTAGAGTTTTCACAGTCATTTGCTTGCCTTAAAAATTTCCCAACTTACACTTTTCATGTCAATTTGAAACTTTTCTTTATAATAAAAATATATGAGAAAGTTTCAAATGACATGGCTAATGATACATGTGGAAAGTCCTTTGCTTTTCTTCTCCCTAAGAGAATAATGTAGGGGCAATAAGGATATATCTTGTTGACAGAAAATAGTTAACACTGTGATTTCATATGTTCTTAACAAGAGCAATTCTTTTGTTCTCCTGAAAACAAAGGATAGGGCCCCATGGGGAGGGAGTCAGTTTGTCTGGTTTCCTTCTCTCCAATCTTTAGTGAAGGGCTTAGCCTAAGAAAACTGAGTAAATGTTGAATGAATAATTTTTGCACAACTTTATTAAAGAAAGAAGTGGTTGAGAAGGAGTGTTAGATAGTTTTATAATGTGTTCCTTACACATTGTTGAATTAAGTAGGTTTTCCTATAAGAAATTTTTTTCATACTTAGAGATAGTGTACCTCCCTGTGGATAAAAGGATATCTGAGTTCATAAATACATATATGTAATTTAAAAAACAGATTTAGAAGCTTTAACAAATTAAATATACTTTCACGACTTCTGCTTTAAACCAAGATAGAGCAACCAGGGCTGGATTAACTGTCCTATATGAAACAAGAAAACAAGATGAAATATATGAGAAACACAGAGTCTCAGGTAGTGATGGACAGTGTTCCTTGAGAGATGGAAAACTCATGGTGTGAGTCCTGGGACGGTCTCAGCTCATTGCCTTGAGAGAATATTGAGGCCATTATATAAATAGAGGAACCCAGACAGAACTTAGTGGATTCCCTGAGTTGGAGAGATGGATCTGGGATATGAAGGGATCAAAAAAGCTGGAGTTCAGGGGACAGGGTGCCAGAGGAGAGAGGGCTGCATGAGGAGATTTGAGGAGAGTTCCATTTGAATATTCAGCAGGGTACTGGTGGGCTCAAGTGTGTGAGGAAAATACTTGAGGCTTAGAAAGAACCATCTGAGAGTATCAGAGGGAAGAGTTACTGGCAGTCACAAAGGGCTGTAGATGGTCATACCAGTCAGGTGGGAAAACCTCACAATTCATGGCACACAGGGTAGAGAACTCAGAAGGGTCTTGCCTCCTTAGTGAGGAATAACTAACCTTATACTAAATGCTGTTCTAATACCACCTGGCACAAATTTGCCCAAATCAAACTCCTAGAGAAGAAAACTACAGTTTCTAAGATGAAAAATATACTGGATGAAATTAACTTGCAGATCAGATATTGCAGAAGAAGGAGTAGTGAACTTGAATCTATAGCAATAGAAGCTATCCAAAATGAAACACAGGGATAAATATGTTAAAAATAATTGAATAGAGCATCACTAAGATATGGGACAACTCAGACATCTCAACATATGTGTAATTGGAATCCCTGAAGGCGGAAGGCAGAACAAATATTTGACAATATAATGGCTAAAAAGTTTCCAAATTTGATGAAAACTATAACTGTATAGAACCATAAAGCACAAAAATCTTTAGTAAAGAAGTATGAAGAAAACCACACCAAGACACATCATAATGAAATAGATAGATTGTAAAGAAGGAAGTAAAACTATCTTTATTCATGGATGACATGATTGTCTATGTAGATAGTTTGATGGATTCTACCAAGAAAATCTACTAGAATTAATAAATAAATTTAATAAAATTGTAGGATACAAGATCAATATACAAAATCAAATTGTATTTCTATAAACTTGTAACTAATATCAGAAACAAATTAAGAAAACATTGCCATTTATAATAAGATAAAATGTGAAACACTTAGGCATAAATCTAACAATAATGTGCAAGATCTGTATGCTGTTTGCTAAAAATTACAATCTAATGATAAAAAGGGAAAAGAGACAAATGGAGAGATAAACCATGTGAACAGGCTGGAAGACTAACTATTGTCAAGTTCTCCTCAAATTGACCTGTAGATAGTAGTGAATCCCAATCAAAACTCCAGCAGACTACTTTTTAAAATAAATTGACAAGCTGATTCTAAAATTTGTATGTAAATGGAAGGATCTCAAATTGCTTAAACAACTTTGAAAAAAAGAACAAAGTTGGTGGATTTAAACTACCTGATTTCAAGACTCATTATAGAGTTGTGGTAGTCAAGACAGTGTGGTATTGCTATTAAGGAACAATAGATCAATGGAACAGACTAGAGTTTGGAAACAGACCCACATATATATGGCTATTTTCAATAAAGGTGCAAAGGCAAACCAGTGCCTTGGAAAGATAAGAAAGGATAATCCTTTTTAACAAATGGTATTGGAGCCATTGGATATACATATGCAAAAAAAAAATATTGATCCACACCTGGCACCAAATAAAAAACAAAGTAGAATATAGTTCAAAATGTAAAATCTAAAACTATAAAATTTCTGAAAGAAAATGTAGGAGAAAAATTTTGTGACTTTGGATTAGGCGAAGATCTCTATGATCATTAAAGCAAAATTTATAAAACAAAACACTGAGAAATTTGACTTCATAAAATTAAAAACTTCTGATTTTTGAATGACAGTTAAGAAAATGAATGAAAAGACAGCCATGCACTTGTATAACATATTTTCCAAGCATATTTCTGATAAAGGACTTTGATTCAGAATATGCAAAATAAATCTCAATATTCAGTAGTAAGAAAACAAGCAATCCAATAAAAGTAGGCAAATGATTTAAAAATAAATAAAACACACATGACACACAAGGGCAAGATAAAACATTTGCTATCATTAATTACTAGAGAAATGCAAATTAAAATCACAATAAGACTACAGTATAGGCATATTAGAATGGCTAAAATTAAAAAGACTGACCATAACAAGTATTGGTCAGGATGTGGTAGGAATGCAAGCTGGGAAACAGCTTGGCAGTTTCTTAAAAAGTTAAAATATATAGCTACCATACGATTCAGACAGTCCTTAGGAATGCACCCAATAGGAAAGAAGGCATATGTCCAAATATCTACATGAGTATTTTTTTAACCAACTTTATTTCTAATAGGCAAAAACTAGGAACAACCTAAATGTCTATCAACAGATGAATGGATAAACAAGTTGTAGTATAGTCATATGCTAAAACACTATTTCAGCGGGCGCCTGGGTGGCTCAGTTGGTTAAGCGACTGCCTTCGGCTCAGGTCATGATCCCAGGGGCCTGGGATCGAGTCCCGCATCAGGCTCTCTGCTCCTTGGGAGCCTGCTTCTCCCTCTGCCTCTCTCTCTCTGTCTCTCATGAATAAATAAATAAAATCTTTAAAAAAAACCAAAAAAAACCCAAAACACTATTTCAGCAATAAAATGGTATGAGCAGTTGACAAATACAAGAACATGGATGAATCGTGCTGAATCAATGAAATGAAGCAAGAAAGAGTGGATACTGAGTATACTGTACATACTGTGCCAGATGATTTCATTCATATAAATATTGTTTTAAATACAATATTTAATTTATAATATTTATTTAGATACTAGGTAGGAATCTCTGCAACTTCTTACTAAAATAATTCATAATATTGATCTTGATTCTTACTGTTATAAGAGTAAATTATTTAGGATTTAGGATCATTTTTAAACTGGCATGAAAGAGCATTAATCTTTTGGGAATCTTTGACTGAAATTAAAGAATGTGAAGTAGATTTTTCTTTTTAACTCTCTCACAAAGATAATGTATACCTCTTGCTTGGATGTATGGAATAAAAATATCTGTTAAAGTTTGTACAGAAAATTTTATGGAATATGACTTCAGAGAGTAATAATGAATTCAGCATATTTTATCTTTTTAAATTAAGGTTAATTGACAAATAAAATTGTAATAAATTATACAGGGTGTATACAGTGTGATTTTTGATATATGCATATATTGTGTAAGGATTCCTACCATTGAGTTAACACATCCATTGCCTCATATACTTACCTTTCTTTTTGTTGCTGGTGATGATAAGAACACTTAAAATCTACTCTCTTAGCCAATTTCAATTTTATGATACAGGATTATCAACATTAGTCACCATATTATGTATTAAATCCCCAGATCTTATCTTATAACTGAAAGTTTTTATCCTTTTACCCGCCTCTCCCTATTTCCTCCACCCTCAGCTCTTCCTGGCATCCACCATTCTGCTCTCTGTTTCTGAATTCAGCTCTCGTGTGTGTGTGTTTTGTTATTTTATTTATTTATTTATTTATTTATTTATCTATCTATCTATCTATCTATTTATTTATTTATTTATTTATAGATTCCACATAAAAGTGATACCATGCAATATCTTTCTCTGATTGGCTTATTTCACTTAGCATAATGCCCTTCAGGTTCTTGTTGTTGCAAATGGCAGAATTTCCTTCTTTTTTATGGCTAAAGAATATTCCACTGTATATATATACCACTCTGTTGGATAAATCACTTATCTCTGTTTCATTAAGATTACTTGCTGGGGATTTATCTTGTTCCCTTTTTTGGAACATATTTCCCTGTTTGATTTTCTTGACTCTCTTGGCTTCTGCACATTAGATAAATGTAGGAGATGAATGTCAATCAGCCTGGCCCAAACTTCCAGTTGCCTTTCAAATCTTGGTGATTATCCAAGCCATTGTCTTTCTTCTTAGTGGCTGTCCATAGTTAAGGGTGTGCCAAGACCCCTCAGTGTCCCCGAATGAGGATGGCAGTCAGCACCTAGACACAAGGGGATTAGACGCTTGTCCCTCAGGCAGCAGCTGGGGAAGCATATAATCAAACCCCTTCCCGGGAGGAACTGGGAGATGGGCATTTTTGTCTGCTTCCTCTGTGCTGAAAAGTCTGGATATATAGTTACAGTGGCTGCCTCTGTACCTTTTTAAAAGCGGCTTCTTTTGTTTCCTATAATCCTGTGGGACTCAAGAATGCCTTGTTGCCTATCAGACTTAGGTGATTAGGGGACAGGTCTCTTAGAGAACAGCCTTAAAGGTAGGGGTACTAGATATGTGGTCCAAACCCTTCACCCCTCAGGGAGAAGCTGGAAGTTGGGGTTTTTCTCCTAATAGTATGCTGCTGTGCTATGGGTGGGGTTTATGGGGATACTGTGTCTCAGCCTTTCCTACCCATTTTAATGTAGATATTTTCTCAGTTGCTGGATGTATAGGAGTCACTCAACTAGTTTCTGGATTTTTCTCAGAGGACCGTGCTCTGTGTGTAGCTGTACATTTGGTGTGTCCATGGGAGGAGGGAAATTCAGGAGCCTCCTATGTCACCATCTTGGTCTGGAGTCTCTCCCTTTTCTTTAGTTTTTTTTTTTTTTTCCTCTGAAGGAAATACAATGAAGGAAAATGCAACTTCTATTGTTCCATCATCTGTAAACAAACTTGAGCTGAAAATGTACCATGAGATGGGTATGTCAGTCCTTCAGAAGCTGTAGAGACTTGTCTAGGTAGGGAGTATCTTCTGATAATGGAAAGCTCTCCTGGGAAAGTTTGCAAAGTGGGACTTCATTTTGGCATTAGCCTCTGCATAATTTCTAAAATATTTTAAACCAGGTTTTATGGTATTTTGATTTTTAAATGAAGAATCACCTCAAATATACATCAGGGTGAATCCATTCAGGGTGAATCACATCCCAATATGTCACTTGTTAGGGATCATTGAGGTTCCTTGACTTGAAACGTCAAAGAGGACATCTTGGCAGGTACTGTGTACTATCATCTATGTTTTCTAGGGAGATCATTGCTCATCTAGTGTCTTTTTGAAATTTGAGATCATCAGGAAGAACACGGTTCTTCTATGACTATGGTATATACCCTTTTTAGAAGCCCTGCATTGTTCCATTGTGCCATTTTTCAAATTTTGTATTCGTCAATAAGTTTGTTATTGGCATCCCATGACTTTATGTATTTATTATTTATTTTAGACCAACAAATGGCACAAAAAGCATCTGGGTAACAAGTAAGTCTGAAGGAAGATGTGTAAGCATTGGCAGTTGAGTTGAATACAATGCAAAATGTTCTTTAAATAAATTTATAATGTTAGGCTGAATTTAGGAAAAAAAATAGGCAGTTCATACAGGCAGTTTTTCCAAATATGCATATATTCACGTTCTGTCCTGATTATCTGACTTGCAGATGCAATAGCCAATTCAAAGGGTGATCATTACAGTATTTAAATTCCAAAAATAGTCTCAAATTTAAAACAAAAAGACAGATTTGGTAATAGGCTGATGCTGGCCAGAAAGAAAAAAAAGGGCTTTCAATCTAGCTTTGTGGGTCATGTTTTTAATAATTTATATGGGGTGAAGGGTTTGGGCCACATGTCTATTTATATTTAAGGAACAATTTATCAATAGCCCTTTTTGAAATGCTGGAAAAATGGAAGATCAAAATTGAATATGATGATACCATCTTTAATTGGATGGATTTATTTAAATAATCCTCAGGACAAGATAGCTTTGAGCCAGCCAGTTATTGTTTTTGCTCTTTATAAGAACATTTCTTTTAAACCCATTAAAAAGAAAGAAAGAAAATGGCTGATATTCACAGAAAGGGTGCCCCCCCTTTTTTTTTTACAAGTTTCAATTTTGTTGAATTAGAGCAGCATGCGTAGCTGTGTTTTTAGCCGTTCATCTGAGTAAACTTCCACAATTGTACAACATGGAGATCATAGAACACATCTTGAAAGCTAATTAAATCAACATGATGGGCTTCTACAGTTGCTTGCTTTTTGTCTATGACTTTCCAGTGCATAAAGCAAATGTGTGGTGTTGGGATAATAAACCTCTTGCTTGTTTCCATCCCCCTAATTCCCTCTCCTCTACATATCTTTACATAGTTACCATCAAGCACAATTTCATCTATTCGTGCTCTGTATTATCACCTACGTTTAACATATTTTGAAGAATGTTTTAGTAACACAGCCATATTTTCTGTGAACACTATTTTATCCACTTTGATCCAATAATTTAATTCTTATATAGAAAATGAAAAAAAGTCTTCTCTACTGAAATTATGAGCCTGAAGAGAGAGTACAATTTCTATAGCATTTTTAATATTTTGAAGTGTTTTCATATTCGTTATCAAATATTTAATGTATGCAAATATTTAATGTATGCTTATTATTTTGTTAATTCCACTGAGGCATTTTATCTTCAATTATCAAGAGAGGAGAGTAAGGTAACAAAGGTAGAGTGATTTCTGGGCCGAGAGAGCTGAGATTAATGTCTAGTTCTTTTGATTTCCACCTTAGCTTTCTTTGGATTCAAGCAGAATATTGGCTTCGGAAAATAACTGGGGTCTTTTCATTGAGGGAAGAGACTACATTCTACGAGGTTTAAATAATTCCTTTCTCTATTTAGTAGCCAGTAACTGTGAGCAACTTATGGTCAAGTTCTTTTTTTCTTCCTTGCTAACAAAGAAATTGCCTTCCGTACAACAAAGGAATGAAGTTTGGCTTATCCTGACATATTTCTTTCAGAAGTAAAACTATTCTTCAGTTATGTACATGTAACTCTTGATTTCTTCACTGCTGTCCCTGAAAGTAGGGCACTGAGGACACCCCATGTAATTAGAGGTGGAGCAATTTGCAGGTGACAAAGAGAAGCTAGTCTTATCCAGCCACTTTTGGTTAAATTTCTTACCCCTTTAATGAGGTATTGCACTGCAGTCATGCACACAACACATTACATACACATGTGCACACACAGAAACTTGCAAAAGATAGAGTTGAGGTGGAAGCACCAGCTTCAAGTTTCATGGAAGTGTTTTCTATATCAGAGCAGAGAAGTCCATTCTTAGAAACCATCTGGTTCCCATTAGGGCAGGTTCTGCTGTCAGCATTTACTTAAATAGGGGGAGGCTACGCCTCTGTCACCCTAGGGAGGATCATTATTTAGTGGCTGGATTGGGTTAAGTTTTTATTTATCTAATAGGAAAAAATGGTAACACAAATAAGTACTTTTTGAGTTAGAGATGATTCATTTTCAGAATTTAATCATATTCACTCAAATAAAACTTCAGTTGTTCATTTCCATCAGAATCTTTATAAACTGAAGCTATCTTAGGAGACTGTGAAAGCAGCGTAAGACAGGCATTTGACTATTCACACGGCTACTAGAGAATATAGTGCTTAAATTTTTTTCCAGATTCTGTTTTGTCGGAGTTGATACATTTGGTAGTTCCCTTTCTATATGGTGTGGTAATTAAGAACCTGGACTCTGAAAACAGATTGCCTGCGTTTGAATCCTAGTTCTACCATTTACTCACTGTGTGACCTTACACAAGTCACTTTATCTATCTGTGCCTTGGAATCTTATCTGTAAAGTGGAGATCTTCGTAATACCTAATTTTTATGTGTTTGTGAGGAATAAATGAGTTGATATATGCTTAATGCTTAGATATTGTTTGGTACATAGTACTTAGTGTTAGCAGCTATTTTATTATAAAGGAGTATATAAAAATGACTTTAATGTTGTCTCTGAAATGTATTGAATAATTTTTTGCCAAAGAAAATTTGACATTAATAGTCATTGTTAGAGTTACAAAGTATTTTCCATCTATGCATTAAAAAAAAAGACATGCAAATTCTTCTTAAGGCAACTCCAGTAATTGGATATTTGGAGACTAAGAAGGAAGTAAGTTTACTTTATAACTAGACCCATTGGGGTTAGATGTAAATTCGTTTCAAATTCTTTCAGAAAATTCTACTTCCTCTCTTTTAGTTATTCTCTCCATACTGTAAAGAGAATATTCCCTCAGGGGGTAGAGAGAAGAACTTTAATCCCCATCTTCTCCATTTCCTTGCCCCAATTTTATTTGGTCAAATAAAATCTTCTGGGAATCTCAGTCAATTGCTCTCTCTCTCTCTGTGTCTCTCTCTCTCTCACACTCTCTCTTTCCCTTTGTTTCTCTTGTGCTCTCTCACCCTCCCTCCCTGCTCTGTCTCTCCCACCCTCTTTTCTCCTCCCTCAGTTGCCTGTAAAGCCCTTTCTTCATTTTCCCTAGTAAACTCTTATTTACTCATCCTTTAAGACTCAGCCCAATTTTCACCTCCCACATAAAATCTTTCACTAATTTTCCAGAAAGTGTTGCTTTTTCCCTTCTCTCTATCCTCACCAGACTTTGCTCATTAGGACTTATATTGTAATTATTTTTTAATATGTTTATTTACCACACTTGACTGGGGCTTTCTTGCGAATACCAACCTTGTCTTACTGACCTTTGTAGGGCCAATATCTAGCGTATTGTCCCCTGTACATTAGGTAGTTGGGGCGTATCGCTTGTGTAAGTGAATTAGGTAGAAGGTGTGCATCAGGATTTGGGCAGAGTTATCGCTAGATGTAACTGGAGAGGGTGTCTACCTAGTATTATTTGTAGGGTACCAAGGAACCCAGTCTCTTCAATTTGACTTTACAACTGGCTTGCTGCTGGCATTTAGTGACCACTTAAAGGTCGTGGTATATTTTTATCTAATTAAGACATTACCTTGTTTAGGATTAGTGAAAAGTGACAAACCAACAAACCTACTAGCAAAGATTAGCTTACTGGAGAGTGAAGAGATTGATAGAAATGGTAAATTATGATGTCACTAGGGTCTAGTATATGGACTGTTAGAGGGGGCATTGGTCACTAGGAATGATCTGGGACACTGAACACTTTGTGAGTAGGAACGGGCATGGAATGGAGTCCAAATGTTGATAGGAATATCCTGAAGGTCAACCTATGTTAAAATTCAGTTAAGATCGTGCCTGACTGAGCTTAATACTCAGAAAAAGGGGGAGCTCTAGGTGAATACTTTGCTTGAGCCTGAGTGCAGCCCTCCTTTCTTTCAAAGGCTAAAAACCAATCTCCTTGTGTTGGAGCTCACTAGGTTCATTGTGGTTATGCAGGACAAGGCACTGCCTACTCTTGGCAAAATAACTAAGGTTCAATAAAATTTTTCTTTTTTAATAATTCAGTCCAAGGCAGATCTCTGCCTTGTCATTTCTTTCTTGAATCTGTGCTCAGTAGAGTTGCTCAGAAAGTTAATCTATTCAAACGCAATTCATCACATCTGTTTGTATTTCAAAAAGTTGCAGAGACGGAAATTATTGGCTTTACAAACCCTGTCTGACTATTAAATCATTTGCAGACTGTCAAATAGTGTTCATTTTGGAGGGGTCGGGAGGTCCCAGAACTGCAATGCCCCCATTTCCTCCACTGGAAAAATCTGTTGATATGTGAAAAATAGGTATTTAAATAAGCTATCTGATTTTTCAGGAATGACTGCAGGCATTTTCAACCATATGTGCAGTTGGGTAGGGTACCTCACACACAACTTTGGAGCCAGATTTACACAGTGTTTAAAATATACTCTGGCTAGAAATTAGCTATGTTTGGAAATTCTATGAATAGTTTTAAATGAGTACTCTATCATTCCATGGCCAGTTTTAATAGCATTAATTACAACATTTTCTGATTTACCCCTTTCCCATCCATTTCCACAGATACAAATAACAGTGCCAAGACTGCCTTTATCTCTATAGGATTTGATACACCACAGCAAGAATTAATTTCCTTTGAGTACCATTTTCATTATTCTATTTCTTTTATTTTTATACACACGAAGTGGCTCGTCCTTCATATTAAGTCCCCACTTTAATTTTGTGGTTCAAGACTGGTTCTCAACATTATAGACTACCCTATGAACCACATCCTGTCTTATACTTTCCGTTCTACCCCCAACGCATCTACTACATACCCCCTTACAACTCCTAGAAGTAGCTTATTGGGAGCCTTTGTGTCCTATTCTCATTATCTAAAAATTCTTACCTGTTCATCTTAGCCAACATTTCCTTTTTTCCTTTAAGACTTTTCTCTGAGGCACTAACCAATCTGAATAACCTGTGGCTTTTGTGCTTAGTAAACCTTAATGTGTTTTATGAAGAATTGCAATATAATCAATTAAATCAATGAATCAATTGTTTACGGATCACAATGTCCTTGTATAGTAAGCATTGTAAAGATTACAAAATAATTATAAAGATAGTTCTTAATTGTGATAGCCCTTAGTTGTGTAGAATTACCACGTGGAGCACACTATTAACATAAAGACTTAAGTACTGTGATATAGAGACTGATAGTATATGATAACACTCAGTGGTTTAAGAACAGTACTCTAAACCCTAAGGATATTCAAACTTCCAGGTACTTTCTTTGCATCAGACTACTGGTGTTCTTCCTTTAGATATCCCATCCGGGGCTAATCCTACCTGGTTCTAGTTTTCTGATCTGTCCAATATGGTGGCCATTAGCCACATGTGGCTAAGGAGCACTTGAAATGTCACCAGTGTGACTGTGGAACAGAAATTTAATTTTCTTAAAATCTAATTAATATAAATCTAGATTTAAAAACTAATATTCAGTTCAATTGTTGGAAAACTTTTATATATGTTTGGAATAACTTGGGTTTGTGAGTTTACTTTTCCAGCTGTACATTTTATAAATCTAAATACAGGTCAGATATTATCAGTGAAAATTTTTCATCCAAGCTGATATGTGCTATAAGTATACACAATAGATCATGAAGACATAGTATGGAGAAAAGAAAGTAAAATATCTTATTAATTTCTTATATTGATTGCATGTGGAAATGATATTTTGGATATATTGGGTTAAATAAAATATGTATTTTTTTACTTTTTAAAATGACTACAAGAAAATTTTAAATTGCACATGTGAATTGCAATATATTTCTACTGGATGACACTGCTCGAAATAAATAAGAACTATACTAGATTCCTACATGTCCCTGGACCCCAGGACCAGCTACTCCAGTGATGTTTCTTGATCATTCAGAACTCTAGTGCATTTTGGCTTTCTGCTGATTCTACCATACAAATCTGTAGTTTGAGATTGTGCTTAAAAACACAGTCCTGGACTATCTTGTGCTGTTGGAATAAAATACAGACCTCGGCTCATATGGCCCATTACAAATGGATATGCCGTATAACTTTACTATGACGTTTGTCTTTTTATGTGAATATGTTTGTTCCTTCTTGTCTACTCCCTCGTGTATTTGGTACAATGGCTTTAGTCTTTGTACTAGAGTTTCTTCTTCTCCTTCCTGAATCTTGTATGAAAAAATTAGTTCATTTTGGCATTAGCTTCTTGTTGCAATCCTTACATTCTGGGAAAAGCTTACTTTACGTGTTGGCTTTGAGTCTTTCTTTCCTACCCTCTCCCCACCCTGTTCCAGGTAAACAAATAAACTGGAGGATAATAGGAGCTTTGGGGGAAATCACTCAGGTTCTATGGGCATAAATCCAAGCGACTAGTCAGTGTCGTACTCATGATGCTTAGAATACAAGAGGCTCTGGGCCCCTGTCTTTTTAAATTCTTGTTTTCTGAAATCTTCTCTATGTCTGCTTCACTAACTGTTATTCGTCATTCATCAGTTTAGGTCCAGAGTAGCAACTTCCTTAGGCATTTCCTCTCTTTGGGAGAAGTCCGGAGTATTAGTTTATTTAACATTCTGCATAATTTGGCCCTAATTGAGTGTCCATCTTTATCTTTAGCACCCTAACTCTAAGTCCATCCTGGTTTCTGTCTTTCCTGGCTCTCCTAGCATTAATTCTTTATACCACATTCTAATGCAGCTCTTCTGGATTTTCAGTTAAACGGAAATAATAGCATTTAGTATGAGAGTTGTGAAGCTATAATAATAATAATAATAATAATAATAATAATAGTAGTAGTAGTAATAGTGGTAGTAGTGAACATTCATATAGTGCTTACCATGCGCTAGGTACTGTTCTAAACAATTTATATACATTTTCTCATTGCATCTTCTCTTAATAACCTATGAAATAAGTAGTTTTATAAAAGATTTTATTTATTTATTTGAGATAGAGAGAGGGAGTGAGAGAGCATGAGCAGGAGGCAAGGGGGAGCAGAGGCAGAGGGAGAAGCAGGTTCCCCACTGAGCAGGGAACTTGATGCAGGACTCCATCCCAGGGCCCTGGGATCATGACCTGAGCTGAAGGCAGATGTTTAACTGACTGAGTCACCCAGGCACCTCTGAAATAAGTACTTTTATCATCTCATTTCACAGGCGAAAGATTGAGGTACAGGGAAGTTAAGCAATTTGTTCAAGACCACACAGCTAATAAGTGGCAGAGCTAGAATTCAAACTAGGCAATCTATCTTTCAGGTCTATATCGATGCATTGAGCTAAGTTGTTTTTGGATACTTTGTCCCAGGCACTTTACATGGATTTTATCGTTTAAACTTCACAACAATAGGTGAGTAAAGTGACCTTAGAGGGTAGAGGAGCAAAAAGGGTTTTGGAAATGAAAGAGATTCCACTGGACACATAGGGCAATTACTCAAGACGAATTAGTTTTGATAATGCTCTAGACCAAAAGTTAGACCTGCAGGTGAATTGTGGCTCACTAATTGTGTTTTATAAATAAAGTTTTATTGTATCACAATCACAGTTGTTCATTTATGCATTATATATGGGTGTTTTTGCATGGCAGTGGTGGAGTTGAGTAGTGTGGCAGAGGCTATATGGCCTCAAAGCCATGTATTTTCCATATGCCTCTTTATAGAAAAGCTTTCCAATCCCTGTTCTGCACCACACCTGAAGAGTAAATAGACTCTGCAATTAATGTTAAGATGATACAGTAAGAGAAGTGACTACTTATTACTGCCTATCCAAACCACTATTTTTGTAAGACTCCCTTTATGTTCTCTGAGAGGAGATTGGGAGCTCTCTATGAAGAACTAATAGGTTTTTCATTTCCTGTGGCTCAAATCAGTGCAACAGCCTTCCCTGCTCCACATCATATTGATTTCTTCTATGGCAGGTGTCATGCTGCCAGATCCAACTGATGTGTTCTTTAGAAGCTGATGTTAATCGAAGTTTGGTACATTGAAACACATTTTCTGTTCATTTGTATTATAATTTGTGCAAGGCTTTATCCATTTGCAAGGGCTTATGACTTTTTATAAAATGTTGTGGGGCTGTACTTTCACTACCTCCCCAACACTTGCATTGAGGTTTCTACCCAGTTGTTATTGTTCTATAGAAGGAGACGCATCCACAGTGGCAGTGCTGAGGTTATAAAAACCCATTGTCATCATCATTATCAAAAATAACAATGAACTATGAATGCTAACTATAGCACTCTAAGTACTTAACCTGCATGATTTAATCATCCCAACTATCCTATGAATTCAGTTCTATTACTGTCCTCATTTTACAATGTATATTTTGTAACGTTTCCTTTGTAATGTATATTTTACATTAGTGAAGGAAAAACTCAATCTACTTGTATATAAAATAGAAGATTAATTGATGGGTTTCTTTTAATTTTTAAGTGAGTTATAATGCTGTATATCTAAGAGTATCATGCTTTTTTTTTTTTAAACTATCACAATATTTCTAAAAAGCAAAGAGTTCCATGAATAAAGGACATTTGGGATATTAGAAGTTATCTACTTAAGACGAGAAAATTGAGAAATGTGAGATAAAATCTAAATATTTGTGGGTTCATGTATTCATTCATTATTTAGCATTTTTTTAATTGAATATTTACTACAGTCCATATGGATCTTATATTTATAAACGGAAGGATTCAGCAAGGAAGTAAATATATTATTAAATTGAAGATCGTGAAAAGGACTGCAAGTAACATGAACCTGATGGTGATATAAAGAATAATAGATCATATACGTTGGTCAAGTGAAGTTCTTCTGAGAGAACTTAAGCTTATAGCTTAAGGATGAAAAAGTGAAAGGATGTGGGAGGGGCTAGCACATATAAATAGAAGGAACAGCATTTTTGAAGAGCTTGACTTTAAACTCATGGATCCATGGGTACCTCCCCCAGGAGAAAGTTCTGTGGCCCATCCATCTGCTTACTTTTGATGGCCCCTACTAGCAAAACCACATATTTATTAAAAACTTACTTCATCAGAATAATTAGCCATAGGTGCCTGGGTGGCTCAGCCAGTTAAGCATTTGACTCTTGATCTCAGCTCAGGTCTTGATCTCAGGATCGTGAGTTTAAGCCCAGCATTCGGCTCCATGCTGGGTGTGGAGCCTACTTAAAAATAAAAATAAAAATAAAATAAAATAAAACAAAATAAGCCATTATTGTAGCTGTGTTTGAAAATAACTGTAGTATTGATATTAACTAGTGTAGAATTTTTTTTTTTTTTTTTTTTTAAATCCTAAACCTTTGTAGTAATATGACCCCTGGAGGGCTGGCTGACGGTGAGACTGCTGTGGTGCTCATCAAGTCAGTTCTCAGCTCAGTTGCTTGCTGGCTCTGTAAATTTAGGTAGTGTCAGTAACCTTTCTGAGTTTTAGTTTATTTGTTAGCATAACAGAGAAGATAGTATGTACATATTACTATGAAAATTGATTAAAATATTTTGAAAGTACCCGGTGCTGTGTTTGGCTTGAAGTCGGCATTCACGTATCACTTACGGTCTATGTTATATATGTTAGTGATAGCAATGATTCTTATTTATTGAGAACTTACTATGTACCAGGTGCTCTTCAAGAACTTTCAGTGTTCTTAACTAATTTTATCCTTGTAACAATTCTATGGAGTAGGAACAATTTTATATATTTCCTTATTTCACATGTGAGGAACCTAAAGCTCAGAAAATTAGACAACTTGCCCAAGATCACAGAGGCAGTAAATGGCAGAGCTAGGATTCAAACCAGGCAGTTTGGCTTTGGAGCTTCTGCCCTTGATATGTTTTTTTGTTTAGAAAGAAATCATTCAAAAACTGAATCTTGTCTGTCTCTTGGATAAACAGCAGAATGCGATCAGTGCTTTGGGGTGAAATCCGAAGCTAAAACAACTTGCTTGCTTTACACAGAACCTATGCATTCTATTAATAAGTGACCGCTGCACAGATTAAGGCCAGTTTTCAGGAGGAATATAAAAAAAGAAAGACAAAGTAGCCATTAAGATATACAGCTTGTTATTATAAAGGGCCCTGCATGTGTATCACATAAAGGATTTACACAGCAATTTATTGTCAAACAGATAACAGCATGTAAATTTCCAAGAATCAACTTGGCATCACTGGAAAATTACACTCTTGAGGCCCAGGCATTGTAGACAGTTCCACAGCAGCTGAATCACAAAGACTTTTATAGATCAATAACCCTCAACCTTGCTGCATTAAAAAGCATCTTTATCAACAAAGAGAGTTTCAGGGAGCCACAAAGGCACACGGGGATTATTAGAACAGGTGGATTTTGCATGCGTGTGTGTATATGCTATTTCACAAGGTCATTGTTGCATGGCTACATCATGATTTAGTTTTGACATTCCTATGTAATACAGTGAAATGGTGTGATATCCAGATATATATATATATATATATTAATGTCTTCTTTTCTGGGGGAAAAGAATGCTTTGCATACTATCCTTAAATCATTAGAGGAGAGATAAATTCCTGGAATACATTTGGTTTTGGGTAACAGTCTAAATTTCTAGTCTGACTCTTACTGGATCCTTGAGCCTGGTTTCTTCATCTATAAATTTAAAGATTAATAATAACCACTTTATAAAGTTCTTGATTCCCAAAGTACACATTGTCACTGAGCTACTTACCTGAGAAAAATATGAGAAGTTTCAGTCTATAACAGTTTATTCAAGAAAAGTTGAGATTGCTAATTATCTTTATCATCTAACATAAAAGAAATAAGTAAATTCTTATATATATTTAATGGAAAAGTTAATTTGTTAAATGATTAACATCTATTGTTATTGATCATATGGGACAGTTGTATTTGAAATATTGTACAAGATGTTTAAATCACATATGAACTAAGGATGATTTTTAGATTGCTTCCATCTAATTGTTGAGTATTGATTAGGAGGCTCTCCAGGGAGGAATTTATAGAGTATTTGTCATGTGGCAGATGGTTTACATACATTGAACTCATGTAAGTTTCACACTAGCTATAATGACATTTTTATCCTCATACTACAGAGGTGGTTATTGAAACTCAGGCTATTAACTAGCTAGTTGAAATTAACAAAGGCATTAATTAAGTAGCAGGGTAGAGATTGGAACATAGGTTTGTGTGCATTCCAAAGCTCTCTTTTCACAACCTCACTGCCTCTCTAGGTTAATGTTTTGGAGTTATCTTGGCAGAATCTAATTCCTTGATTAATAATCAACTATTCTAATGATTACATAATCTGGCATCTATATGACTTGAATATGATGTGGTTGATTTGATCCAGTGTATACATACTGAGATGCTTATTTTTAAGATGGGGCCTGTGACAAAAGATTGGTTTATGGACTTGGCTGGTTAATATAGGAAAAAAAAAAACCCTTACTACAGTTTATAACTGAATTTACCAGTCAATTCAATTAAAATATTAGATGTGCATGATATGTCTACTAAATTCAGACTAAATATTTACACTTAGATAATAGTATAGACATAATAAATTATATACACTCTATTCGGTAAGATACAACTGATGAATTTACTAGTAAACATAATCAAGTATGACATTAAAGGTTTATATTATAATGGCAATGGAGATTATGTAAAATCAATTAGATATACATACTGAAATATTTATGGGTAAATAAATGGTGTCTGAGATTTGCTGTAAAATATTCCAGAAAGCACACACACGCATACAAGTGCATGGATAGAAGAAACAAGATTGAAAAAATCTTAAAGTTGAGTGATGGGTGCGTGGGAATTCATCTTTTGTACATATGTGGAAACTTACACAGTAAAGAGTTTAGAAAAGCAATCAACTGCTCATATCTATTAGGTTGAGGCTCAGAAATAAGATAAGTTTGATTGCTCTGATTGAATATGTGTTTGGGATTTTTATCTGTTCTATGTGTGGAAGTCTATATTCCATATTGTTAGTATAATCACTAAGCATCTAGAATATATATTCTCAGGAAGCACTGATCTGATTTCTTTCATTTTTGATATGATATATCAATTATTTAAAGTTCTATTAAAATTAAATAGAATATATAACTTTTTAATACCAAGAAACTGAATTTTATGTTTTTTAAAAGTATGCAGTGAATGAGAAGTTATCTTTCCTTTAATGCTAGAACACTTGCAGTTGCTTGCCTTTTTCCACTCAATTTCAAGAGCGTCTTTTTTTATAAATCATCAAGTCCAGTCACTGCATTTTCTATGAAGCGTCTTTCTTTGGCCCTAGGCAAATCATGAAGTAAGTTTGACTTGGTTTCCCTTTAGGCTTTTATTTTAGCCACTTCCTTTTTTCTCGTGGCATCCTTTTCTTCCCAGACTCACAGTTACATTGAGAAGCAGTGCATCAGCAGAGTTGAGGCACTTATCCCTCACTGCTAGCCTTTTCCCTGTTACTGAATCTCTATCTCCACCCACTCTTTGCATTTAAAAAAGAGGAATCAATTCAATGGAAAGTAGCCAGTGCCCGTATTCACATGCTAACTGATCATTAATGGCTTAAAGGGTAGCATCCCTCAGTAGATCTTCCAGGGAGTTTCGGAAGCACCAAGCCACACTATCTTCATATGTCAGTTTTAATCCAGATAAGCACTTTAATTTTTGTATCAAATCAAACAAATACATTAGGCAGCAGTAAGCATAATTTACATGTATTTTAAAGCTATACCACAAAACTTTAAGGAAATTTCAAGTTGGAGGTGGGTTGCTTTGGGACCTGCCCTCCAACCTCAGGGTATATGTATTCACTCTTCAGTCACCCCCTCATGAGTGATACCCCCATAGAAAAATTTAAGAAGTGCCAGAATGTGACTCCTATTATGCATATTGATGTTTTAATTTAGTGTGAATAACATAGCTAATGTGGCATTCCATGAAACAGTGAAAATATAGATAATTTGGAAAGGGGTGGGGATCTTACTATTTTCAAATTGCTCCTTTGTAGATAGTTACCTTCATTTATAGAGATTCTGGGGGCATTAATAGCATATGTATTTTGTTTA
Source organism: Mirounga leonina (assembly GCF_011800145.1). Lineage (NCBI taxonomy): Eukaryota > Metazoa > Chordata > Mammalia > Carnivora > Phocidae > Mirounga > Mirounga leonina. The sequence continues at coordinate 20,099,319 of NW_023270314.1, read as the reverse complement.
AGAAAAATAGCATATGTATCCCTTAAAGCAATGTATAACCTATTAAAAGGAATTTGTAAAACAAAAGCAAAAATCTATTGGGGCAACAATGTCCAGGATAATGGGCACCATCAATTCTCCAATTTTCTGTGGAAATGAGAGGAAAGATGTACTTCAGAACTGGAATTTAAAACCTCCTTTTCCATTTCCTATATCAAGTATATTTTAAAATGTACTTGGTTCTTTTTTTTTTTTTTTAACCTATGCAGGCAGTTTTATTTTATTTTTATTGAACCATAGTTGACACACAGTATTATATTAATTTCACGTGTACAACATAGTGATTCAACAACTATATATGTTATAAAATGTTCATCACAGTAAGTGTACTTATCATTTGTCACCACATAAAATTATTACAATATTATTGACTATATTCTGATACTGTACTTTTCATCCCCATGACTTATTTATTTTATAACTGGAAGTTTGTACCTGTTAATCCCCTTTACCTATTTTGCCTATCTCCCCAGCAGTCACCACTTTGTTTACTATATTTATGAGACTATTCCTGTTTTTTGTTTTTTTGATTCCACATGTAGGTGAAAGCAAATGGTATTTGTCTTTTCCTGACTTATTTCATTTAGAATAATACCCTTTAGGTCCATCCATGTTGTTGGAAATGGCAATATCTCATTCTTTTTTTTATGGCTGAATAATATTCCATTGTACATTTATACTACATCTTTATCCATTCATTTATCAATGGACACTTGGGTTGCTTCCATATCTTGGCTATTGTAAATAATGCTGCAATAAATATAAGGGTGTATAAATCTTTTCAAATTAGTATTTTTTTTAATTTTATTTTATTATGTTATGTTGATCACCATACATTACATCATTAGTTTTTGATGTAGTGTTCCATGATTCATTGTTTGCATATAACACCCAGTGCTCCATTCAATAAAATGTACTTGGTTCTAAAGCTCACTTTCAATTATTGGGATTTTTTTTATTTTGTTTTTGTTTTTTTTTTTAGAGAGGGGGAAAGAGAGAGAGAGGGAGAGGGTGGGGGGAGGAGCATAGAGAGAAGAAAGAAAAGAGAAAGGACCCAAATAAATAAAATCATGAATGAAAGAGGAGAGATCACAACCACCACTGAAGAAATACGAAGTTATAAGAACATGTTATGAGCAACTATATGCCAACAAATTAGGCAATCTGGAAGAAATGGTTGCATTCCTAGAGATGTATAAACTACCAGAACTAAGACAGGAAGAAAGAGAAAACCTGAACAGACCCATAACCAGCTAGGAAATTGAAGCAGTAATAAAAAATCTCCCAACAAACAAGAGTCCAGGGCCAGGTGGCATCCCAGGGGAATTCTACCAACATTTAAAGAAGAATTAATACCTATTCTTCTGAAGCTGTTTCCAAAAATAGAAATGGAAGGAAAACTTCCAAGCTCTTCCTCTGAGGCCAGCATTACCCTGATCCCAAAACCAGACAAAGACCCCATCAAAAAGGAGAACTACAGACCAATATCCCTGATGAACATGGATGCAAAAATTCTCACGAAAATACTAGCCAGTAGGATCCAATGGTACATTAAAAGGATTATTCACCATGACCAAGTGGGATTTATTCCTGGACTGCAAGGGTGGTTCAACATTTGCAAATCAATGTGATACACTACATAAATAAAAGGACAAGAACCATATGATCCCCTCAATAGAAAGGGGGAGATCCTCTCCCCCTCTCTAAAAAAAAAAAAAACCAAAATCAAAATGCAGAAAAAGCATTTGGCAAAGTACAGCATCCTTCTGATCAAAACTCTTCAAAGTGTAGGGATAGAGGGAACACACCTCAATATCATAAGAGCCATCTATGAAAAGCCCACAGCAAATATCATTCTCAGTGGGGAAAAACTGAAAGCTTTTCCCCTAAGGTCCAGAACATGGCAGGGATGTCCACTATCAACATTGCTGTTCAACATAGTACTAGATGTCCTAGCCTCAGCAATCAGACAACAAAAAGAAATAAAAGGCATCCAGATTGGCAAAGAAAAAGTCAAACTCTCACTCTTTGCAGATGATATGATACTTTATGTGGAAAACCCAAAAAACTCCACCCCAAAACTGCTAGAACTCATACAGGAATTCAGTAAAGTGGCAGGATATAAAATCAATGCACAGAAATCAGTTGCATTTCTATACACCAACAACGAGAGAGAAGAAAGAGGTATTAAGGAACCAATCCCATTTACAATTACACCCAAAACCATAAGATACTTAGGAATAAATCTAACCAAAGAGGCAAAGATTCTGTACTCAGAGAACTATAAAATACTCATGAAAGAAATTGAGGAAGACACAAAGAAATGGAAAAATGTTCCATGCTCATGGATTGGAAGAACAAATATTGTGAAGATGTCAATGGTACCTAGAGCAATCTACACATTTAATGCAATCTCTATCAAAATACCATCTACTTTTTTCACAGAAATGGAACAAATAATCCTAAAATTTGTATTGGAACCAGAAAAGACCCTGAATAGCTAAAGGATTGTTGAAAAAGAAAACCAAAGCTGGTGGCATCATAATTCTGGACTTCACGCTCTATTACAAAGCTGTAATCATCAAGACAGTATGGTCCTGGCACAAAACAGACACATGGATCAATGAAACAGAATAGGGAACCCAGAAATGGACTCTCAACTCTATGATCAACTAATCTTTGACAAGGCAGGGAAGAATTTCCAATGGAAAAAGGAGAGTCTCTTCAACAAACGGTGTTGGGAAAATTAGACAGCCACATGCAGAAGAATGAAAGTGGACCATTTTCTTACACCATACACAGAAATAGACTCAAAATGGATGAAAGACCTAAGTGTGAGATAGGAATCCATCAAAATCGTAGAGGCAAACACAGGCAGCAACCTCTGTGACCTCAGCCACTGCAACTTTTTGCTGGACACATCTCCAAAGGCCAGGGAAACAAAGGCAAAAATGAACTATTGGGACTTCATGAAGCTTAAAAGCTTTTGCACAGCAAAGGAAACAGTCGATAAAACCCAAAGACAACTGACAGAATGGGAGAAGATATTTGCAAATGTTTTATCAGATAAAGGGCTAGTATCTAAAATCTATAAAGAACTCATCAAACTCAACACCCAAAGAACAAAGAATCCAATCAAGAAATGGGCAGAAGACATGAACAGACATTTCTGCAAAGAAGACATCCAAATGGCCAGCAGACACATGAAAAAGTGCTCAACATCAATTGGCATCAGGGAAATCCAAACCAAAACCTCAATGAGATACCACCTCACACCAGTCAGAATGGCTGAAGTTAACAAGTCAGGAAATGACAGATGTTGGCGGGGATGCAGAGAAAGTGGAACCCTTCTACACTGTTGGTTGGAATGCAAGCTGGTGCAGCCACTCTGGTAAACAGTATGGAGGTTCCTCAAAAAGTTAAAAATAGAGCTACCCTGTGACCCAGCAATTGCACTGTTAGGTATTTACCCCAAAGATACAAATTTAGGGATCCAAATGGGCACCTGCACTGCAATGCTTATAGCAGCAATGTCCACAATAGCCAAACTATGGAAAGAGCCAAGATGTCCATCAACAGATGAATGGCTAAAGAAGATGTGATAGACACACACACACACACACTGGAATACTACTCAGCCATCAGAAAAAATGAAATCTTGCCATTTGCAATGACATGGATAGAACTAGAGGGTATTATGCTAAGCAAAATAATCAATCAGAGAAAGACAATTATATGATCTCATTCAAATGTGGAATTTAAGAAATTAAACAGAGGATCATAGGGGAAGGGAGTGAAAAACAAAACAGAATGAAATCAGAGAGAGAGACAAACCGTAAGGGACTCTTAATCATAGGAAACAAAAAGAGGGTTGCTGGAGGTGAGGGTGATGGACATTAAGGAGGGCACATGATGTAATGAGCACTGGATATTATATAAGACTGATGAATTACTGAACTCTACTTCTGAAACTAATAATACATTATATGTTAATTAATTGTATTTAAATAAAACTTTTTCTTAAAAAAAAGTAAAACAGTACTTCACAGACTTAAATTCTATTTTATTCGAAATAGTTTCCTTGAAAATACTGAGAGCTTTATCACAAAACTGGGCCTTAGAAATTAATACAAAAATGAAATGAATGGAAATGTAGGATAAAATATGTTAAATGAGCTTTTCAATGGAACAAATGCCTGCCAATGGTAGCAAAATGGGAATCTCTGAGTTTGGGCTTTACTTTAGTCCTTTATAGTATAGTTATTATGAAAAAATAAATAAATGGAGGCAGGGAAGGCTCCTTGGTAGCAAATTGAGTTCCTTGGGGAAGAAGCAAAGGAGAGAGACCAATTTAGTCAGGGGGAATTATAATATACCAATCACCATGATGATCTGCATGAACAGAAGGCACATGGAAACTATTTAAAAGTTGTCCACGAAACTACTGCTTTCAGACTTAATGACATTTTATTTATCAGGATCACTGCTTTCAGAGGCACTGTCGAATTTCTGTCATTCCAGGAAGGAATAAGAAGCTTGGTACCTTCTTCCTTGGGATTAAAGGTGGAAAATGTAGAGAAAGTGGGGAGACAACTAGTACCACTACTTATTTCTTCGTCTGGTGCTTCTCTGAGAATGGGAATTTTCCTCATAAGCTCCTGTATTCCAGTGCTTAATGCACATATTCCATGTGGGTGAGTTTTAGAGAATTTGAAGAAGGCATTTCTATAGTGCCCCAACTCCTGCCCTCTATTTATTAGCTAACTTAGTTTCCATCTAGGAGGTAGGAATTCATTTAGGTGGGTAGCCTTTATAAAACTGAAGAAAAGATCGTTACTGTCGTTATGTGGGTTTTACATAGAAATACTCTTTCTGTTTTGAAGTATGACTTTTTCTTGGAGTCACTTGAAGGTAAGACAACATACATGCTGTACATGCATACTTTTCTTTCTTACATGTATAGAAAAAAATAAAACCATTGCAAAGAAGGTACATTTTTTTTTCCCCAAGAAAATCCTTCTGGTCAATTTCTTACTTTGATTTAAGGTAGATTTCCCCCTAGTGTTGGTATTTTGTTTTGAGGGAAAAAAGTAATGCTTTTGTGATGATGGCATTTAGTAAGACATTATCTGATCCTCCAAGGTCATTTGGAAACTTTGGGCTTGGCAGGAATTTTTCAGTATTATGCTAGACTGATTCTGATTGTGTAGATTATAAGCAACTTGTGATTGATAAAGGAAGGGAAGCATTCCTCTGAGTTGCTAGCAAAATAAGATGTTTATTTTTAATAGATTCACTTTTTTTTACAAAAATGGTAAAATTAGTTATTTGAATAAATTGACTAATTTGAAAGCCCTTCTAGAGATCATATATTTAGAGCACATGAACAAATTCTTTTCTTCAGTTTTGCATTTGGTATTTGAATTCTGACTTCCTCATTTATTGACCTTGGGAAAGCTTAATTAACATCGCTGAACTTTAATTTTCTGTCTGTAAAATGAGAACGGTAGTACTATTTGCTTCATGGAGTTGTTGTGTTATTTAAATGAGATAATCTATTATCACAATGCCTAGAACAATAAACATTAGCTGTTATTATTCAGGTTCATAATAGCATACCTGGATTTCTATTTACCTTTTAGGAACAGGGTAAAAATTCATAATTGCTTATAAAGAGAAAGAGAGAGGAAGGCATTCTTCTTCTGTCAAAAAATCAAGTAGCTTAGACACAGGGAACTCGTGAACAGAAGTAACCTATTATGTGTCCTCTATTTCTGTTTTGTTTCCACTATCCACATTTCCCCATTCCCAACCTTGTCAAGCTCTTCTACTCTCCTCCTGTGTCTGTTTTCTGGTCCTTGTGTATGCTTCTCTTTCTCCTTGCTACTTGCTTCCTTAAACCACTATCTAATAGGTACTAACATTTCCTTCTTTGGGCTTTTAGACATGTTATTCTCTCTGACTGAGATGCTCTTCCCCTCCAATCTCTCTGCTCATTGAATTTCATGCAATTGGTCAAAGCTGCATGCTCTTATTTCTATAAATTATTTTCTGATTCACTAACCGGGTGTTCTTTACCCTCCTCAGCACTAACAGTGTTCTGAACCTCTCTTAAACCATTTTTCTAACTGTGATAGTAGTCATTTATGTACTTGATTTTATATGTCACCAAAGTGCATATCCTATGTGAGTACTGGTCTATAGGAAATGGTAGGCTATAGAAAAGGATCCGTCGAATAACCATTTAATTTCATAGACATTAAACTTTTCACAGCACGTGATTTCTTGTGCTCCATCACATATTCCACTGCCAGGAGTTCTATGTTCTCCAAACCCTGACTTCCGGAGACTTCCCTAATAATAGAGCTGACCTGAATTCCTCCTGGGGATAATGATCCACCCAGACAGATGGAAGATGGGAATGTACTATATGCAGCCTACAAAGCTATGAATCTCCCACTGCATTTTGTTACCTTCCATGTCCTTCACTAAAGAAAATCAGTATCTGTGGGACATAATCTTCCATGATGTGGACAGTAAGTGGACAGGTTCAAATGAAACCTTTCCCTTCATATTTCTGTGTACCCACAGCATTTGGTATTTATACATTACTGTATTTCTCACATTAAATTCTAGCTATTTGCCTAACTAACTCTCTCTCACTAGACTATGAGCTCTTTATTTTTATAATCTCACCTTCCCACACATTTCAGCCATCCTCTCTTGGACAACTAGCAGTACCTGTTATATAGTAGGTGCTCAACTTACTCAAAAATAAATGAATAAATGGGAATGACCATATTTAAATAAAATGTTGAAGTAGACCAAAGTAGTTTTAGAAGTACTTAAATGCTGTTAATGTTAGTCCAAATTGACTAGCTCATCTTATAGAAGTCTAACATTTGTTATAATAATCACAGTGCCTTGATGAATGGATAGACTCTCAGTATATATACTTTTTATTTTTTTTTAACAAAACAAATAACAGCAAAAAATTCCTGTTATTTTACTGTAATAAATTGCCTAGTTAAGAGCAGCTATTCTTTTCCTTTTAAAATTATAAGACCTGAAGTTCTCAAGTAAAAAAACTTAGATTATATCGACAATCACATATGAAGACAATTTTTTAAAGTGCAAAGTTCATAGATTAACAATGCTGATTTGTTGACTTTTGCTAATATTTTAGCAAGTGAACTGGACTTTATAGTCTAATTAAAATGCCTTTTTTCCCCCTGAGAACCCAAACCCTTCAGTGTCTTTGGACTGCTCATTTATAGAATGTGATTAGTTAAGAAAACATGCACATTCAGTCACTTAGTTGGGTTGCCTTTGAGTCTTGGGTTTTGATTTTAGATCTCATCTTAAACATTACATAGACCGTGGTACCCCACTGCTATTTTTCGAGTGTTAATGGAAAAAACTTCAAAGACCTAGATTCTCTAGTTAGAAAAAAAAATTGGAAAATTCTCACAGTCTATTTGAGATTTATCTGGTGTAACTGAAATTATTTGAGTTGTACTGTTATCTTACTGATTTTTTTTTTCTTTGTCTGGCAAGATTACCCATTCCAGACTAGAACTCCTTGATACCCAATTTGAGCACCTCATCTTTCCTTCAAATGAAGAAAGGACTTTAAAAAGATGCTGGTTGAGCATTTTAACATTATTGGAAAATAGTTCTTTCAGTATCCAGTATTAATTTTCACTGATCTGTCTTTGGGCAGAATTGAAAGAGGTATGAAGAAAACTGCTGAAGAAGAGTTAAATAATCAACCTTTTCCAAGCCAAACCGTGGGCCTCCCAGTTTGCGTGAGATCAAATATCAGCAAAACATTTTCTAATTTGTGTTCTTTAAAAGGGTTCTTTTCAGGACGCCGAGAGGAATGTGAGGTTTGGCCTCATTTTTCACATAGGAGTTGCTGAAAGGAGCACTTTATGTCTTTTATGACTGTACGTTTCATGAAGAATTTTTAACTTTGTCACAGTATATAACTAAAGTAGCATTGATTATTAGCTTTTAGCTCTGCATCAGTGTGTACCACCACAATAGCCAGGCCCAGCTACTTCTCCTGTCGGCGTGCTCATTTGCTCATCTCCTTTATTCCCACCATCCAACCAGTTGCCAGTTTTATGGGTTTCCTGTTTGAAATGCTTCTAAAACACACCCCTTCATCTCCTTTAGGCCTTTCTGTTTTTTACTCCTTTTCCTATGTTCTCACTGATTCAAGCCATTCTTCATGGAGCTCTCACTCAACTTCACTCCCCTTCTCCAAAGCTGCCCTATTTATTATATCAAATATGAATTGTTTTGCCTACTTTCCAAAATGTTGCTTAATCTGTTCTTATCTTCCACACCAGTCTTTCTTTTACTGCTCTTTCCAACATACTCCCAAGTTTCCTGTTTCTCAAATTAGGGAATTTTTAGCACATTCTTCAGAATCTGAGCTGTTTGTTAAATTACATAGACTGCTGATTTCAGAGTTTCCCAGCCTGGGGATCTGCATTTAAGGAGATTCCTCCAGGTGATTCTTTTTTTTTTTAGATTTTATTTCTGTGAGAGAGAGAATGGGGGGAGGGGCAGAGGGAGAGAGAGAATCTCAAGCTGACTCCACGCCCAGTGCAGAGCCCTACCAGGGCTCAATCTAATGACCCTTGGACCATGACCTGAGCCAAAACAAAGAGTTGGACACTTAACCAGCTGAGCCACCCAGGCACCCCCCTCCAGGTGATTCTTACACGCCTTAAAGTGAAGAGTGTCTGTCCTCTTACTTTGCCTGTCATCATTGATTCACCCTGTCTATAACTTCTAGAAAACATGCCCCTTTCCACATGGGATACACCCTCCAGTACATGTTAATTGTGTCGCTTTGTTATTGTGTTTCTCCATCTGTAGTGTGACATAGCTCCCTGGGACAGAGGTCACGTTTATACAGCATGTTAAGGTAGAAAGATCACCAGGCTGGGAGTTGGACAAGTTGGCTTCTATCACTAGTTCTAACTGCGAGGAAAAACATGGGTTCCTACAGCCTCACTTTGCTCCTAGGCAAGGGTGAACCAGAGAAGATGATGTCTAAGTTCCCCTATGCTCTAAATAGCCTGTAGTGTCATTGTTATGGAAAGGTCAAGAGCTTCTCCCTCACACCTGTGTTCAAACCTTAGCTGTGCCATAAGCTTCATAATTTTAAGTGAAGAATGATTTCCCTGAGTCTCAGTTTCAGTGGAATAATAACATGTACCTTTTGAGGTTGTATGAAGATAACATATGTAAAGTGCCTGGCACAGCAGATCATATATAAAGGTCTTGGTTGTTATTGCTTTTATTCTGTGTTCTCCCACACCTCTCATAATGCTCGATAAAGACAGGCCAAACGTTACTTGTTAGATGATCACATTCTTTTCTGAACACTGTGTTCCTTCATAGCTTTCTATCTGTAGATAGTTTAGTTTAATGATAAAACATGAAATTGGTTGGGTTCAAACTTGGCTCCACAAGTTAACAACTCACTGGCTCTGTGCATGTTACTTTAACTTTTTTGAAATGGGGATTCTAATACTATCTTTACTGTAAAGTTGTTGTGGGGCTTAAATAAAATAGCAAAGGTTAGTGCTCAACCAATGCCCAACCCAGAGTGAATGTTAGTTATTAATTCTTGTGCCTAAGGTTAGCCTGATCCAACTGAAAGTACATTGTTCTGGGAATCAAGAGACCTGCAGTAAGAGTTCTGGAATAGATCCTGGGTTGGTTACGTCATTTGCCTATCCGTCAGTTTCCTGCTCTACAAAATGATGCTAATAATAACCTATTCCATGGGGCAGCAAAAGGATTAGATAAGGAAACACATGGGAAAATATATTCAAAAGGCAAGGAGCTATACCAGGCATTACTTATATTTATTGTTATTATTTTCTCTGTAGCTATAAAGTGAAGGAATTAAACCAAATAATAGCCAATGTTTATTTAAAATCTACCATATTACAGGCATCTAATCCTCTTACTTAATCCTCATAAAATCCACTGAAATAGATTTTGTAATTCCTCTTTTATAACATGCGAAAATTGAGGTTCAAAGAAGCCAACTATGTTGCTCAAGGACTCACACCCAGTTAAGTTGCAGAACTGAAACTGGAAACCAGGAAGGCTGATACCAAAGAGCAAACATTTAACTACTATCAAATGACCTCTGAGATCCCTTGTGGCCGAGTGATTCTGTCCTTTTGGTTGTGGCTCTTCCATAAAGAGATTGGACATGGTGTTGGAAAAACAAGATGGAGGCTTCCAGAGCAAGTAGAAGAACCCCTATAATTTAACAACAAAACTGGGTAGTGGTTACATGCCTGAACTTGGCCTTCAGTAGGGACTCTGGACTCTTCATGGTGGGAAATGGAAGGCATTGTGGGCCTGCAGGCTTGTTCTTCATCTTCATGGAATAAGGAAGGCTGTACTATTTAGTTCCCTCACAGAAAAGACTAGCTCCTGCTTCTCCTTAATTTTCTCTATATCTTAGATCATAACAACACTGTGAGGTATCATTAACCTGCATTTTGTGGATGTGGATGGAAACTGAGGCTCAGAGTGGTTAAGGGCTCTGGTCACAAAGGTAGCTGTTGGGACTTGGATATATGTCTCTTGATACCAAGTCTTGTATGCTTTCCATTTCGCCATTCTCTCCAGAAGATGTTCTAATCTCTAACTGGTCTAACTTGCAAGGTGTAATTTACATAAATATTACTGAAATGTCTTACATTGGCATGGTGTGTTACAATGCATTCATACCTCATTTGTCTTCACAAGAGCTCTTGAGTGAAACTCTTTTTCATAGATGAGGAAACTAAGGTTCAGTTAGGCTAAATGACTTGTCCCAAATTCAAATAGCTAATCAGAAGTACAGCCAGAATTACATTTGACTCTTCCACATGGGTTTGAACTGTGCAAGTCCACTAGTACATAATATTTTTAATAAATAGAGTACAGTACTGTTGATGTATTTTCTCTTCCTTAAGATTTCTTAATAGCATCTTCTTTTCTCTAGCTTACTTTATTATAAGAATACAGTATATAATACAAATAACATACAAAATATATGTTAATGGACTGTTTATGTTCTTAATAAGGCTTCCAATCAACAGTAGGCTTTTAGTAGTTAAGTTTCGGGGGAGTCAGAAGTTATACACTGGGGGTTTTCAATTGTGCAGGAGGTTGGCATCCCAATTGTTCAAAAGTCAACTGTGTGTTTCTTTATGTTTTTTATATTGCACAACACCATTCATAGTGACTTGGACAATGAGATACTTCAATCATGATTCATTTTCTAAAAAAGGTAGACAAACCAAAGAATAATATAAAAAACCCAAGTCACCAGAAAAATCACATTTGAAATTGTGTTTTCTCTTAAAGTAATTGAAGGGTTTAAAGGTCTGTTTTATAATTTAAGAATAATGATAGTTAGGTTAAAAGAAGTCAGTACTTTTTTTCTTCTAAGAAATGAGAGAATTGTTCTATGATAATATTCACATGATAACCCCAAAGAGGCTTTCAGCTTTGATTGGGATGTTAAGCAAATAACTGAAGACATCTGAAACATATTCTTTCACTGATTAATTAATTTTTTCATTTATAATTCAGCAGCTGCATTGTGTCAAGTGCTACGCAACATTTGTTGTACTAATGATTACAAAAGAAATTTTAGATATATTTATAAACAAATCAAAGTCAAAAGTAGAGCTAAGTAGTTTGGATTTCATGCATAGAAGATTAGACTTTATGTCATTTCTTTATTATTTCCATGGACACAACAATGTCGATTAGCATCACTCCAGCTTCATTTAATCTAAGCAAAGACGAAGAGACAAAAAGGAGTTCAGCTCATAGTTGAATCATCCTTATTCTTCTATGTTGTGAGTTTTCTTTTCTTACCTCCCAACCTTTCTGTGTGTGTGTGTGTGACTAATTTGAGGTTTTATTTTTATTAAAAATTGTGTATTTTATGTGTAAAGATAAAGACAAATATTAAACTGCATTTAAAGAATCAATTCAACATTGTTGCTTTAGATATTTAAAATTTAATTTTTTAAGAACATTCAAAGTTGATTTATTAAGGGAATGGGAGGGGTATTTGGCCCATAGGCCAATCCATACATCTGGAAAAAGCATGCCAATGCAGGTTAAGAAAAGGGAGCGTGACAATGGGCATGATGTTAAAAAGATTGGCCCTATCAGAGGCCCTGTGGCCCACCGTCAGCCACGTTCTGCTGGCGCACGTTGCTCTGCAGGTCTCCTACCATCTCATCAGTTCTTCTGACCCTGCTGTTTAGAAGCAGGCTGCCGTCCAACGCAAGAACTAAGTCCATCATTGCACAATCCAAATGAGAAACAAACAAAAAACCCTAAGCAAGTCAGTACCTGTCTGATTTAGGAAATAGCATCCCTGACAATCCTTATGCACAAGATTGGCTAGAGAGGCACTTCTTCATTTCTACCTTATGCCAGCCATTTTTGGTACATGTTTAAACATAGAAGGTAAAATAACATCTGGTTGGGCTGCCATGTTAACAATTTCTGCACACCCACACTGGGGTTTTCTGTAAGAAATTTTTCCTGTGAAAGTGGAATACTCTTTAGCTCTCACACAATGTAGCTAATCCTTGAGCCTTTGACTATACAGTAATCCTGAAGACTCCTAAAAACCAAAAGCTGTTTCTTCACAGAGAATCAAAAAAAAAAAATGTCCATGACCTCAGAATAACTTTCTTAAGAAAGAATATTTCTCTTTTGACTGTAACTTTAATTAAACTCTATTAACTTTAATTTAATTTAAGCTACTTAAATAGTTCAAATGCTATTAAACTCAAAGAACACATTTTTTTTTTTAAGGTATTTAGTTCCTGGGCATTTTTCCTCGATCTCAAACAGCCTTAATTACTACCCACTTATTGTTAAGTGTATCATAAAATAAAATATACTGTATAAGTTGCATTAATCTCCATAAAAGTAAACTTGAAGCAGAGCCATAAACTAACCAAAATCAGAGTACAATAAAAAGGCAAAGTGCATAAAACATCTTCAGACATTTGGACCTCCATGGATGGTGAACAGATTTTTGTGCATTCTTCTGTTATTTCTATGGAAATGAGAATAGGCATTTTCATGTATGGAGTATTATTATATAATATTTCCATCTATTATGTGATTTTCTTTCTTTTCTCCCTTCCCTATTTTAATGTCTTTTCCCCAAAGAGCTTCGCTGTATCTATAATAATTTTCATAGGTTTGCCAAGACATTTTTACTAAGAGGAATGAAGTAAATTTGATTTTGAAGGAATACATTTTCCTTTCATAATTACTCATATAATTATGGCACCCTGGCACACACTAGTAGCTAGGGAAAGAAGACTATTTAATTATATTCTAATGAGCATTTGCAATTACACAATTTTTTAAATACATAGGAAATTTAGAAAAAAAATCTTTCCACCAAGCAGAATATTGCTTGAATTCTGTTTTCAAAAATATTGTCCATTTAATCACTCTGAGTCAAAATTTTCATTGTCATAGAACTATAGATGTTAACATCAGGATATAGAATCATAAAGATTCCTGGGTTTGGAAGCAATTCTAGATGTCTTCAAGTCTAATTCTTCTATGGCCTGACTAACAGATGTTTTATTAAACTTTTTCTAATTTGCAATACACAGTTGTTAATGAGACATTGTTTAAATACCTCCAGGGATATAATGTTTACCATCAGAGTAGCCAGTCTGCTCCAGTGCTAAACAGTGCTAATAATTAACAGATATGTCTTGAGCATCTAATATATGCAAGACACTCTTCTAGATGTTATGTGGGATATAATTTGAGTCAGACTTTACTTTTGTATATCAAGTGCTGTTGCTCAAGTCAAGGATAGAACATGTTTGCATGAAAGACATGGCATGGTTGGCTGTAGCAGAGAATCTGTGTTCACTCATTGAGATTTCAGGTGCTTTGACCTCCACTAGACAGACAGTTGAGGCAGGGCAGGGATGACTCCCAGCCACAGATCGTAGCCTCTTCTTTGAACACTGTCTCTCCTGGGTCCCCTAAGCTGCATCTACTAGAGTTTGTACCTGAACTTTCCTTTCCTGCCTGACAACTTTTAATTGACAGCACATTTGCATAAGCATTGGATTTGACACTTCTTGAGTTCTTTGCCTGGTTACACTTTCAGTTCCTGTCTCACAATTCATGGGCAAGCAGTTCCCACTCTCATATCCAGTATAAGATTCTGGAACACTTGGTCACAGGTGCTGGCCCAGCCGCAGTGCCCAGCCCTGCTGGAGCCAGTGGAGCTAAGCATGTATGTCATGGAGAATAGCTGGTCATAGAGACCAGCTAAATGAAAGTTCTCCTTGGAAAGGGTCCATTAGGAATTGGAAAGCCCTTCTGGTGAATGCAGGAACTACTACCCTTTTCAAAAATGGAGTCACTTTTAACATCTGAACTCTCCTGGCCAGTCATCTGATACAATTAAGAATTTTAGTCTATTGCTAGAGAAAATAATAATAAAAATTAACTGTATTAAAAATACTTATATATTTCCTATTTTACTATATTTAATACTTTAAAAAATAATGGCATTTATGCATGTGAGACATTATTTACTCCAACTATCAGCAGTGCTTAATGTATTTGTAGCTTTATGAAACCCTGGCAATCAGTGCTCCCTGGAATTCAAACCATATGATGATAAAAATATAATTATAGAATCATACTGTGCAAAGCAGATTACACATGCTATCTATTTTAGGGATCTGTGGGATCCCAATGGAATCTGCATGGTAACACTCTATTTTATGAGTAAAAAAACTGAGGCTTCCAGAGAATAAGCCCTGGACATAGAGCTAGCGGTGACAAAGCTGGGGTTTGACTCCAGACCTGTCTGCCCTGAGAGCCCCTACCCTCTGAATTTAGAACTGGGCACCAGAAAGGAGGTTGCAAATAAAGGTAAGAGAGTCTGAGGTGGTTGTTTGCAAGAACTGCACCCAGAATTACCACCATGCCCAGCCCAGCCACCTCTGTTGTATTAGCTGATGTATCAGCCATTCTCCCAAGCTAATAGGAGGTTGAGAGTGAAAGTAACAAAAAAAGTGTGTGTGTGTGTGTGTGTGTGTGCTGGGGTGTTGTTTCAGTTTTCTATAGCAGCCACTGAGTTAATGTTAAAATTTGGTTTTTAGTTGATTCTACTGATCCATACAATTGTGTTTTCTTAGCATTGCTTTTCTTACTGCATTTCTGCAGTGTGATAACCACTTAGATTAGCTGGACACATTCCTTGGTTTTACCTCCTAACCAAATCAAGATAATCATATAATTAATAATCTGAGTCCTCCGAGTGAACACAAAGATAATAAGAAGTTTCGATTATAATAAAATATAGGAAATGTCCAGTATGATAAAGAGAAGCAAATAAAATACAATAGAAGTAAAGAGGAAGGAGGCACTATTTTGACCTTAATAAGTTAGAAGAGGCTTTATGTAAAAGTAAGTTGGTATTTTTTTCTGGATGTTGAGGAACAGTTGGGCTTTGGGAGTTTAAAGTTGATAAGGGGATGGGCCCCTACATAGAGGGACCATTCCTTTGTCATCTAAATCAGGACATGTTGGTAAGTAAAGGGGTCACTTTTAATAATTATACCTAAGCAACAGACCAAACTTGGACTGTCCTGGGCAAGTCAGCCTGTATAGGGGAAAGGACAGAATAGCTCTACTTAGAAAGAAAGAGGAATTGTAAAAAATCAAATTAGGAAAGTGCATTGGGACCACATTGCGAAGGACCTTGAGTGCCAGGCAGTATTTTATAGTCAGTCTAGTCATTGAAAGTTGTAAATAGGTGGATACACGATGTAAACGAAACTGTCTTTCAGAAAAAGTAATCTGACAGCAAGTAAGATGAATGGCAGAGGGCAGACACTGGAATATTTACTTGATATGCCCGTGACTTCTTTTCCATCTACAAGTCTTCTTAGAGAATTTGTCTTGTCAAAGTTTAAATAAGGATAGCCCTGTGTTTCATGTATCCATATTTTTCTTAATTACATCTGATAGAACCAGGGAGGACATATGACTTTTGCTGGTCCAGTGAAATATTTTCCTCTCCAGAAATCTGAAGTTGAGACCAGAAAGCAACTTTTTAAGGTGTAGGAATGCATCCTTTTGGAACACTTTAGGTGGGCCATGAGCAAAAAGATTGGGCCATGAGCAAAAAGATGAGTTTAACAGAGAACTCATATATGGAGAGAGATCAGTGCTGCAAATGTGCAAAGTGGGAGAGAGGGAGGAGAGACGCTGCTTGATGGCTTCGAGATCCTGTGATACCTGCTATACCTCATGCTCCATGATATTTTTTTGTGTGATCATCATTAACTAATTTTATCTTAATATGATTTGATTAAGTTGATTTTTCTTGGAAACGAGGGTGCTCTAAGATAAAATGCTCTCCAGTAAGACTCACTCTTTGATTCTGGATCCACCTTTTTGAACAACACAAAACAAATCTCATGATAGCTTTCCAAACATTTCAGGACCAGCATTGCTGTTTTATATAGCTTCCTCTTCTTCAGGTTAAATATTTTTCTCTTCAGCAACAGCTGTTTGGTCATATGTTTCTTGTTGAAGAAGGTGCTCAAAATTGAGCACTCTATCTGAGATATATTCTGACCAGTACAAAAACCAGTCAGGCTATTGCTTCACATGCTTCTTTTCTCCTTGTGTCTTTTGATTACAGAGGCAAGAAAATTAAAGCATTCACTCTCTCTGACTCTTCCAGTTACAGGGAGGTGGAGAGGACTTGTAGAATATCCTTAGCTAATGTTATGTAGTTGGAAGTCTCTAGTAAGAACATTTCTTCCTGAATGAACAGGCAAAAATCCTCTAGGAGAAGCATCTTTTATCTTTCTCTTGTCTAGGATGAGGACAAGATGCCTGGAAGTATAGCATCACTCATGCAAATATGAGGGTATAGCAAGGATGCTGAGGCTGGAGAATAAAAGGAGCCTGGTTCTTAGATTCTATCATTGAGCTAGACTGCCCTACATAGACTGCCATCACCACAGTGCTTGTTGCATGAGATAACAAGATCCTTTTTGCTTAAAGCAATCTAGCATTTTTTTTCTAACTTGCATACAAATCTTAATTGATAAACTTTCTAAGGCCTAGATATGATACTTTTGTAAATATGATTTAAGATTTTAAACCCTCCATATCATATAAACACTATAATTTGTTCAATCCTAGTGAAATTTCTAATTTTCAAATTTATCTTCTTGTGATAAATATTCATAATTTCTAGCTATAAAACAGAGTTTAACTCCATTTCCTAAAGGCTGCCTGTTCTGTATACCTGCTTTCCTTCTCTCTTCTATAAGAAAAAAGAGAATAATCAACATCTAACAAATTGATATAAAAATATGGCAGAAGATATACAAATTGCTAAGGTTAGATTGTAATATAGGATAAAGAGAAGAGTAAATCACAATTTGAACACTGTGGGACCATTGAGGAACTGAGGACCGTACACATGCCAGGGCCTCCCAGCCCTGCCACCAGGATATTTTCTAGGACTCCTGATGCTGAGAAGCTCCCTGGGGAGAAAAGAGAAGATACAGGGCTGGGGGATAACTAAGAACGCATGTTCCTCAAAATAGACCTAATAAATTCCAAGAAACTAAGTTTCAAACAAAAATCGACTATGTTACCTAGAATGGGTATTTTTTTCCATTGCTATTCAGAGAAACTGAGGCTTGTGATTAAATTACATTTCTTCACATCTGACTTAGAGTGTGTGAGCTGTAAAGTCACTTTAAGTATAGAATACTTGGTAAATTTAAGAAGATGGTAGGTACAAAGGCGTTGGGGAGTTCAAAAGAGCATCTCACTTATAGTCAGAGGATTAAGAGGTGACATTTGAACAAAACCATAAAGGATGTGCATGGTTTTTAGTGGAAAAGAAAAGGAGTAAAGAAGGACATTTTAGAGTCAGGACGCTGGGGCAGAGGAACAGGGCCTGTTTGGGAAAAGCAAGTTGTCTGTAACTGGAGCAGTTCTCCATTGACTGAAGCATAAAGTTTCAGAATTGGAAAGGATATTAGAAATGCATATATTTTTAATCTGGTTGCCTCATTTTACAAGTGAGGCCACTCAAGCACAGGGTAGTAAATGGCACTGTCACCCTCATGCCAGTGGTGGGGCTCAGTCTTAAACCCTGCTCCCCCAGGTGCAAGTGAGGGCTCTGTTCTCTACATACCCTGCAGAATATGAGCTATTTCATTGGCTGTGGAAATTCACAGGCTATTTTTGAGATGATGATTTAAGAAAAGTAATCTGTTTATAGAGGTGAATAGAATTGATTAAGGGGAGGAACAGGATAGACAGATTGAGGCAGGAGAAAAGGAACCTGTAAAGGATTATTACATTTGTTCAGGGAAGAGGTAACAGAGCTAGGGTGTAGTACTGTAATAATTATAATTTTTGGATTATAACTATCATTGCTCATTAGGCAATTTCCTGAGGTTCTCTGGTTTCCTAGTGACTAAAATCATGCTTGGGGACTCTTGAATGAACTATTGAATGAAAGAGTAAACAAATGAAGGTTAGTGATCATAGAAATGCAGAAGGAGATTTCAGGGAAAGAAATATTTTTGAGTCTCATGCCATCAGCTGGAAGTCAAGCTTTGGAGGAGAGATGCTAAGTTGATTTGCATCTATAGAGTTTGATGTAGAGAAGTGACCCCCACAAGGATTTCTCAGTCAGGCAATTAGAAAGTGAGCCTGGAGCTCTGAAAAAGGTTAGGACTGCAGATGTACAGATCTATGGAAAAAATCAGAAATATGGTGCCAGCAATTTCAGGTGCTACACAGGACTCTTTATATAACTAGCAAAATGGAAACTAGTCCCACTCTCCTCTTACCAAAGTGGATTGTGCCCTCCAGTGAAAAATTAGAACTTGTCCCTCATATATTGTGATTGGTCTCTTTTTTTGTTTTGTTTTGTTTTAGTACTTTTGTAGCACACATACGAGAGTTTACCGGTCTTTTAATTCAGCAGTTATAGTTATAGTCAGCTGAACTCTGAAACTGAATAATGTATGGGTGTGGTGTTGTTTACTGGGAACAAGTAATTTATTTTATTGCCTAAATCTCAAATTCTTTAGTATGTTTCCTAAGAAGTCATCTGATTTGGACAATTATTGCAAAAATAAAACTGGAGAACAAGAACCAAATCCATGTCAGTCAGTTGAAGTGAATTATTAGGTGTATCTGTTTTTCTAGAATGTTTTTACTAATAGAAAATCAGTGTTTCCCATTCCACACTAAATAGTGTGAAATATTTAAATTATTAGTTTGAAGATGTGCCAGCATTGCAGCCTGCATGTCTTAGTCCTGTTCTTTTTTTTTTTTTTTTTTTTTAAGATTTTATTTATTTGACAGAGGAAGACACAGCAAGAAAGGAAACACAAGCAGGGGGAATGGGAGAGGGAGAAGCAGGCTTCCCACAGAGCAGGAAGCCCGATGTGGGACTCGATCCCAGGACCCTGAGATCATGACCTGAGCCAAAGGCAGACGCTTCACGACTGAGCCACCCAGGCACCCTCTTAGTCCGTTCTTGATGGAGGAAAGAAAGAGAGATAGAGACAGAGAGAGAAAGAGAGAAAGTGAAGAAAGGAAGGAAGGAAGGAGGGAAGGAAGGAAGGAAAAAGAAAAAAAAGGAAAAGAGAAAGAGAGATAGAAATGAATTGGAATAGTAGAAGAGTATCCCAAGAAGAAAGGTTCAGGGAAAGGACTGTATTTCTTTGTTTTGCAAGATGGAAGCCCTCACACCAGCAACATTATAGCTATTGTCACATCCCAGACATTCATTGTATAACATTAACAGTAACAGTGAGTGGAAATGTTTCAGGCATGGCAGCTGACTAACTTCATAGCCCACAGCCTGTGGATAAGCTGAGAGCCTTCACAGATCATCCTTTGAGAACCACCAGTCTGATGGCATCAACACTGACCTTGATGTCATGGGACTCACATTCTTATTAGGGCTCTGTCTGTGGCTAACCATATGTCATGGGGAAAGTCATTTAGCGTCTGCTTTGGTTTCCTGTCTGAATACCTGACCCTTCCTGGTTTACAGAGATGTTGCAAAATGAATTAGAGGAGGTATGAGAGAATGCTTTGTGTTCTCATAAGAAAGGTGTTCTGTCATTCTAGAGGATTATTATTAATTCACCCAGAATAAAGACTATAAACTAAGTTGAACAATAAATAGGCCTGATAAAAGTGCTCACAGTTTCCTGCTCTGTATAACACAAATCTCTGCCTTGGCTACTATTAGCACCAAGTGATCTCAGCTGCTTGTTCCAAAAGTTTAATCAGTAATTTTATGTGGTCGTGCACTTGGTGATGTTTAAATGAACGTGCATAGAGATGACACTAATGTTATCTGAGGACAGATTGATCCAGAGATGGGGCTTTTATAATTAAGAACAGTATTTTATATATCACCACAATAAGCACCCAAATAATTTTTTAAACAATGGGACAGAAACTGAGTGCCACCTCATGTTGGATTGTTTAGTTTAAAGATTAATCCCATAAATAGCCAGCAACTGAATGTTAGCCTACAAAGGACTTAAGTATCTTGTGGCAAATCTTTAATCTGTGGCTAATGACTAAATCTATCCCATGTAATTTCTAAGTCAGGAAATCTGAGAAAATAAATATATGAGAGGTTGAAGACCTGAAAATAAAAGCCAGGCAACTTAAACCCTCAGCAGTTAAATTTATATTTAATAGTGATTAAGTACCAGGATCATATAAAGGGCTGTAATTTCATCAGGAGGCATGAAAATGGCTAAGTGTTCATTTTTAACTGAACAAAGCAGATTTAGTGCTTTCCTAAGAAAGGAAGAAGAAATTGGACTGTTAGCAAGACACAAATAATTCTAATTGATTTAGGGTGGGCTAAATAGAAAACTAATTTTTGAGGAAGTCAATAAAAATAATTTTTATTGGGTAGTTTTCTGCAATATCCCTGAATCTTTAAGTTTGTGATTTATAGGTCAACTATCCAAAGAATGTAAACAGGAACATTTTCTCCATATATCTCCTCCATTAAAGAGTTAAGATGAAAATAACATTTATCTGACTTCTGCCTTCCGGTTTAACCTCCTCTCCTGTAGCTGTTCCAGCAAAGTCCAACAACCATCAAGCCAACTGTGACAGGGTCTCAGAAGCTGCCATGTCTTCACCGGGGTGGGGGTGGGGGGGTTGCTTCTTTTTGGAATGTTCTTCTCTACATCTGGTTAACTCCTGCTCATTCTTAGAGAATCAATCACTCCTTCTATTAATACCTCTGCAGACCCACCCTGCCCTGTATCTCCTGCTGCACCACAACTAAAGCCACCCTCACTCTTTCTGTTCTCAGAACTTAATGCATTTGACTTAATTTTTCCTCTACTGACTTGTTGAAACTTGCCTGGGCTCCTTCTCCCTATAAAGCCAGAGATCAAGAAGCTATATTTTCACTTTTTGAGCAGCGTTCTTCTCTTTGTCACCACCACAGAGAAAGCTCTCCTTCATTCTAGATCCATGCAGTATTACAGGTTTTGGACTTTTTGCCTCATCTTAGATTACCGCTTAGCCTTTGGATCACTTGAAGCATTTTGACTCAGTTTCACTCTGAAATGAATCTTTCTGCCTCAGTTCAACTCTGTGATGATTTTCTGGCCTCTAGCACCTAAATTCCATCTTGAGTCCACTGGACCAGAATCCCAGTAAGATGCAAGTGGAGGAAGAAACGGGAATTAAGGCATTTATTATATTGTTTCGTGATAGGTAGCCTGCTTGTCTGTCTTCTCCCATTGACTAAAAGTTCCTTGAGGGCAGGACTTGTATTATGTTCATCTTGTCAACTAAAAGACCTGGCACTGTGCCAATACATAGTAGATGCTTTTGGAACAAATGAAGTATCTGTGAATTAAAGCATGATATTACTTTTATAGTTTAATCCCTACATGAGATAATTTATTCTTCAACCAGGACAAAATAGGTTTGTTTACAAGGAGGCCAGAGGAAAGCATGTAGATATACTGATCAGAATGAAGACCTCCTTCTCCTCTCTGCCCTTTACCAAAGCAAGAGTATTTCATGGCTTTGTGAAACTTTGAAAAGTACTTATTTAGTAGACTCTGACTGTCATATCTCCTAGTTACTTATTTGTATTCTGTCATTGTCTTGAGTGGGGAAGTCTGACCTGAATGTTGGCCTCCGATTTTCCTGCCAAGGAGAACTAGAGCCTGGCCCATGAATACAGATCCCTTGCTGGCTTACTGTTGCCTGTGAACTAAGTTTCCAGATGGCAGTGCCCATCATGTTGATCATTAAACCTTAACATCCGGCATAATGTCTATAACATAGTAGACACCCAATATGTGTTTGTTGAAAGGCTGAATGATGATCTCCAAGGTTCTTGTCTGCTAACTTTCTCCCACCCCAGATCCTCTGTCATAGGCCATGTCCACCCATTAGGAAATCACTATCCCACTTGGCAGCTGTCATGTCCTGCTCATGCAGAAACAGCAATTCTGAACATTGTGTGCTATATTTGGTGCATTTGGCTGTGCTTTCTAAGCCCCTTTCTTCAGAGTACTCGGTGCTCTTAATATTGGGTTCCCTCTAATGCTCTGGGTTTCAAGTCAAAGACTGGCTGTCCCTTTTTCCTCTACTTTCTTCCAAAGCCCTGAGTTGCCCATTAACATTTTTTTTTTAAATCTGGGATACACTTTATGATGCTCTGCAGCTCTTAGCACCCACTTTGCCCACAAATGTTGGCTGAATTGAATTTAATTTGAATTTCCATGGCTAGATGCCCATTTCCCTCTGTTCTCATTTACTGTGCACAGTGGGCCTCAATGATGAGGGAGATTAACTTGGCGAGGGCTAAGGTTCAAGCCTCTGAGTGCTCCTCTGACATTCTTCCAGATTCTTCATGAGATTTGGATGAGGCCACTTAAACAGGAACTCATGTCCTTAGTAGGAAATTGTCCATTTTTACTGAGATTAAGATTAAATTAATAATAAATTCAAGCCAGATCTGTTTCCTAATTATCATTCTAGGTGAAGGCAAGTTTTTAGAAATGGGGCAAGGTCATCTGAGTGATTTCATTCACACTGTGGATAGAATTCCAAGAGACCCCGCCTCTTTCCCTCCCTCCTCCCATCAGGCCATTCCCTGCTGAAGTAAGCCAGGGTATGTTGTGTTGTCTGTTTTGATATAATTTTTAGATCCCTTCTTTCTAAGTTCATTAAAGCTTTTATTTTCTCCCCTGTAAGTGTACATTGTTAGCCTTGGGGTTCTGGCCAACTTCCAATTTGAGCAATTAATTACATTTCAATGCTCAGCCCTCCCTGCAGTTTCAGAAAGAAGGTGCATTCTTTGTGTTCCTCAGCAAGTAACTGCTGATGGTGAAGCAGCTGTTGCTGCCTCCCCAAAGGAGAATAGTTTCAGAAGTGGTGAGAAAGCTTCCTGCCTCTTTGAGGGAGCTGCTTGCAAAGCGATCTGAGACAAAAGGCATCCCTGTGAAAACGTGAGGCGTTTTTACTACAGTGGCCTCCAAATCATCCATCATTCCTCTTTTGAACCCCTGGCTTAGCCCAGAACAAAATGGGAAGTGATTGTGTTTTCTTGAAGAGTTGTTCCTGAATGTGATGGCTTCCTTTGAAGCCCTGTCAAAGGGATGTTTTTATTTTGTTTTTGTTTTTCTGAAATCCCTTCAGTTCGCAGCCACCTCCTGCAAGACCTCACACCACAGCCTGACATCATGCTCAGTATCTAAGTGGCTGCCTTCACAGCTAACAAAAGACAAAGAGCACGCAGATACAGATTGTTCTAATGGAATAACTAAATGAAAGGTGTTTTCTTTTTAACTTCAAATAGCAAAAGCAATTAATATTCATTGGAAAGCACAGGTGATAACACAACACCCAAATTCACTTGTAGAGGTTCCCTGTGACATGATCTAACAAGTTAGAGATGCAGTAAGTGTAGTTCTATCCTGCAAGTTGTTTTGGAAAGGTATAGGAATAACCCTTTCTAGATGCGTGCTCTATGTTTTACTTGGCCCAGACAACAATGCCTGATGGAATGATAATTGGATGTTGATGAAAAACATCAATCATCGTTGCATTGTGACTCGAGTTATATTTGTTTAATGTTAAACTTTAAGTTGTGAAATAAACCATTCAAGCTGGGGAAGGCTGATTGCTTTTCTAAAACTTCATTCTTTTCACTTATTAGGCAAGAGTGACTCATTCCTTATATCAATAGGGCTTATTGAAAATTCCGGGTTACTCACCAAGGTTTGAAGCATTTGTCAGGTAAAGAAAAATCCTTTTTCAGGTTGTTGTCTTTAAACTCTCCTTCTTAAAGCTCATGGTTTTTGGTGTAGCCCTGTTGCTAACATTCTTGCTGTCCAGGCATGCTGCATTTAGATCACCTATATATTACTCTGGGATCCACTACCTTTGTATTCATTTCTTGGCAGTAAATGCCAGTCTCACAAATACAGGTCTCTCCATCAAAGAGCTGGTGACACTCAGTCTCCTCCCATGTTTCCCCATCATGAAGGGAAAGAGTATCTCTTCCTCACCATTTCATTCTTTCTCCTTCTGGCTCATTCCCTCATGGGAAGCACAAACAAATCCTCTTATTTGTTTTCTCCAATCACAATTCAGTTCATATTTCATCCCATAGATCATTCTCATAGATGAGCACCCTTCCTGATTCCCTACCCTAACCTTCCTCTGTGTCCATCATCCAGGGAAATCCTCGTCCCTATCATTCTCACCCATGCAGCTCAGACGCATTATCTCAGCCTCAAATTATAAATCTGTTCTTAAATATCTCCCCCACTAGATTGTCGACAAGAGGACAGTTTACCCATCTTCATTAGCTCACTGTTTTTTGTTTTATTTTGTTTTTCTTACTTCCAGGGCCCAGCATAATGCCTGGAAAAAGACTTTTGTTAGATAAACACAAAAATCATGAGAAAAAAATCCATGTACTTTCAGTTTTCATCACTAAACATACTTTCTTTTAAAGTACCAACAATCAAGATATTTAGATTTCATGTAGAAACACAAATTTGATCCCTCATTTTGAAAATGTCCTATGTAAGATTAGGAATATGACAACAATACTTTTTCTTCTAATTTATGTTCTTCATTGAGACAGGCATATATAGTGTAGCTATCTAGTTTTTTTCTTGTGAGCTACTTGGAATGTTACCACTGTCTCTAACGTCACTTTGATGTCAAAAGGAAACTTATTGAATCAGGCATCATGCTAAGTGCTTTTGCATATTTAAATCTATTCCATCCTCACAATAGCTATGTAGGGTTGATACTTTTAATTATCATTTTACAGAAAAAGAAATTAAGGATCAGAGAGGTTAAGTGGCTTGCCAAGGTCACATAGCTAGTTCATAAAATTGTCAGGAAGATCTGTATAACTCTAAAGCCCATGCTTTCTTTATTATATGAACTGACTTATAACTAAGTATTTTGAGACCAAGAAAGGAAGACTTCCTAATTAAATTCTGTTTTGGATTAGTGGAATCAACCTTCTGACAAAACCAACAATACAAGCTGGACAGATTGGTCAATAATTGAACTAAAACTTTTGTTCACCAAATTGACCATCACTTTGCGCTGACAAAATCAAATATAATTTTGACATAGATGTAGCTACAGGCTGTGTTTAACCATATACGTCAAACTACTACAAGCTCACTCATCAATTAAAACCAAAAATTCAAACTTGATGATGCGGAAGGTCAAAGGCTGGGGCCAAGACTGGTGGGCGGGTGTCAAAGGGAATCTCTAGGATCCACAGAGAGTGGAACATTGCCCCTGTTAAATATTACCCAATGATGGCCCTGAGTATTAGGAGCTAGGAAATTTGTCAAAAAATATAGAACTCCCATGAAGACAATCCAGTCATTCCAGCTGAATTGCATCATTTCTGCAGAGGGGCAGAATGTCTGACAGACCAGCAACCAGACAACCTCAAGATATGTTCAAAGTGCTGCTTGTCAGTTTTCACATGGACAGCAAAATATCTTTCTGTTTCTGCATGCAGTCTAAATTCCAGTACTTTAAAAGCAAAAAGCAAAAACACAGATGAAATCAGCAGGGAAAAGGACATTTTTTGGCTGGGACTGCATGATACATGATGCTAAATAATCAAATTGATTGGATTTTTCTATTTGTAGTCAGTTTTATTTCTGGCATTGTGTGCTCACAGTTCTAGGCAGAATGAATTTGATTAGAGAAAACAGCTTACAAAGATCCATCTCTTATTTAGACCTCATGTACCCAGGAACATTTCTGAATGGCCAAGCTAAGACTTTATTTACATACTTATATAATTTCCTTTCATCTTGGGATTTCAAAGAGCTTTATAATGTTGCTTTTTGAGTTGATTAAGCCTTACAACTTCACTTAACACTGTAGTGCAATATTACAGATGAACCAGGGGAAGAGGCAGGATTTCAGGTTCTTGTGTGGATTTTCTTTGTGCTTGAAACTAGTTAATAAAGAAAGAGTGATGCTACATATAAAGGTTTCTTTTTAAAATAAAATTTCCAGGGGCGCCTGGGTGGCTCAGTCGTTAAGCGTCTGCCTTCAGCTCAGGTCATGATCCCAGGGTCCTGGGATTGAGCCCCGCATCGAGCCCCGCATCGAGCCCCGCATCGGGCTCCCTGCTCGGCGGGAAGCCTGCTTCTCCCTCTAGGGCCACTCCCCCTGCTTGTGCTCTCTCTCTCGCTGTGTCTCTCTCTGTCAAATAAATAAATAAAATCTTTAAAAAAATAAAATAAAATTTCCATTTTGGAATAATTTTTGATTTACAGAAAAGTTGCAAAGGTGATACTGAATTTCTATATCCTTTACTCCGTTTCTCCTGATGTTGACACCTTATAGGACTGTGCCACACTTGTCAAAACTAAGAAATTAACATTGGTATAATACTACTAACTTATAGACTTTTTTTTTTTTTTTTTTGGATTTCACAAGCTTTTCCATTAATGTCCTTTTTGTGTCCCAGGGTCGAATCCGGGATACCACACTGCATTTACTTGTCATGTCTTAGTCTCCCCTGATCTGTGACAATTTCTCAGACTTGCCCTGTTTTCATGACCTTACCAGTTTTGAAGAATACTAGTCAGGTATTTTGAAAAGTGTCCCTCATATTTTTCTCATGGTCAGGCTGGGCTTATGGATTTTTGTGACAAACACCACAGATGTGAAATGTCCTTCTCATCACATTAATCACATTATAGGGAACATATGATATCAATGTGACTTATCACTGGTGAGGTTAACCTTGATGATTTGGTTAAGACGTGTTTCCCACATTTCCCTACTGTGAAGTGATTATTTTTCCCCTTTCTCTACTATGTTCTTTATAAGAGTCACTAAATTCGAAATCCAGCCACTCTCAACTGGGAGGGAGGATTAAATAGTAGAGGGAGAGTATCTATCTACATAGTTAATTTGGAATTCTTTCATAAGAAAGATCTGTCTCTTCTCCCCCATGTATTTATTTGCTCTATCATTATTTATATCAGTATAGCCTCATATTTATCTTATACTTTGTGTTAGAATACAGTATCACGTGATTTTTTGCTCAAATTATTTTATATTTGACTATTGGGAGCTCTTTCAGATTGGCTCCTATATAAACGCTTGTTCCTAAATTATTCTTAAAAAAAAGTATATTCTTCAGTATATTTTTATTCAATCATATATTTCACCAATATTTTGGAGGTTTTTACAATGCCAAAGATATTATGTCAAGAAAATTAACCCATATTTATTAAAATACCATTTGCCAGGTGCTTGTAGAAATTATCCATTTAATCTTTAAAGCAGTCCTAGGAGGTATTGTTATGCTCCTTTAAGGGATGGGATAGCTCAAGTTTAGAAAATTTAACCTAGGTTCCTCAAATTGGTAAGTAGCAGAGAACTGCAGAAGTGTTATATCCTTTGTAGATGATAACTAGCATGTCTAATGGGAGGTGGTATCTAGCATGTCTAATGGGAAGTGGTATTTTTCCAAAGATTTAAGGATATGATAATTACCAGCAAATATAGTGGGAAAGCATATCTTGGCATCAAACAAATCTAGATCTTTTCAGTTGCCAAGAATTTCCAGTCTGCCCTCCAACACACACACACACACACACACAGTTCCTGGTATACTTTCCTACATCCAGTTACATCAGCTACAAAAAAAAAAATAGATTACACATATCTGTTTGAATTACAGTGTAGTAAATTCCTGGTAAACTTTAGTAGGGATTTTTGTCTTATGCCCTGGTTTTGTTTGGTATTCCTATTTTTTAATGTTTTAGCAGCTAGTTTTCACATTCAGTTTACTAGAGGGCACTGTGATTTGTCAGCATCCCCTTCTGTTTCTAAGAATGGGTCTGTGCCCATGCTAGGCATACAACATGATGCATAACTCATGGGTTTCTCGAGTGGAATTAAATAATATTTAATTTGCCATCTCTGTTAATACACTACCCCTACCACACACACACACACACACACACACACACACACACACACACTTGTAATTGAAGCCAGTTTCTGATAATAGATGGCAGAGTTATGGAGGGAAGGTCAAACTCTAGAAATAAGAATTGATTGTCAAAAGGTTTTATGCACAAATGAGGGATGCTACATTAATGTTTCCTTTGTCCAGGAATATGTAAATGAGAAAACTGGTTTACATTAAAGCAAGAGGAATTTCAGTTGGCTGTAAATAAAGAAGAATCTCTTACAAAACAGGGAAACTGGAATGTAAAGCCCTCAGAGTAAAAAATAAACTAGTCTTTATGAGGTGCCATCAAGAACATCATTTTTTATGGATTTCCAAACTCAAATAGGTATATGTGACCACCTATTAATGTGTCAGACACTTTCTGGGAATTTTGGAAATAAGATGAAGAATAGACTTTGCTCTTAAGGAATTGTGAAAATTGTTAGTGGAATAGAATATGGAAAATTGACACATACAGAAAATGGATACATATATGTACAAAATTTTAACCTGAATCTGAATATATAAATATATGTCTCAATCAGCATGAGCCCATGGTAATAGTCAGTAATCATAAATAAAGTAACTAAAGTAGGAAGAACACTTTTGATATCTTAATTTCAAAGCACCCTGGGTATTCAAGTGCCTATTGACATAACACTTCTGAAAACTGACCATTGATTCAGAGGATTGGGACTGAGTGGGTATTGGGTTTCTGTGTGAAACCCAATTATACATTATACATTAAAAAACATTTTTTAAAGGTTCATGGCACTTCTCTGTATGTTTCTGGGTTTGTATGGGATTCTTGTCACTAGTAAAGATGTCCAGTTACCTGCAAATGGGGAATTCAGTAAGTTGGCTTCTTGAAGACCCTTTTTATTCTCTGACTTTAAAATTTAAAATTCATTTTCATTCCATTCCTATCCCGTTTTTAAATTGTGTAACACATTATGATTGGGAATTTAAAATAAAAGGTTAGGAAATGAGTTTTCATTAGTGATTTACAATGAAGAGTAGCGATTTACAGTAAAGAGGGGAGGTAGACACGTATGTAATAAAATACAATCTCATGTAGAAGAAAAGTATGATTTAGAGAGCAAATATACATACTATTTGGTAGAAATATGATAGAGAAAGACCCTAGAGGATGCTCTTCCAAAAAGAAGTATTTGGGATTGCATTTTGGAGACCAAATTTTTCTGTTGCCAGAATTGTCAGCCTAATGTTTAGTTCCCAGTAGAACCCATAAGTAGTTCAATTGTTCACTGATTACGTGGAATAGAACATTTCTTCAGAAGAGAACACTGGTTGAATTATCTGATTTTGCTTAATCCTGTAATCTCCTGGATTTCTTCCAGAAACAGAATTAGATGGCATATTTGCAGACATGCTTATTCTTGCTGCCTTGTTTCCTATTTACCTTTTCCAAGCTGAAAGTATATTCAATTAAGCTATGTTACACCACTGAATCATTGGCAGTTAGGTCTTGGATGGTGCGTAGTTTGTTTTAACAACCAGTTTTTGAGGCCAGGCCATTATACTAGGCCAGCACAGACATGCTTCTCATGAGCCCATCTATTTTAAAGGGGAACACACTGTATGCTGAGCTAACTGGATTGCTACTCACTGAAGTTTGTAGCAAAATCATCTGAAAATGGCCTCAAGGGATCTCACTTCAGATTTTACTAAAGTTCAACAACTATATATTTTGCAGATACATAAAAATAGATTAGCAATCATAAAAGAATGACTCATGTTTATTACCTTGAAGAGTAATTGCATAAGACTCAAAAAAATGGAACATTGCTAAAACTTAATGAAGTTGAAGAGAACTACTTCCTCTGTCAAGCACAGCAAAAATAGATTTTTTGCGGAGAATGCCACATTACATCTATTAGCCGAGCTTTTATCATATAAAATTTTGTTGATGATTTTAAGGACATGAGAGTCAATATGAACCCAGAAAAAGTGATCGTGTTATATAACTTTTGTCCTTTGTGGCTAAAACCGCTTGTTGTATATTAATTGTCTTGCAGAAAATGCCCAAGTATTTATGGACAACAGAATTCAATCCCATAGGAAAACAAAACAAAACAAAACAGGGCAAGCCTCTTCATGTCTGTGTGTAGTTAGTATATGCAGAATTGTGCCCTGTCCCCAAATTCATATGTTGATGTCTTAACCCCCAGTACCTCAGAATGTGACTGTATTTAGAGATAGGGTCTTTTACAGAGATAATTAAGTTAAAATGAAGCCCTTAGGGTAGGCACAAAGGAACATGGCTGACCCTAATCGAGTAAGAAGTGGGAATTTGGACATACACACATACTGAGGGAGACTATACGAAGACCCGGGGAAAAACGATGGCCATCTGCAAGCCAAGGAGAGCATCCTAGAACAGGTTTTCCCCTCAAAGCCTTCAGAAGAAATCAACCTGGCTGACATCTTGGCCTCAGACTTCCTGCCTCCGCAACTATGACATGGTATATATCTGTGTTGGAGCCAACCAGTTTGTGTCACTTTGTTACAGCAGACCTAGCGAATGAATAAAGTAAGAATACCTGAAAATTAGCTGTCCATTTACCAATCACATGCTCCCTGTCTTTTGAAAGCATATTCAGACCCTGTTCACTGCTAATGTTTGCAGGGCCAGAGGAAACAGAACATATGGAGGCCCCATATATCACTTGAGGAAGATAATACACCAATTAATTGATCAAATCCTTCCCTTTGAGCATGAATAAAATAGATTGTTGCATGATAAACTATTGTTTCCCAGTAATTTAAATATTTAACAATTATAAATCCAGCAAACTGTCAAATACAAATGTTTTATCCTTTTGCATTGACATAGCTTTAAAATGATAATAATTTAAAAGTATGTTTCAGCTATGGTTTTAATATAATTGGAAGTAACCAAAATGTCAGATGGATTTAATTATTATTGTGCAGATATGGATGTTCTGTTGATGAGCTGGCAAAGTTGGGGGTAATAAAATAAAGGCATATGAAATTTGTAAGTTATATATTTATTGTATCAAGTTTATTTATTTATTTATTTATTTATTTTTTAAAGATTTTATTTATTTATTTGAGACAGAGAGAATGAGAGACAGAGAGCATGAGAGGGAGGAGGGTCAGAGGGAGAAGCAGACTCCCTGCCGAGCAGGGAGCCCGATGCGGGACTCGATCCCGGGACTCCAGGATCATGACCTGAGCCGGAGGCAGTCGCTTAACCAACTGAGCCACCCAGGCGCCCGTATCAAGTTTATTTTTGTCTTCATTTCAGCACAACCACTAATTATTTAACTGTAATCAAGATTTTTTTCTGATTTATGTTCTATTATAATTAATTTTAAATTGCACATAATTTGAATATATCTTCATTGCAATAGAAATTAAAGTGTAGTTATTTTTAAATTGTATGCAATTTGAATACATTATCATCAGAAATATAAATTAAATAGAATGCAAAAAATTAAAATTATTTCATAGTTTTCTTCTAAAATATGCAATATCATCTAACAAAATTAAAATGTAGGCTTCAAGTTAAAACTAGTAAAAATAAGAATCTAGATCTAAATTATTTAAATAAAAGTACTATTTTAAATATTTAGCTAATTAAATATTAAAAAAGTAAAACTATTCAGTTCTCATGTTCACTGTTCATGTAGTGAACCAAGTAAAGAGAATCGTATTGATGCATGTCAGATTTTGACATCTATAGATAGGTAATAGATGTAAATATGTATACGAGTTTGAGTAAAATCAATAGTTTACTATTGCAAAATGTTCCTCAGCTGTCAAGTGAACCTTTGGTGAATACTGTACTAGTTCACACACATTTTGGATAGCAAATTGGATCCACAAACCAAAGCATGAAAAGAGAAACAAGTAAATGGACACTCAGCACTAACTGGGAAACAATACTAAGCAACAGTCTGTTTCATTCATGCTATTTGGGAAGAAATATTTGGCAAATGAATGAGTCTCTTTTTTCTTGTGTTTGCACCACTTGTACTCTTGCTGTATGCAGAACCACTGCTGTCAACCCACATACTTAGGGCATTCCCATACAGATACCTTTCCTAAGGGCGTACAGCCATACGTGAGAAGTGTTTCCCTGGAGCCTGATTTGTGTTAGTTGCAGAGTAGGTGTCTAGACTTATGGGTTGGGCTCTGATAGTGCTAACTGCCAGACCTCAAGTTACAGAGGTGCTCATGTATTCTGTAATAAATGTATTTTTGCATGTGTATCTGTATGTGTGGCCATATTTTTGTTTGTTATATGTGAGGCTTTCTGGGGAGTGAGGACCAGGGTTGGGATCCCTCCAGAATTCATGTTTACCCAGAATGTCATTATGTGACATTATTTGGAAGTAGGGTATTTGCAGATGTAATTAGAAATCATTCTGAATTTAGGATGGGCCCTAAATCTACTTTATAAGAAG
The DNA here is from genome assembly GCF_011800145.1 of Mirounga leonina. NCBI lineage: Eukaryota > Metazoa > Chordata > Mammalia > Carnivora > Phocidae > Mirounga > Mirounga leonina. The sequence goes on along the minus strand of NW_023270314.1, from coordinate 20,066,196 downwards.
GGTAGAGGACATAGACACGTGTACTCAGGGAAGAAGGCCATGTGAAGACAGAGAGATTGGAGTTATGTTGCCAAAAGCCAAGGAATGCCTAGGACTATTACAAACTGGAAGAAGCAAGAAAGGATTCTTCTCTAGAGCCATCAGAAGGAGCATGGCCCTGCTGACACCTTGATTTTGGACTTCCAGCATCCAGAATGTGAGGGAATAAATTACTGTTATTTTCAGCTCCCTTGTTGTGGTATTGTGCTACAGAAGTCCTAGGAAATCAATATAGAGTAGTACTGGTTACAGTGACTCTCCTCTGGACACTGACTCCTGTCTTTCTATAAACAGTAAGAATAACCCAAAAAATGTTTTCTTTTCATGTACTCTAGTAATTATTATATCAGCATGATGGAATCCCATTACAGATTCATTTGACTTAATTAAATTCGACTTTTCAAAAAAGAAAGGAAAAAGGGCAAAATGATAATTTCAACAATGTTGGCAAGTGATATGTTCACCACTCACTGCGTATGTATCTCATTTTGGAGTGAACTTCAAATTTGAAATATGAATCTGTGGCTGTCTCTCAGTCTACTTTCTCTATGCTTTCTCAGTTCCTTTTCCCTCCCCTCTCCTCCCCTCCCTTCCCCTCCCTTCCCTTCTTTTTAAAAGATTTTATTTATTTATTTGACAGAGCGCACAAGTGGGGGCAGAGGGAGAGGGAGAAGTAGACTCCCTGCTGAGCAGGGAGCCCGATACAGGACTCGATCCCAGGACCCTGGGATTATGACCTGAGCTAAAGGCAGATGTATGGTTCCTAAATACAAACAAATTAACACATCTGTGCTCAACCAAAGAGACAGTGATCTACTCTAATACTGGGGCGGGGGTGGGTGGGGGCGGGGGGGGGACCTTGCTGCACTGTATTTAGTCTCTACTATGTAATCCAGGAACAGAATATCATTATTATGTATTTCATAAACTGAATATGATGTTCTGGACCCACTCTGTGCACATTCAAACACCCATTTCCAAACTGACTAAATGATATAATCCAGAGATCCAGGCCATTCTGGATTCTGCCATGGATGTTGGTCAAGTTGGTTGTTATTTCCATATTCTCATTGTATTGTAAGGATAAATGTTAGGTAGATGTAGTTCTCAAAAATGTCTTTCTTTAAATTATTCTTAGGCAATAATGTTTACAGGGAAAAATTATGAAGAAATAGAAGATATAAATTGTTGAAATATCTTGTGCCATATAAAACTTTATAAAATTGCCTTGGAACATGTAGCCTAATTTTAACCAACCTTCCTTCCTTCCTTCCTTCCTTCCTTCCTTCCTTCCTTCCTCCCTCCCTCCCTCCCTCCCTCCCTCCCTCCCTCCCTCCCTCCCTCTCTGTCTCTGTCTCTCTGTCTCTCTTTCTCACTTTCTTTCAGAAGTGGGAGAAGGAATGCTCTTTGAAAAAATCTGTATGGTGGACTGGTGAAGATAACTGGCATGAATTATAGTTCTGCAGCAGTTCTTTTGCATCTTCAGGGTGGTAAACACACTTTGAGGAGTGTTAGATGAGTGTGGACATGGGAACCACAAGATGGAGGAGAAAGGAACCCTTCTTCATGTCTGTAGGCACAATCATCTGTATCTTCAATAGATCCTTTAAACAATATTTGATATTCAAATAGTATATTTTCTTAATCTCTGAATAGAAATAATTTTGGAATTGAAAATCACAAGATTTGAAATCCAGAAACCTAAGCTTGAGTATGTTCCAAAGCTTAGTGGATGCTCAGTGTTGGGAAGTCTAATGTCTTGGGGTTTCAATTTCATCATGAAAATGGGCAAAATAACAGTTGCTCATGGAATTCTCGTAAAGATTAATAAGATAGCTTCTATCAATGACTAGTACAGTGCCTAATGTATAATGGGCCCTGATCAAATGGAACCTCCTATTCTTTTTTAAACACTTTAGTTTTATTTTTTTACAATATTTACAAATTGTACTTATTCAGAACTGTTTAGTATCAGTGGCCTATTATAATTCATAATAGCAATAATAAAAGAGAAAATCATGTGATTTTTTTGGTATATAACATTATATTAGTTTCAGCTGTACAACATAATACTTCGGCTTTTGTATACACTACAAAGTGGTCACCATGAGGAGTCTAGTTACCATTCTTCATCATACAATTGACCCCCTTTACTTATTTTACCCATCTCCAACCTCTGACAATCACCAGTCTCACCAATCTGTTCTGTTTCCTTCTTTTGCCTATGTCTGTCTAGTTTTTTTCTGTTATTATTTTGTTTTTATTCAAGAGATTGTCCTTTTGCCATTGTATGTTCTTGGCTCCTTTGTCATAAGTTAATTGACCATGTATGTGTGAGTTTATTTCTGGTCTTACTATTCTTTTTTTTTTTTTGCATTTCTTTTTTTTAATTTTTATTTATTTTTTTATTATGTTCAGTTAGCCAATATATAGTACATCATTAGTTTTTGATGTAGTGTTTAACGGTTTCTGGTCTCCCTATTCTAGTCCACTGATCTATGTGTCTGTTTTTATGCTGATACCATACAGTTTTGATTACTATATCTTTGTAATATAGTTCAGAATCAGGGTGTGTGATACTTCCAGTTTGTTCTTCTTTCTCAAGATTGCTTTGGCTCTATTCATGGTTTCTTTTTTTGTTTGTTTGTTTGGTTTTGGGTTTTTTGGGTTTTTTGTTTTGTTTTGTTTTTGTTTTGTATTTTTGGTTCCACACAAATTTTGGAATTATTTGTTCTAGTTCTGTGAAAAATGTCATTGAAATTTTGATGGAGATTGTATTGAATCTGTAGATTGTTTTGGGTAGTATGAACATTTCAACAATATTAATTTGCCCAATCTATGAGCATGGAATATTTTCCATTTATTTGTGTCTTCTTCAGTTTCTTTCATCAATATCTTAGAACTTTCAGTGTGCAGGTCTTTCTCCTCCTTGGTTAAATTTATTCCTAGGTATTTTATTCTTTTTGATGCAATTGCAAATGGGATTGGTTTCTTAATTTCTCTTTCTGATAGTTTGTTGTTAGTGTATAGAAATGCAACAGCTTTTTGTATATTGACTTACTATACTGCAACTCTATTGTTATTAGTTCTTTTTTTTTTTAAAGATTTTATTTATTTATTTGACAGAGATAGACACAGCGACAGAGGGAACACAAGCAGGAGGAGTGGGAGAGGGAGAAGCAGGTTCCCGCTGAGCAGGGAGCCCGATGCGGGGCTTGATCCCAGGACCGTGGGATCATGACCTGAGCTGAAGGCAGACGCTTAATGACTGAGCCACCCAGGTGCCCCTATTGTTATTAGTTCTAACATTTTTTTGTGGCATCTTTAGGGTTTTTATATATAGTATTGTGTCATCTGCAAATACTGACAGTTTTACTTCTTTCCTATTTGGATGACTTTTTAAAAATTCTTCTTGCCTAATTGCTGTGGCTAGGCTTTCCAATCATATTTTGAATAAAAGTGGTACAAGTGGGAATCCTTGACTTGCTCCTGATTTTTAAGGAAAAACTCCATTTTTTCACCATTAGGTCTGATGTTAGCTGTGGTTTTGTCATATACAGCCTTTATTATGTTGAAGTACATTCCCTCTGCCCCACTTTGTCAAGAGTTTTTATCATAAATAGATGTTGATTTTTGTCAAATGCTTTTTCTGCATCTATTAAGATGATCTATTGAGATGAATTTTATCCCTCATTTTGTTAATGTGGTATATCACTTGATTGATTTGCAGATGTAGAATCATCCTTGCATTTCTGGAATAGATCCCACTTGATTAGTGTGTATGATCCTTTTAATATATTGTTAAATTTGGTTTACTAATATTTTGTTGAGAACTTTTGCGTCTGTGTTCATCAGGGATATTGGCTTGTAATTTAACTTTTTTTGTTGTGTCTTTGTCTTGTTTTGGTATCAGGGTAGTACTGACCTCATAAAATGAGTTTGGAAGCATTCCCTCTTCTTCAACTTTTTGGAAGAGTTTGAGAAGGATGTATATTAAATCTCTGAATGTTTGGTAGAATTCACCAGTGAATTGGTCCTGGACTTTGTTTGTTGTTAGTTATTTGATCACTCACTCAATCTCCTTACTAGTGATCTATTTATATTGTCTGTTTCTCCCTAATTCAGTCTTGGAAGACTACATGTTTCTAGGAATTTATTCATTTCTTCTAGGTTGTAGTCCAATTTGTTGGTGTAAAATTTTTCAAGAAGTCTTACTGTCCTTTCTATTTCCATGGGATCAGTTATAATTTCTCCTTTTTCATCTCTGATTTTCTTTGGGGTCTCTCTCTCTCTCTCTCTCTTTAGTGAGTCTATCTAAATGTTTGTCCATTTTGTTTATCTTTTAAAAGAACCAGCTCTTAGTTTCATTGATCTTTTCTGTTTTTTTCTGTTTTGGGCTGCAATGTTCTATATATCTGTATCTATATCTATCTCATCTATATCTATCATCTATCTATATCTATATCTATATCTATATCTATATCTATATCTATATCTATATCTATATCTTTTGTTTGGGTATTTTCTTATATATTTTCTTATCTCTTTATTGAGGTTCTCATTGTATTCATCCATTCTTCTCCCAAGTTTAGTGAGCATCTTCATGACAATTACTTTGAACTCTTTATCAGGTAAATTACTTAGCTTTGTTTGATTAAACTGTGTTTCTGGGGTTTTGTGTTGTTCTTCTATTTGAAACCTATTTCTGTTTTCTCATTTTCTTTGTCTCCCCATGTTTCTTTCTATAAATTAGGTGAAATAGCTACCTATCCCAGTGTTGAAGTAATGGCCTTGTGTTGGTGATGAATCTTATCGTACAACCTTGCCCTAGCTCTCGGTTGTCTCTCAAACCTTTGTGATTGTCTAAGCAGTCTGATTTGTTCTTTCTTTTTTTTTTTTTTTTTTTAAGATTTTATTTATTTTTTGACAGACAGCGAGAGAGGGAACACAAGCAGGGGGAGTGGGAGAGGGAGAAGCAGGCTTCCCACTGAGCAAGGAGCCCGATGTGGGGCTCGATCCCAGGACCCTGGGACCACGACCTGAGCCGAAGGCAGACGCTTAATGACTGAGCCACCCAGACGCCCCTGATTTGTTCTTGATAGGTCCTAGTTGAGGTTGTGCCAAGCTCTGTGAGTGTTCCAAAGGGAGGAATTTCAGTCTGCACCTAGATTCAGGCTTATTGGAAACCAGACCCTCAGGCAACAGCCTTTAAAGTATGCAAATATAAATAGTCCTGTGAGACCACAGTGGTAACTCATGCTGGCCTCCAGACCAGGCAGTTTAGAGGTGTCTCCTTGGCAACATTTGCAGATATTGGGGCTCCAGACAGGTGTATATGGTACTTCCTGGGAAGTACCAGTAAACTGTAACAAGGCCAATAGAGAATACAGAGATAGCATGCCCCAGTCTACATTCCCTGAGAGCTCCTCCACAGCCTCTAGATGTGTGGTAAACATGAAGCCTGCCCCTCAGGCTGAAACTCCAAGACAAGTAAATAGGACTTTCTCACAGGAAGTCTGGAGTTGTGTTTCAGTCTGCTGTCTGTGCCATGCCCTGGAGGTGGTAGCCTGCCAAGAAAGGTCTCTCTGATTGTTTCAGTCCTGAGGGACCCAGAAATGGAGGCTCTCCTGGCCACTAGAGCCAGATGCTTAAGGGACATCCCCTGTGTGGACTGTGTGCACCAGTTTGACAGGTCTGGACAGGGTTGTGGGGGAGCCTGGGGCCAGGGCAGTTTTGCTCTTTGTGGTGGGACTACAGGAGAGCTTGGAGCAAGGGTGAGCCCACCAGCTGCAGTGGGGCCACAGGAGTGTGCAGAGCAGGGCAAGCTTGCTGACTGTCACAGGACTGTGGGAAATCCTAAGGGCTGGGCAAGGCTGCTGGCCTCAGTGGGGCTGCTGGTGGTGGTGGGAGAGGGCAGGGCAAACCAACAGGCTCAGTAGCAAGGTAGAGTGAGAGTATAAAAATAGCACCTGTTAGCACCTTTGTCCTTGGAGAAAGAAGTCCCAGCAAACCCCTGTGTCTCCAGTAAATGCTTTAAGACTAATTAATGAATCTCCTTCAGGTATGGTCTGTGTGACTATTTCCGACTGCTGCTTTTGTGCTGGGTTCCCAGGGTAAGTCTGCATGTGAGCCCTTTAAGAGCAGACTTTCTGTTCCCCACACCGTTCTGGGTCTCCTGGACATAAGCCTCATCAGTTTTCAAAACCAGACATTTGGGGGGCTCCTCTCTGCCAGGCAGGTCCCAAAGATTGGTGTTCCTGATGTGGGCCACAAACCCCTCACTCCTCGGGGGTGCACTTTTTATTTGTGAAATTCCTTTTGATTGTGGTCCGCTGCACTGTGGGTGGGGTTTGTGAGACCACATTTCTGCATCTCTTACCCTTCTTGATGTGGTCCTTTTTTCCATTGTTGTGGAGAAGCTGTTCAGCTAGTTTTCTGGTCTTTTTCCTTTGGTGTGGGAGGAGGTGAATTCAGGATCTTTCTACACCGCTGTCTTTGGAACTTACTATTCTTTACCCTGTGTCACAGAAATGTGTGTGTGTGTAGAATATATGTTTGTGTAACATATATTACTTTAGTTAAGATTTTTTTGGAATGAGCAATATCCATCAATAGCAGGTGTATTTTGAAATGATCCTCTACCTGAAGCAGTTTCAGTTGGTGCTGCTGATTGCTACTTCTACTTTCAGGCTCTGTCAAAGTTATTCACTCCCTCTCACTAGTACTGTCTTCTCTCTTCTGAATGCCTAAGGTGGAGATGCCTCTGGAAAACATAACCAGAGTTGAGGCACCAGTGCTGGCTATGATGCTCACACTCATTCTCTTAAAGCAGTAGATATGAATTCATCTGTTGATCTGCGGCGGAGAGCTTAATTACGTGCTCTCTCAGAGTGCCAAAGTAGAGTATATTTGTACTAAGACTGATTAATATCGTAAAGCCTAGTCTATTTGGTTTTTATTTTTCATTAGAAGTCACCACCACTTGCTAATCGTCCCTCGCATCTTGGCCAGGACAGGATGACTTTTACAGCTGTGTTCAGAGCACAGACAGGCTCGTGGTGCACTGAAGACAACCATGGTGTTTAGAAGGCTTACAGCAAATTATTTTCCACTTAGTAGTCCTAATATTTAGGGTTCAGAAAACCAATTAATACAGTTTACTGGTAAAGAAAGGGAATTAGGTTGGATTAAGGTACACATTCAGCACAATTTTTTCTCCTCTACTGGTGCAGAAGATAAAATAAATAATCAAAAGGAAAGAAAAAACGCAAACTGTCTGCTGACATACCCACAATCCATCCACATATTATATACATTTTATGTTGTTTTGAGGTCTTAATTCTAATAAAGATCTGGTGAATATTTGAGATGTTTAATATGCTATTGTTTTTATTCAGAACTCAAGTCAGGATCTATTAATATTTTTAGTGTTTTGTTTTGTTTTGTTTTCTATTTTTACTTAAGTAAGCCTTATTGGTCTTGGAATCTTTCTGAGAACTACATCTTTTAAAGGACTTTAAATGATGCCTAACCTTAATCTCCTTTATATTACTAAGACCATATTTCACTAAGAATATGGAAAATGAAAGCCAGATCATTTTATCTTTATTGTTTTTAAAATCAAGTGACTGAAAAATAGGCATACTTTTTCACAACACAATTTAAGGGCTGTGACTAAGACCCATTATGTACATGGTGTACCTAAAATTCTAGCAGATTCATTCTTGCATTCTGCTGCCTCTGAAAACACACATACAAGAGGCAGAAGCAAAGCAGAGAGCGGAGGGTAGGGCTAAGAGGACAGCCTTGTTACTGGTCAGGTCAATGCTGTCTCCAATAGCCTATATACCCTTTCTCATTTATAACATAATATGACTTAGCATTTATATAGCATAGACTATGTAATAAAACATTGCAAATTTCCAGCTCATTTCTCTTAAATGATTTACTCCTTTCATGAATCCAGAACACCACCACCAACAACAAAAACAACAACAAAATACACTGCAGGGCAACAGGTGCTTAAAAGCACCTTGAGGGAAATAACATCCATCAGAATGTCATTGGTGTGTTGTATACACGTTATTTTTTTAGTTATTTTTCCTTCCTGGTCCTAAGGTAGAATGTAATGCTTTTTACAGGATGCTTCCACTTTCGAGGCAGTTTTAATCAAAGCATTGGAGTTTTGTGGCTGTGACCTCCTTTCGATATTTCATATATACCACACCTTTCAACTAATGTGAACATAAAGAAATAGAGTTACAGGAACTCATTTTCTTCACTACCTCTCCCACATCTAAACATCCACTTTAAAATAATATCTGTATATCCTGGAGTACACCCTCCCCGTACTCCCTGCACTTACAACTTTGTGTCTCCCTAGTATTAGGTTGGAATACCACACACTACATATTTTCTCAAGGCGGGGTAATTGTAGAAACATGCTATATAACTTTATGCAGGTTTTCCTTGTGATAAAAATTCATTGTGCTAACAACCCTTAAAATTTCTCATTTCCTTCACCAAATATAATGGTTTTATGATTTACACAGGGGGGCTGCAACATAAAGGAGGTAAAACCATTCTGAATGGATGATAAAATAATTCTCTATGATAACTAAGGATCCATATGATTCTATCCTTCCCCATAGTAAGATTTCTTTTCTTGTGTGTGAACACTTAGAAAAAAGATGCTTTAGTATAAATATGGTCTTTGGCTTTAGTTTAACAGCTGACATAAACTACAGTTTTTTTTTTCAGAAAGTAAATGTGATAAGGGAAATAATGGAGCCAAAAATTGTTGAATGATGGTGATATGGGCCATGGTTAGGGGCTAGATGGGTTGATCTTACTGTGTGTGTTTTTCATTGATTTTTTAAATTTTAATTCCAGTATATTTAACATACAGTGTTATATTAGTTTCAGGTGTACAATATAGTGATTCAACAATTCCATACCTGACCTGGTGCTCATCACAAGTACATTCCTTCATCCCCATTACCTATCTCACCCATCCTCCCACCTCCATATCCTTTGGTAACCATCAGTTTGTTCTCTATAGTTAAGAGTCTGTTTTGTTTCTTGGTTTGTCTCTCTCTCTCTCTCTTTTTTTCCTTGTTGAATTGTTTCTTAAATTCCACATCTGAGTGAAATCATATGGTATTTATCTTTCTCTGGTTGACTTATTTTGCTTAGCATTAAACTCTCTAGCTCTATCTATATTGTTGCAAATGGCAAGATTTCATTGTTCTTCATGGCAGAATAATATTCCATTATATATATGATATAAATATCTATATCTATATATATCTCACCTCTTCTTTATCCATTCATCTATTGATGGACACTTGAGCTACTTTCATAATTTGGCTATTGTAAATAATACTGTAATAAACATAGGGTGACTGTATCCCCCTGAGTTAGTGTTTTTGTATTTTTTTGAGTAAAAACCCAGAAGTGCAATTACTGAATCATAGGGTAGTTCTAGTTTTAACTTTTTGAGGAACCTCCATACTGTTTTCCACAGTGCCTGCACAAGTTTGTATTCCCACTAACAGTGCATGAATGTTCCTTTTCCTCCACACCCTTGCCAATACTTGTTGTTTCCTGTGTTTTTGATTTTAGCCATTCTGACAGGTGTGAGGAGATATCTCATTGTAGTTTTGATTGCATTTCCCTAATGATGAGTGATGTTCAGCATATTTTCATGTGTCTGTTGGTCATCTGGATGTCTTTGGAGAAATAACTATTTATGTCTTCTGCCCATTTTTTAGTTGGATTATTTGGTTTTTGGGTGTTAAGTTATATAAGTTGTTAAAATATTTTGAATACTAACCCTTTATCTGATATGTCATTTGCAAATATCTTCTCCCATTCCATAGGTTGTCTTTTAGTTTTATTATTTCCTTCACTGTGGAGAAGCTTTTTATTTTGATGTAGTCCCAATAGTTTATTTTTGCTTTTATTTCCCTTGCCTAAGGAGACACATCTAGAAAAATGGCTGATGTCAGAGACATTACTTCCTGTGCTCTTTTCTAGGATTTTTATGGTTTCAGGTCTCACATTTTGGTTTTAATCCATTTCAAGTTTATTTTTGTGTATGGTGTAAGAGAGTAGTCCAGTTTCATTCTTTTGTATGTAACTGACCAGTTTCCCCAACACCATTTGTTGAAGACACTGTCTTTTTCCCATTGGATATTCTTTCCTGCTTTGTCAAAGATTAATTGACCATATAATTGTGGGTTTATTTCTGGGTTTTCTGTTCTGTTGATTTATGTGTTTACTTCTATGCCAGTACTATATACTGTTTTGATTACTTCAGCTTTGTAATATAACTTGAAGTCTGGAATTGTGATGCCTCCAGCTTTGCTTTTCCTTTTCAAGATTGTTTTGGCTATTTGGGGTCTTTTGTAGTTCCATACAAATTTTAGGATTGTTTGTTCTAGTTCTGTGAAAAATGTTGTTGGTATTTTGATAGGTATTGCATTAAATCTGTAGATTGCTTTGGATAATATGGGCACTTTAACAATATTTGTTCTTCCAATCCATGAGCATGGAATGTCTTTCCATTTCTTTGTGTCATCTTCAGTTTCTTTCATCAGTGTTGTGTAGTTTTGAGTACAGGTCTTTCACCTCTTTGGTTAGGTTTATTTCTGAGTATCTTATTATTTTGGGTGCAATTGTAAATGGGATTGTTTTGTTAATTTCTCTTTCTGCTGCCTCATGGTTAGTGTATAGAAATGCAACAGATTTCTGGACAGTGATTTTGTATCCTGCAACTTTACTGAATTCATTTATCAGTTCTAATAGTTTTTTGGTGGAGTCTTCCTCCTGTGTGTTTTTATTTCTTTTTTCAAAGTATGTACAGTTACTTATTCTATTTTATTACTAGTTAGGAAATATCAATGAGCAAGTATTTGGCAAAGGTGAATGCATGTCCTTCTCAGCATAGTTTGGCTCTAAAAGATATTCTCATTAGATCTCCAGTACACTGGGCCATAGAGTAGGCTGCTGAAAAAGAAGAAGTGGTTGATAGTATTAAGAAATAGTCAAATAATAATAATAATAATAATAAAGAAATAGTCAATAATTATATCAATTGAGTTTTTTTTTAATTGCTGGTGTCAAAAAGCCCAACTCAAATTAGCATGAGCAAATTATTGGTTCTTGTAACCCAAATGCAGTTGGCATGGTCATGGAACTGGTCTTAAGGTTGATGGAGACCATGGAGATCATCACCTTTGAGATTCTTCTTCTGTATGGGTTGGACTTACTTTTTTACTAATGCAGATGGATTTTCTCCATGTGTGGTAGGAACTTCAAATTACATTCCTCCGGCTCCATAATTTGAGAAGAAAGTAGTTCTTTCCCTCCTAGTTCTAATTAGTGAATTCTCTGGTGCTGAAAGTTTCCTGAGCCAGTTACTCACATCTCATCGGGTCTTCGCATCTTCCTGGGTTCTAACTGAAAGAGGATAAACAGTAACAACTATTAGGACAACTGAGATCAATGCATAAAGTCAACCACCACAAATAATAGAGTGATTATAGAATAGGCTTACACCTTCCTCAACTTTGTCTGATAGCCATATGTTTCTACAGAATGCTTCTACAGTCCACATAACTACCCAACTTCACAGAACATTGGAGGCCCGCCTCAGACATTCCTTGGCTAGCAGAAATGAGAGAAAGGGGGAGATATTTTGGGTGGGCTTGTCTGTAGAAAGTAGATCTTATGGACCCTAACTTTGTATGGCAGAAAGGAGAAGAAAAAAGAGACCATTTTGTTTCTTAGAGATCCAATAAAACAGGCAACATGATGAGGTATAGAAATTTATTACTTATTTTGAAGATCAGTCATCCCACCACATAGCCAGTGAATGTCAAGTTCTGACCAATTCAATTAGCCATTCCTTCCATGGTTTGGAGGCATGGTAACAGTGCTCCTCCAACCCAGCCTTCTCATGAGGAGTAGATGTCCTATATCCTTCAGAAATCTGAGGAGGGGGAAAATATTTCTCTTCTCTCTATAAAGAAGAACTCTGATTAGTATAGGTGAGGTCACATCCCTCAACCACTCATTGAGACCAAGAGAATCAGATACTATGATTGATGCAATCTGAGACAAGTATCTATTCTAGTGGCTGAATAGGTGCCAGAGGAATTTTATCACAAAGAGATGGATGTGGGTTTTATTAGTCAAACATGACCACCAGTAATCATTTTGAGCCATATGGCCCCAAAGTAAGGATAAAAGGATAGGTTGGAGTGTTAATTTGGAAATTTTCATAGAGGAGTCAAGATATCAGATACCAAAGTGAGTGAGAGACAGCCCATACACAAAATTGTCAATGAAAAATATTAAGAATTGGTTCTACGATTTTTAATCCTCTTAGATGCTTTATGAATATAAAAGTCTAGGGAAAATGGAAAGGAGAGGGGGATTTGCAAGATTTCTTTGGGGAGTGTGGTTGTCTTGTTAATCAGCATTTTCATCCCAAGGTGGGTCCATGGTATTTCAGGTAACCCCTGAAATTGTGGGGTTGTTTTTGCTGCCAACTTTCTGGTGAGCTCTGCTCATGCAAGGACAGGTTGAGAAAGAAAATTGCTGCTATTTGGGGAATTAATGGTGGTCCTCCAAAACAGCTGGTCAAAGGCACATGAAGTCCAGGGAACAGATATAATTAGAAATTTGGGCCTAAAGTTGTTTCTGCCACAGGATGAAAGGCCACAAAACTGAGTTTGTGTAGGCTTAGCATTGGAAAATCAGAGGTATAGGGAGGATTGGGGATGTCTTGTTGAAGACCTACCCCCCATTATCATAGGAGTTGAAGCCAGACTGGGTGGTAGTCCTGTTTACCTGTATTCAGTACCGCTCCTTGCAGGAGGATTATAAATTCCTGCCCTGATGAACTCAGTGTGGCCAACAGGTGAATATAGTGTTGTGTGTCTCTTATGGGCAGACGTCGTAAGAGCCGGTGCTTGCTCCTATGTGCTTTCTCTGGTGCCTTGATCTTAGCAGAATGTGTTGTGATGTGGAGCCTTTCTTAACTAACTCTCTGAATGACTACAGTAAACAGAGTCTCTTGGCCCACTCACTCTTGAGGTACGTGGTGAGTGAGCCAATGATTTGGGGGGCTGATTATTTGTTAGCACTACATAAACAATTCTGTCCTAACTGAAGCAAGGAACCTAGTGTGGGAGCCTCCAAAGGTCTCTAAGAATGACTCCTGAATCTCAGCCTTAAATATCTGCCAATCCCAGAGAAGGAGGCCAGGTACCAGCCAAGTAAGAATTCTTTTCTCCTATTCCTTCACTGCTTCCTCTCCCCCCCATCCTGGAAAATCTTAATTGGCAAGAGGGAGGTGATGGGCATCTAATGATGTTAATATTTTGGATTATTATCTGGGACTAGATAATATAATGACTGAATTGAGATTGTGTTGGTGACTTAATGTGATCATAGGGCTGTTTATTGCCTGCAAGTGATCAGAAAAGATAGGACACTGCCAGAGTGTTGATCCAGTGACGAGACAAAAACTTTTCCCTACCCACCCCACTGCCACCAATTAAAAAACTAAACTAAGCAAATCAAAACAAAACAACACAAATCTTTCTTCCCTAGAACAGAAATATAGGAGAGTGGGAAACCATACAAAAATGAGAATTTTTAACACATCTTATGCATTGTGCTTGTTTAACGTACCAGTTACATAAATAAATCAAGAGTTGATAAACAAATGAGCAAAGGGGGGGATAAAGAGAGAGAGAGGCAAACCAACAAACAGACTCTTAGAGAACAAACTGATGGTTACCAGAGGGGAGGGTATTGGTGGGGTAGATTAAATAGGTGATGGGGATTAAGGAGTGCACTTGTGATGAGCACAGGGTGATGTATGGAAGTATTGAATCACTGTGTTATACACCCAAAACTAATATAACACTGTATGTTAACTAACTGGAATTAAAATAAAAATTTATAAAAGGAGTTGATTTTAAAATAAAGTGTTTTTTTAAAGATTTTATTGTTTATTTATTTTATTTGTTTATTTTTTAAAGTAGGCTCCATGCCCAGTGTGAAGCCCAGTGTAGGGCTCGAACCCACAACCCTGAGATCAAGACCTAAGCTGAGGCCAAGAGTCAGGTGCTCAACCAACTGAGCCACCCACAGGCCCCTAAAGTAAAGTTTTAAATTGACTTCAGAACTAGTGTATTTTTAAATGCAAATGAATAGATAGCACTTACATCTGACATTTATATGTAAGAACAACATTAGGCATTAAAATTTAAATGTTAAGGTGGTGGTTTGTTTTTGTCAATGCGTGTATCATATGGTAGAAAGAAACAAACACAAAATTTCATAGTCTGGGAAGACGTGACCCAGTTTTAAGCACAGCAGTGAGAGTCTGACACTTTTGCAATCTTGTCTTCACATTTTGCCTTGTGATTTTGGGCAATTCACTTAACTTTCTATATTCTAGTTCCCCCATTACACAAAAAGAATAACTTCATGAAGTTTATGTGAGGAATATCTAATTAATGCCTGTAAGAGTCTTGAAAATATAAAATGCTCCAGAAATATTAAGTGGTGCACATCTTCTTTGTGAAAATTATAGGATTGTTAAAATTTGAAAAGTTTAGATCTTCATTCCTCCAAAATGGGAAGGACTGTACTCTAAATAAGGAATCACAGAATATTTTTTTAAAATATACCTTAAAAGCTGAAAATTTGGTTTTATACTCATGTAGATGATTTCTGAGACATTTAGTCAATTAAAAATAAAAACATGCTATGCATATTTGCAATAATACAGGTATAAATTTCAAAGTGCTTCCATATTTATTATTTTAATTGAATCACAGAATTGTAGGTTAGGGAGGAATCTTAGCCAACACATAGTGTACTTCCATTCTCCTTTTTTTCCAAGTTTGTGTTATGAGATCATGAGAGGCTCAATAATTTTATTAGTTGTCTCACAGATAATGAATCTGATCATCCCATAAGTCCCCCGAGGTAAGGAGGGGATTTTATTTCTCTTCATTTTCTAAATAATTTATCTGATTCAAAATGTTTTGGAGGTTTTAGAGAAAAGTCTCAATTTTGGATTAAGAAACAGCAATAGTGAAGTGAGTTGGCTTGAATATCGGGTTATGGACAGAATTGGCAGGAAAACCCAGGTTTTTTGACTCTTAATCCTGGTGTTCTTTCCACTCCACCTAGTTACAATTAATCCTTCCTGTCACATTAGGCCCCCAAATAAAGGTCTGAACTGTATAGCCTGCAGTTTAGGTTTATATCACATATCTCGGGGCTGATAGAGTATGACAGGAAAGACAAATGACTGGCTTTGTCTGGCTTGGCACTTGGGAGTGAGATCCCAGAGTTGTTGGGAAATGACTCAGTTTTTAACCAGAGAGAGAGAGAGAGGGAGATAGAGGGGTGGGGAGATGGAATGCAGTAGCTTGATTTGAAGAGTATAGATGTGTAGGTGAAGGACAATCAGATGCCTTGAGGAAATGCTTAAAGTTTCTGGCCTCATTTTCTGTGAAACTGTGTCTGAGACCTACCTAAAGGCAAAGGAGCCAAGAGAAAGCAATCACAGCTGCCACAGTCATAACGAGGTAACACTTTCTCTGTGAAGACAAGAGGCTAACTCTGGTGTGTAAAGTGTGTTTCTTTCTTCTCGCTTCAATGCAGAGTGTTGGAAAAGAAAGTTAATTGGTCAGAGTGGAAACGAGAAAAGCATTTTGCTGAGGTTTGTGGATTACTCAGATGTTGATAGCGGCTTGCCTATATCCCACATGGTACGGGGCCTCAGACACTGTACATCACAGGTGGAATCACCAGGAAGTGAGGGGATCATATGGGAAAATAGGGGATGGAAGTTTAAAAACACAATATAGACCACCCCGCCTACTTACTCTCACTCTGATATAAAGGAAGAGGCCTTGAAGGACTAGTCCTAACGATTTAGTTGTTGGAAGGAACCCACAGAATAACAGCTTCTCAGTGTTTGCCCAGCTATGGAGTATTGGAGGCCTATCACACCCCATCAGGGATACTGATGTGGATGGTATATTGGTGCTGATACTGCTGATAACATGATTTTTATTCTCATTTATCAACAGAAATTTAATTTGACCTAAAATTATTTTTAAAAAATTAAAAAAATCTTACCATTGTTATATCTTTCTTAGCATATTGTGAGATTGACTAAAGAAGAACCTTGGGGAAATGAGGTGGTTTAATTTTCTGGGCAGTCTCTATCAACCTTCCCATTTGCAGACAGTCTTATTCCTGACTGATCTTTCCAGTGGTTACTTTTCATTTCTCAAGCTCTCTATACCCTCCTGTGTGGGTCCCTTGAGATGGGTGGTCTATACTTGCAGGTAAAAGACTAGGGTAAGGAATGAACATTAAAGACTGTGGAACATAAAAAGGTCAACTAGTTAATATTAAGAATGAACTGCTTAGTGATATAGCACAATGGTCCAATCCTGAAGGAAGTAGATGGTGTAGGCTCACTAATTTTATTTGTTCAGAACATTTTCAAATTATTGAGTTTTTGTTTGTGTTTTATAAATAAAAGTCAAGAACAAAATGTTCCTACTTGTAAGGCTACAGGTATGCTTCTTACTATTTGCTCCTAACTTCTGGCCATCTCTTTGACCCATCTGTCTTCCAAAAATAGGTTTAAGACCATAAGTAGGGTAATTAATGTTAAGAATAAATATCATTCTATTAAGAAACATATTTGTTATAACTTTTTCCTTTATGTACCACTGCACTCTCTATATACCATGATCTTTATTATTAAGTGACCTTAATTATCAATTAGTAATGAATTACTTTAAAATAAAATGTAGTTATATATTTATATCATGTAAATATATTTTCACATATGTATATTCACGTTAATGTATGGAATTATATAACTAGTACCTTAACTCTAGGTATCAATAATTTTGTGCACACTTTTCAAAAATCTCTGTCTTTGGGGGCGCCTAGGTGGTGCATTCAGTTGAGCGTCTGACTCCTGGTTTCTGCTCAGGTCGTGATCTCAGGGTCGTGGGATTGGGCCCCGCATCGGACACCATGCTCAGCACAGACTCTGCTTGAGACTCTCTCTCCCTCTCTCTATGTCCCTCCCCCACTTGCTCATGTCTGTCTCTAAAATAAATAAATAAATTTTATAAAAATCTCTATCTTTGTGTATAGAAGCCATGATGTTAAAGCAAATATATTCTCAAGGGTTCTGTAACCCATTGAAGTCCTATAGGGCCATCAGAAACCTAATGTGAGCTGTAGTTGCCTGCCGGCATCCTATGATTGTTTAATTGGACTTGTTTCTTAGTACTTGGGAAAAAGAAAATAACACACATCTAAATCAGATGGGTCATTGTGCATTTTAATGAAAAGCTTTTTTTAATATGAAAAAAATTCTAATAAAATACCTAAATACTAATATGATCGACAGTATACAGGGATCCTCAAAGGATTTAGCGTTCTGTGCTGTGACCACCAGCCGAAGAACAGGTAACTAACATATTAGACACTTTATGGATTATACCAGGAGATATGTTTTAACTCATATTTTAGCTGAATTCATGCCATTGCACAGTGCTTTTAATTGTCTTTTCTTCTGCATGCTTCTTGGTTGCAGATAATTCTACCACACCTGGATTCCAGTACTTCCAGACCTGACCCAATTTGACTTCCTAGGTGACACTCCAGGCTCAAAACCAGCTCTCCTCCTGGCTGGCACAATACCTGAAATTTCTATCATTAGACTCATTCCTTTAGGATAAACTTCATTGTCCTTTTAAAGTGGGAATGTATTATCTGGAGAGGGTAACAAATTAACATGAAATTCATTATCAGTAGGGATTACACTGTAATATGGGCAACTGCCACTCACTTTCCCCGAATTTCATGTGACCCTGCCTAAGGAGCAACTCTGCTTCTGGTCTTGCTGCCTTTGCTCACTACAGTAATAGTTTCTACCCAAAGTAAAGGAGATGTATAAATAAAGGGGTAAGTAGCATTCCTCACTCATTTCCTTTTAGGGAGAATGGGTCACACAAACCATGTGAATTAGGGAGAAATGATAAAAACTGACCGTTGATAGGAGGAAGGAGAGAGCGTGTAGGGAAGTTTTAGACCACAGATACCTGCTTAGAGAGGGCAAGTTGGATACTAGGGAGTGAAACCCCAAACAGCTGTGTGGTCAGCATGAAAATACCAGGTGCCTGGAAAAGGAGCCCTTCTTTGGTTTGGTTGGGCTAGGGAGAGAGAGATGCCAACACAGAGTGGACCTACTTCATAGTTTTGAGCTTTCTTTCAGTAGACAGAGTATAATATAACCAAGCGGAGGAAGGAGACAGGGGATCTAAATTATTTATGGGAGTGATAAGACTTGAAGAGTTCAAAGCAGGCGGTAGAAACAAGTGAGGAGAGACTGAGGGGAAGGGTATGAGCAACAGAGGGGTTTCTTAATAGCTTTTTTGAGGAAACCGTGATGTCAGTGGTGCAGGTGTGGATCCAACTTTAGACACTAGTGCATAAGTGCATATTTTCTTTTTACACGGCTGGGTTAAATTACTTCCTCCAGGTCATCCAATTAATCACTTGGAGAGCAAGGAGTAGAATTCAGCATTCAAGGCTCTCATTTCACATCTGGAGCAGGGAAGCCAGGCTTCTCCTTCCTGAAACACCTCTTCATTTAAAATAATTTTTTTTTGCAAATCAATGAAGTTTTGAGCTCTTTTACAGAGAATTTGCAAAACCTTCTTTCTATTTGTGTAATTTAAAACTAGGTTAGTGTTGGTAAGCAAAAACACTATAAATTGCTTTCTGATTTATCTTTCATTCAAAAATTTAAAATATCTATCAAAATTATTTTGACTCTTGCCTCCCCTCCTCCCAGTTTTCAAGCTATTATTCTGGGGAACCAAAAAAAAAAATGAGTTACAGATCTGAGAAAGCAGTGTGTGCTTAACTGCTGCATGACTGATTGTGTGATATATTGCTCTTTTCACTAATAACCACAAAGCAGGTAGAGGCATGGCAGACTAATTTGGTTTATATGTCCAGCTGTAAGGCTAGACACTGCATCATTCTTTTCAGAAACCAGTGACTTTAGGCATGTGGAACTTGTAGTCATGACAACAATAAGCCAGCTTTGAGTCTGAGTTTCAGCTCAGAAACTGCCTTGTCTCCATTACTTCCTGCTCATGACCTGACTTTTCGTACTCTCTGGGGCTGGGGGCTGGGGATTTATGAAAGATCTATTGAACAGAGCTCCAGTATATGTTTAATGCTTAAAATGTCTGGGTTGAAAGTTTTGCTTGCACAGATGGCTAAAGGCTGCAAGGAGGATAGATCAATCATTATTATAGCTAATGACACGGTTATAAGGGTGTACACAAAGGTGAGCTGATTTGGAAAATGGGAAAAGGCAATGTGAAAATAGTGACTTGGAAGCATTTCTTTGAATAACATAAAAATATCTATCACAAATAAAATGTTCTTTTAAACACATAGGGGAATTATACTATGATTCTGAGAGTACCTATCCAAAAGGCACAATGAGAAGTAATTAAACAAAAGTTAGTACACAAAATTGAGTGTGTGTGTGTTGTGTATGTATATGCATGCACTTTTTTAAATCTGAAGACACAACAGATGCTAATGACAAAATCTACAAGTGATCATTTTTTTGTCCCATATGTTTAATGGATTTAACAGTGACTACTTGAAGAGATAGCATGTTCAGCGACAGAAGTATGATATCATAGAGTTCAATGGCCTTCCCAAAATATCAGCTGCAATATTGGAAAGTTGTCTAACTATACAAAGTCTCTGGCTTTGCAGGTCTAAAGAGAAATGACACGATTTGCACTGTTGGGTTGTTGAACGATGAAATGAGATAATGGAGAGAAGTGGATCCCGGTGCCTGGGAGAGAGTAAGCACAGTGCTGGGAGCTGTCACTGTTGATGCTGCTGGTGTTGGTTTGTCCGGTAATGGAAATCTGTCCTTCATGAGATTAAAATGATTCAACTGTTCCTTGTTACAGACATGATCACAGAGATTGGAAGACTTTTTTCTTGGGAGAGATGTTTTCTGGCTTTGCTGTTTTCTCCATATAATCTACGCTTTAAGGAGGGTAGAGAATTATTGGCTGGAGAACGCAGGAAGTGCAGGGTGTGAATTGCTAACATAAAAGATATGTCTGGAGACTTTTGTGCCTTTTTGTGCCTTTTTACTGCACATCCCCCGCGCCCCCCACAGGAAGTCAGAAATTCCAGCATCACTTTTGTTTCCTATTCCTTTAGCACATTGACCTAGTTCTGTATGATTGCCTTTTTTTAAGCTTCTATTTTCCAGCAAGTTGCTACCTCAAGCCGGCAGGCAGAGAAATAAGACATAGATCAAATCCTAGAGAGAAGCCAAATGCTTCCTTTCTTTTCTATGTATTGAGAAATTGAATGATTTGCTTTCCTCAGAGATCGACTTTATGATTTCATGATCATGTGGTTAAACTTCCTGGTGAATGAGATGCTGCCCAGAGGCCATGTTATTCTCCGTGACGCGGCAGAATGTGGATCACCACGTAGAAACCTGAGAAAGTACATTCATTTGTTAAGTTATAATTTCAGAAACCATGAACCACAGACTGGTGATGTATTTTTTTCTTATAAGAATTTATGATGTTGCAAATAATTGAATTTCTCTTTGCGTTGTCCCCAGATGGGCAGTTACAGTTTATGGCAATGTAAAATTATTTTCTGAGATACACAGATCACATTTTTATCTTACAAAGTTTATGAGAGAAATAAACTTTTGTATGTTCCTCATTAGCATGGAAGAGTTAATATACCTCCAGAAAAAGAGAAATGTATTACTTTTCTCTAGTAATATTAATTTTTGTACATTTTAAATTGCTTACAATAATAGGCTGATTAATATGAGAGAAATTTAAACATTAGCAAATAGGACATTTGGAAGTATAAGATAAATATACACTATGTAATTACTGTATTGCAGAAAAGATGTGATTGAGTGAATAACTGTTCTGGACATCACAAGCATTAGTGGAAAGTATCATTACAAGCTTATAAAGGACCATTACAATAACATTACTATAAAAACAATATTTTTCATCCAAAATGGTTTTGTGTTGATAGTTTTTCACCGTCTTTTAATTAGATTCAGATAAAAATGTAGCCAAAGTTTGAAGACTTTTCCTCTTGTTTCACAAGACCTCATAATTTCATAAATATTGGTCCTAATGTTTCCAGGCTTTACAGGGGATTTTGGAAAGCACAAGTCATTTCTTTTTACAAAGTTAGAATGTTTAGTCTATACAAAAGATAAATCTTTTGAAGATTCAGAGTCTCTAAATATACCCAGAGGAAACAATTGTCTCCTTAGGAGATTCTTCCTGGAATATTTCTGTCTCTTCAATATTGGTATATTTTTGTTCCTGCTCACAAATGTTGCTGATAAAAGCATTTTGAGAAAGGGAATTGAAACAATGGAAAAAAAATCTATTCCCTAATATGTAACAGAAGGCTGATTCATCAAATGTGGATTAATGTTTATGATGTGCTTAACAGTAGAAAGCTCCAATTTTTCTGGTGGACATACAGGAATATTAATGACAAAAGGCCAGATTCTTCCCCTTTGAATTCTCTGTGGATTTCTCTCAAGTACCAGGGCAGAGGTAGAATCCAGGAGTATAAATACAGATTTAGTCAAAGTAAACCTCTACTCCAGAGCTTGGTTATATAATATATATATTTACACATAAGATATATAAAATATTTTGAAATAAATAAAATATATAAAATAAAAATATATATTCAAAGATATTCAAGGTTTTTACTAATGAGTACAATAAGTCAATTGATTTGTACTTGCATGATATCCAAGTTATTCAGTTCACCAGCCAATTTTTTTAACTTGGGCTGGAACTAAAAACACCACATCATCTAATTTACAACAGGCTTTCCGCAAAGTTAGATATGGATTGCAAAGGTTCACCATAATTTATTGCCAAAAATTGATACACAATAGCTGGGCTGATTTTTTGTGGTTTATATTAGTATATATTATGATATCATTTCATGTTCCTCTACCTTTTGTCAGAGACTCATTGTTTATGCATTATTGTTGTTAGTACTATTATTATGCTTTGAAAACCTTCAAATGATTTTGTTTATTTTTTGTTGTCTGTCTAGCGTTATCACTGTTAAATTTGCAACAGTGATAGTTTGTTTTCTTCTCACAGACCTAATCTTTTGCATATTCTGGTTATTCTTGAACCAGTAGCTTAAGGATAGATGCAAAAGTGATGAGAGTTTGATTTAGCTCTGGCTTTTATTATCGGATACCCACAAGGAAATAAAGCTTTGATCTACTTCCTTGGAAAGTTAATCCTAGTGATTATGTGGAGATGTGTGCGGTGGGAGCTACAGGGATATACATCTTTAATCTCTTGGTGTTGAATACTTAATCCAGTTTGGATTCTTGGCAAGGAGATTTAAAGGAAGAACAAAATAATTACACTCTTCATGAGCTTTGTTTTCTGGAATGAATATTTGGTAGCTCTGCTTGCCCTTTTCCAGTTTAACAGGCATGCCTAGGAGAATAGACTGAGGCTTACATAGAGAGATGTAAAAATTGTTGATTTTTGTGGTCCTCAATAGGTAAATTTAAAGTAGATCTATTAACTATGCGGCAGTTTGGGTGGGGTTTTTATTATTCAGCTTGTGTGTTTTGGCACAGTGAAGGCTGAATAGAGCATATGCTATTTTCAATGGAATAATTTAAACATTATTCTAGGACTGGAACACTATTATTAAAAAGTGCTCATCTTCCTTTATTCATAGAAACTTTGTATGCTGGTGTTGGCCATAAAATGGCCACTAAATTTAAATATAACACAGCTTCATTAGAAAATGTACTTAAGCCAAACACATTTATTTTCAAATTGCTATTCCATTTTATTGAGAAAATATGTTAGGTTAAAATATACTTAAGTCAATTTTGTTAATTAATCCATTTGTTAAGATAATATATATTATCTGGGGCACCTGGGTGGCTCGGTCTTTAAGCGTCTGCCTTCAGCTCAGGTCATGATCCCAGGGTCCTGGGATCAAGCCCCGCATCGGGCTCCCTGCTCCGCAGGAAGCCTGCTTCTCCCTCTCCCACTCCCCCTGCTTGTGTTCTTGCTCTCGCTATCTCTCTATGTCAAAAAAATAAATAAAATCTTTAAAAAAAAAGATAATATATATTATCTTTCAATTTACATCACCCATTATAATTACTTATAAACTACATGTCAAAAAGGAAAATAAAAAAATAACCAAAATCTCATCAACCTTACATAAACATTTAGCATTCATGATGTTTTAATGTAGTACATATATGTTAGTATCTTTTTAAATTAACATTATTTATAATTTTTTTCACAGCTCTTCCTTAATTAAGCATAAATATAATCTTATACCTTTATAATATGCCATCAAGTGTATTACCGTAATTCACTCAACTACACTCCACTTTTTTTTTTCTATTGTGAATAATACCAGAACTTATACGTATTGAACTCTGAAGTGTTGGCAAAAGAAATAGTATCATTTTATTACTAAATCTTCATTCTTTATTAAAATGTTATAAATAGACCTGTTAGAAATTAATCCTGATATCAGAACAAAGGTAAGTAAGATTTTGTACGGGTCTCACTGATTTTCAATCTAATAATTAATAGTTCTAAATAAATTGCTATATAAAGCAAATCTTTAAATTGTGAGATTATCCCTTAGAAGTAATTTTTGGTCAGTGATGTATTAGCAATTTGATAGTAGTTCAAATTCAGCCATCTATGTTAATTTATGACAAACAGAGGTGGCCTTACCCATCATCCCTTCCCTAGGTGTAGTTCTTGTTTCTTCTGTGATTGTGGCCCCCAAATTTTGTGGCCTTTTTTATTAGCTTGTAAAAGTATCTGTTCCAAGTGAAGTAAGATTTAATCTTCAGAATTTGTCTTAGTAATATATGAATGGCAACTGGGCAATAATTGAATAAAGCTTTCTGCGTCATTGGGGGGAAAGACATTTTCGATTTTACATTGTATCAAAATGGACTTTTTAGGAATTCCTAAAACATTCCCTGAAAAAATGTGCCATGGTTTACATGGATCCAAACAAAGTTTTCATAGAATCCCCAAAGATTTTTTAACATGAGCACATATAATTTAAGAATATACTTGGGGTTTTATAGACCCCTCCAAAGAAGAATTCAACTAGGTGTTTAAATCGTACCTGTTTTGTTTTTGAAATGAATTGATAGAATGTCCTGGCATCACGTAGACAAAGGATAAATTCTGTTTGTAATCAGCTGTAAATATTCCTTATCTTCTATATCTTTGCTTCCTGTGCTTTACCTGCTCTGCTCAATGGCAATTATAGGGCTGGGTGACCTTGGTACTTTCTCTGTTTATTATACAGGAACTTTCTCAAGCCTAGGGAGAATAAAATCCTCAAGCAGAATTTTTTATTTGGCATGAAACCTTCTCCCCTACTTCCTTTTGCAAGCTAACCTCAAAATTGTAGGTGACACCTGGCTGAGGCAAAATTGCTTCTTTTTTCTCTTGATACCCTGGCTGTTGGTGTACATGCATGGGAAAGGTGTGTGGCAGTGGCAGAGAAGGGGAAGCTGGTAGGGAATGAGCCCCCATGTGTGAACGAGAGAAACAAGATTAACCTCATTCCTAGGGAGTATGTGTGCTTCTTCAACACAGAAAGAAAAATCACTTCATTGATTAGGTGAGTGTCAATCCTTGTGACCCAGCCTTTCGGAGTGGCTTTTATAGTGGTTATTTGGGTATTTTTCTTCTTGTTCGTATATTGCAAAAGCTTTAATGTACCCAGATTTCCAGGTTAAATCTACGAGAATTTACTACATCGGTGTCACTCAACATGGGGCTTAAGGTCTCATATGGGTCCTAGAACTGTTTGTTAGTAATTCAGGATGAGATAAGGGGATGGAACAAGAATGTCAATCAGCCAAGTTGCTAAGTACACTGTTTAGTTCACCTGATGCTTTTTATGTAACAAGACTTTCTTGATTATTCCTGGAGTGCTGGTAATAAACAGTTCAAAGACAGATTACTCCGAGTAGCCCTTATTTAGATCTTTCTTTCAGACTTTGTATAAATGTTAAATATGTAAAAAACATTTAAGTACTTGATGTGAAAAGTGAGTGTTTGCTGATAAAATTGGACAGCTGCATGGGGGCAGGGGGCACAGTGTCAGAGAAACTGGGTCTTGGTTTAGACTCTGCCATTTACCATTTATGTGACTGAAGTGAGTCATTTAATCTCTGTGAGTTTGAGATTTTCTTATTTGCAAAATGACCTAGAATTGTTCTGGATTAAATATTTTAATGAAATGTCACAAATTTAGAGAAACTGAGCTCACTGATGCATCGCATTCTCATATCTAGACCTATGTTGTTAGCATTTGAAAACTGACTATTGATTAAATAAGACAAGTGCTCAATATATTAATTTAAAAATTCAACTTGGACAACCCCACATCTCTCCTCCCTTGAATATTTCCCATCTTTAAACACACATACTTTGGTCTTTGATAAAGTCTTCTCCTGTGGCCATAGTGTGTCTTCACTGCACATAATAATTGTCTGAAATTCAACCTTTGGATTAAGAAATACACTTTAGCTAAAATCCTCATTTACCATGAAAACATCTGTGTTCTCTTCTGTACAGTCACAAGACATAGCAACCTTTATTTTTTACTTTTTTATTTGTTGCAACCTTTAATCTATAGGAGAATACATTTAAAATTGTCAACTTTTTCCTGCACTTTTATATATGGCAAGACCTTATTCATGACAAAAACGTTATAAATAGATATTGCAGATATTTTAAGACTAGTTCAAACTCTTGTCCATGAGAAAATCAAAACTGAATACAATGAAAAAATTAAGAAAAGATATTTTCCTAGAAATGGAAATGGCATCAAAAGTGAATTGTTTTGGGAAAAGCTTGCAACATTACCAAAAAAATAACATATGTTAATTTTCTCCTTCTTGTTAAACAGGCTGATCATTCAATAAGCTGGTCAACTCATATCACTCTAATTTGTAGGGTAGAGGGAGATTTTCCCTGTGTGTGTGTGTGTGTGTGCATGTGCGTGCATGCGTGCACATGTGTGTGTATGTGTGTTTTGCCATTATTGTGCTCCTTCCATTTTTCTCAGTCACCATCCTCTGGGTTTATTTCATTGGAGTCTCTCTTCAGCACCTCGTTTCAGATAACTCCACAGTATTATAGTATCTAGTTATTTCTCAGCTTCTTTTCACTCTACTTCTCTAGCATCCTATAACTCAAAATAGACCATGATCCCAGATCACATCTCTTATACCATATCCCTTTCCTTTGCTTTTATCTCTCCATCTAGAGCCTTTTGTCTAAATTGACCAATTACTCTTTACATTTGAATTTAACTAGCTGTCATCAATTACGTTTACTGCTGTATTTGGATAGGATAGGTGCTCAAGTAAATATTTGTTAAATTGCATTATTGAAATACAGTCTGCCAGGAGCTGGGACACTTGCTTCTCTCTTTATATCTATTTCTTAACACTTTAGTTGGATGTGATTGCTATCTCCCTTAGACTCATAGCACTTTCTTTGAACCTGTCTCGTACATCGCTTAGTATATAAAAATGCAGGCTTTGTTGTCAGGTAGATGAAAGTTCAGACTCTGGCTCCTACCTAACTATATAATCTTGAGCAAGCTGCTTAATCTCTCAGGAACCCACTTTTTTCTACCAAGTGAGGATGATCTATTAAGTTTTTTATGAAGATTACATGGCGTAACCTATACGCAAAGTAGTTTGCTTTTAGTGAGTATTTAATAAGAAGAAGAACTAAGACTTGTATAATACTTATGTTGTAAGCAGTTTTAAATGCTTTATATTTATTAACTCTTGTTCCTCACTATAACACAATGAAATAGGCACTATTCTCCCCATTTTGCAGATGAGGAAACTAAGGCATGGAAGGGTTAATTATCTTTTTAAGGTCATAGAACTGGCAAGATGTAAGAGTCAGGATGACACCAGGGTGCCTGGCTTCTGCACTAAGCACTTTGCTGTGCAGCATCTCAGTCCATGTGTATCATTCTCTTCTTGTTGTTAGGAAGAACATGGTGTAATGGAAAGAGTCATAAGCCTGGATTTTACTCCTAGATGATTAGCAGCTCTTTACTCATGGGCGAGTCACTTATTCTCTTTAGGCCTTAATTCAGTATTCATATCTATAAAACAAAAGAATTGTGAGACAGACAACCTCTTTTTGTCTTCCCATTAGGGCCTTTTCATTAGGGAATTGCCCCTACCCCAACTATTCCAGAGGGACTGTCAGTCACATGGTCACCAGCTTCCTTACTGCAGGGCCTCCAGGGTTTTCCATATCCCCATGCAAGGTGATTGGTCCACGATTGAACATATAAACTAAGCAAGATTAGAACACTGTGTGTATGTAAACCCTATGAAACCAGGAGAAAGTGAGCCTTTTTAAATTTTCAAAATATATAAGCTGAAATAATCATGAAGGCATAAAACTGCCAAGGACCATCTTTCCCACCGGGTAGAGAGAATCTGCTTAAGACTAAATTCAACCCAAAGAAAGAAGGGCTGTGAAATTGGGGTTTGGAGAGAGAATGAGAGAGGGAGAAGGAGGGAGAGAGAGTGTGCAAATGATAAGAATGGGCATAATTATTTTGGTACCTGGATTCAGCTTTATCTGGTCAGTGTACCTCTATACTTTAAGTTTTGTTATTCAGTAAAATACTTTTCCCCTCTTAAATCTACTTTGAGTTGTCTGTCAGAAGTAGTTTGTAGTCACACAGATTTAAAAGGATAATCTCTCTTCTAGCCATAACATTCTGTAACCATAAATTTCATTATATCCTCATAGTACTAAAAGAGTATATTTTTTGAACAAAGCAGGTACTAAATAAATATTTTTAAATTATATTGAATTGTTCAACCTGCAATCCAGGAAAGAAAAATAGGTGTGCTTGGGATCAGGAGCATATATTTCAAATGAATTTTATAGATTTCTGGTGATTGACTACTTTGATAATGATCTACAATAATTAAAGCCAGTCTTCCACTGGCTTAGAGATTGTTCCTGAACCAGCTGACGGCTCCTGGACCTTATTTGAAAATCCAGCTATAACCAGTGGACAGATTCAAATAAAAGAATGGTTTACTGGGCACAAAGATGAATCTGTTCCTGAAATTAACAAGCAAAACAAAAGAAGGGCTTGTCAAGGGATATGTAGGATGTAAAGAGAATTTTCTTTCTTTCTTTTTTTTTTTAAAGATTTTATTTATTTATTTGAGACAGAGAGAATGAGAGAGACAGAGAGCACATGAGAGGGGGGAGGGTCAGAGGGAGAAGCAGGCTCCCTGCCGAGCAGGGAGCCCGATGCGGGACTCGATCCAGGGACTCCAGGATCATGACCTGAGCCGAAGGCAGTCGCTTAACCAACTGAGCCACCCAGGCGCCCTGTAAAGAGAATTTTCAAGTATTGTCCCTATATAATAACATAGGGTCAAAAAATTCAAAGAGGCTCGTGGAAGAAAAGAACAAAATGATGCTCTCATTTGGGATCATATCCACTCTATGTTAGATCCACTTTATGCGTATATACCCACACCTGCACACACAACACCATTTCATATTCATGAAGATGAAGAGAGATTCAGATGCAATGTGTGAGCAACACACAAAGGTATTCAAAACTGCTTTCAGTTTGATAAATATATATATAAGGTTCAGGAGATGAAATATATATATATATATATATATATAGTATGTATACACGTATACATATATATGCATGTGTATATACCTACTGTTTCTAATGTCCAAATGTATTCATATACTTAGAACTACACAAAGAGATCCCTTTATAATCATCCACAACTGAATCCTTCAAAAAGAAAGCATACTCTCTTAAATCCATCTTAAATGTGCCAAGAAGTATGTTAAATGCTTTGTGCATGATCTCATAATCCTCTCAACAGAGATATGAGACAAATAATATCATCATCCCCATTTTATAGATGAGCATATTGAGATTTAGAGAGTTTCAATAACTTGCCCAAAGTCTCACACTTGGTGAGTAGTGCAAGTCTTTCTGCCTTTAAATGCTCACATTTCATCACCATGCTTATGCTACCTCTCCCAGATCTGATTAGTTTTAATGATAAAAATACAGAGGTATGGCCTGCCCAACAAAAGAGAGGGTAAATAGTTGAGCTGAGATAGTGTAATATGGTGGAAATGAGGGAGAGGGAGTAGAATGGGAAAATAATGGGAGAAGAATCAAGCTATCAA
This sequence comes from Mirounga leonina, assembly GCF_011800145.1. Lineage (NCBI taxonomy): Eukaryota > Metazoa > Chordata > Mammalia > Carnivora > Phocidae > Mirounga > Mirounga leonina. The sequence goes on along the minus strand of NW_023270314.1, from coordinate 20,036,716 downwards.
CATTTGGTGAGCTAATATTGGACAAAAATAAGACTAAGATAGACAGTCCCTTCCCGGGTGATAAATCCTTTCCATTTATTGTGACTCGGTTCATTTCATGTAAATTCTATGTTTAACATGAACTCACAGTTTCATAGCTCAAACCTGCTTGGCTGCCAGCGACAGCAAGGCCCTGCATGCTGCAGCCTGACAGATGGAGCTGCTGAAATTCAGCAGCAGATTTAGTGTTTCCTGTAGAGGCCTTCTGAGAAGGAAAGTTCCCAGCTTGCTTGTATAGGATTAGCTTGTGTTTCCATGATGCCTTGAACCATGGCTTCTTAGGGGTCATTTCTTTTCATAAACATTGTTCTGACTCTATAGGGAATCGGCTACATTCGCACAGTGGTGCTTATGGAAACAGTGACATTTGATTTTTAAGTGGAAAATATATTGTTTATTATGAACTTACAAAAAAGAATTTTCAGTCATGGAAACGATTAGGGCAGTGTTTTGTGCAGTGTTCATCCATTTATTGAGGTGATGGAGACAAGGTGATGCTCACTGATGAGATAAAGCTTTCAAAGCCTCGGAAATGCGGGAGGTCTTTATAAGAGGATGGAAGGAACACCATTTAACACAATACAACAGTGTTAGCTGCACACATCTGTACGTAGCTGAAACAGAAATGGTGGTGGAGTCTCTTAGATCTAGGGATTGGTTCCCCATGGACTCACTCCAAAGAGTTATAGAAGCTTTGGGGAATAGCTTCAGTGTGATTGCACATGTATCTTTTTATGATGTCAGTTGAAGAGCTGATTCAACATTACTGAACCTTGGAGTTTGGGCTCAATCATTTCTTTAAAATTTCAGGTGATGCAATACTTCTTTATACCTACTGTATTTATTACTTAAGCTTCTATAATGAATCGCATTATGTGAAAAATACTTCACATTTTTACTTCACAAGTATGTTGGTAGATTGGGGTATTTTTTATCATTGATATTTACTGAAAGCTTCCTGTGTATTAGACAGAATATATTTTACTCTCTATTTAACCTTCAGTACATTTTATCTCTTTGTTTATTGCTGTCTCCTTTTACTAGAGTGTAAGCACCGCAAGGGAAGGGAGTTTTGTCAGTTTTATCCACCGCTAAATCCTAAGCACCTACAATCATGCCTGGCTCCATTAGGTTTTCAATAAATGTGTTTCACACAAATGAACAGGGACTGTGCGAAAGGTTTTACAAGCGTATCTTTTTGAAACTTCATATTAACCCATTAAAGCATTAAACCATTTAAGCATGTTATGTTTCCATTTCCATTTTACTGATGAAAATGGGGCTTTGAGGATTAAATTGATTTCTCAAGGCTGTGTAGCAGAGAAATTACAAAACCTGAGTTCAAGTATAGGACTCTGTCTCCAAACATCATATTCCTAATCTCTGGCTCATGCTTTTCTCCTGAACAATTTTACATAAAGTCTGAGCCCACATGACTAAAATATCTGGCCCTCTTCTGGATAAAGTCCCCGTGGGTGGGTGGGGGGTGGGGAAGGTCGTCATGGTCTCTGAAATCCCAGCTGTGTCTGTCAGTAGACAAAGTCATACCTTCAGACGTTTCTGGGATGTGTCACTTTTTTGCCACCTATCTGACCGTCAGAAGTCTGTTGGAGAGGTCACCATCTTGGAGTTTCTCCTTCACATACCTGACAGACAGTGAACCACCTATGTAGAAGAAAGAACCAGACCCATGGTGAAGCGTTGAGTAATCTTTCAGAGCTCTGTCTCTCAATTTCTCCATGTGCCTGGGTGTGTCTCATATTCTAGAAATGCACACTTTGTACAGGGTGTGTTTGTGGTTTGGGTTGAAAGGAGAACGAGAGAGGAGAAAACGATGGAAGCAAAAAACAAGGTAGGTAAGGACCCTGAGTCCCTCCAATATGTGGGAGGAATAGAATTCTAAAATAGGCGCTAGGGGCGCCTGGGTGGCTCAGTGGGTTAAGTGTCTGCCTTTGGCTCAAGTCATGATCTCAAGGTCCTAGGATTGAGCCCCACGTTGGGCTCCCTACTCAGCGGGGAGCCTGCTTCTTCCTCTCCCTCTAACCACTCCCCCCCCCCGCTTGTGCTCTCTTGCTGCACGTTCTCTCTCTAATAAATATATAAAATCTTTAAAAAAATAAAACAAACACTAAAACTGACATCTCCATTGTAAGTTATTCTCTGTCTAGAACAGGAGAGAAGTTCACCACAACACTGGTGACAGAAGATACAAAGACAGTTCTTCCTAGAACTCTGGGGTCCTGGCCTGTCCCCAGCCACTTGCCACTGTCCTTCTGACCCACCTGTTAGTCTCATCCTCTTGGTCATTCTCCTTTACTCCATCAGCCCTTTGTTCATTGTTTTGCATGTAAGTCTGAGAGATGATTCAGACGTATGTAAGACCTACTTTGGAGGTCAAGATAAAAAAAAAAATGATATGTAGCCACTACCTGCCATGCTTTTCCGATACAGAAGAAACGTTTCCTAGGATTCTGTGTCAGAAAATCCTGAAGAAGTTTGCCAATGAAGAACTAATGCCTAGTACCCTGATCCTCGTTTTGGAGACCAAGATTTAGATTGAATATTATCTGTGATCTTTTAGTCTACCTATTTGATCTAAACTGAATAGTTAAATTTTTTTCATTGAGAGCAGTATTCTGAAAATGAAGTATGTGGCAGGTGGTAGGGAGGATGAAATAAGTGGACAAAAGGTTATTTTCACCCCCTTCAATTCATATTCCCAGAGATTCATATCACTTTTGGCAGTAGTATTTGGTGTGGTCCTGTGACTGTCAGCACTTACTGTCCATTATAATTACCTGGGGAACTTTTAAAAAATACTATCTTTGGGTCCACCCCAAACCGATTAAATCAGAATCTCTAGGAGTGAGGCTTGGGCACTGAAAATGGTGTGAAAGGGCCCCCGGTGATTCTAATGTGCAGCTGGGGCTGAGAGCCACTGGACTAGAAGAAGGACCGCCGGTTTTAGAGTCTGATAGGCCTGTGTTTGAATTGCAGATATGCCATTTTTTATGCTGTGTGACGTTAGGAGAGTTTTTGCAGCCTCCTAAACTTATGTTCTTACCTTGTAAAATGGAGATGGTGTGCCTTCATCAGAGGATCATTTTAAAGATAAAATGAGAAGATATATATGATATAGCTAGTACAGTGCGCAGCATATAATTGGTGTTTAATAAATTAGGGTTATTATCATGATCATCATCATTATTAGGCTCGGAGAAGACTGTTATTTCTATATGTAAACATTGCATAGTAATAGAGAAGAGCAGGCACCCATCAGAGACCACTCTAGCCATCTGCTCTTTGTCAGATGGAATATTGTACTATGATTATTTCTACTGCTTTATCCATTCTATTTTGAACCTAGTGCAACAGTGGCTGAAAGTATCCTGACAGGTTTCTACTAAAGGATGAAGAGTTCCCAAGACACTTTTCCCAACATTTATGTTTAGTTTATTCATTTTTATTTTGGTTCTGTTCTTTTAGTTGCATCCTTCCGATATGCTGAAAATTTTAGAGCATTTAGATTATTCTATTGTGGATTTCTCTTCATCTCCCTTTGGCAAGATGAAGCACCATTTTTTTCTCAGTTTCCCTTCAAAATAGATAAGAAGCCATACTACATTTTTGGTTTTTGAGTAACAACTCTCTTGAATCCATTACCACAGATTCTACCCTCCTGTATGTCACCCAGGCATTTCATTAGCTACAGAGTTGCAGACTGGATTAAACCCGTCATCAAAAATGATAAAAACACAGTACTGTTCAGTGTGGATGAGACTTACTCAGATTATGACAAATCCTGCACTAAATAAAGGCTCATCTGACTGTTAATCGAAAGGCCATGCTCGTTGGTTTAACAGAAATAAAATGATTTCCTAACAACTATTTGTGTACTTAAAACATCTACAGATGTGTCAAGGAGAAAGGTTAACACCCGTTTTCCCTATTCTTGTAAGGCAGATGCACTGTGTAATAGATGGCACCAACATTCTTACAGGCCCTGTTTTTTGGAATCATTCATGACTTGTGCCCAGTAAACCCAATAGCTTAGGTGTGTAGGGTCTACCTCTCACATACCTCTCCGATGTGTTGCCTTTGTCAGTTACTAGCCTGCTTCTAGTCTTCATTAGCCTCTGCTCCTTTATCTTTAGTCTGTGTACCTGCCGGTGCTTCCCATGCAATGAATCCACATAATTCTCTTTCATTCCTTTATTTACAAACCTTTAAAAAAAACTCCCTGCATTTCCAGTAAAGTCCAGATGATGTGGGGCAAGTGGAAAGAGTTCAGTTTCCTTGAATTTAGAAGCACACAGCTCTGGGTTTGGGCGCTGACTTTGTGGTGTTTTGGCTTTTAGCTGTGTGAATGTGGGTATGTTATTTTTCTACTCTAAGCCTGTGTCATCATCTGTTAAATGAGGATAAAAATAATTACCTTAGGGTTCGATAAGCATTAAATGAAATAACTTCTGCACATTACCTAGTGTAGTGTCTGGTCCCCAGTGAAAGCTCGATTAACATTAGTCACCTCCTCTGACCCCCTGATTCTAGACCTTACTGACGTACCTTCCCAATTTCGTCTCTCACAGCACTGTCCCTCTGTCTTTCACACATCCTTGTCTCCCTTCCTTGTCTACTATCACTGTATGCATGTCTTCTCTTCCCTTGCTCCCATGTCTTTATTCATCTGTATATTCATGTGGTTTTCTTTGCCACAAATACTTTTTTCTTAGTGTCTAACCAGCTCTTCCCCTGCTTTCCCCCAAGACTGCTAGTCAAAATTAATCTCTGGGGCACCTGAGTGGTTCATTCGACTAAGCATCTGACTCTTGGTTTCAGCTCAGGTCATGATCTCAGGGTCGTGAGACTGAGCACAGCGTTGAGCTCCACACTCAGTGGGGAGTCTGCTTGAGATTCTCCCTCTTCCTCTGCCCCTCTTCCACTCATGTTCTCGTGCTTGCTCCCTCTCTCTGTCAAATAAATAAATAAATCTTTAAAAAAAATAATCTCTAACCTCCTACTCAGTAATCCTTGTCGCTGCTTCACAGCAATCTTTCCATTCTGCCTTGGGTTCCATTCCACGTCAGTGTTTTGCATCTGTTGCCTCCACCTGATTATGAACCTTTCTTATCTTTGTCTGCATCTGCCCCTTTCCACCACATGTTCCTGAGGGCCTAGAAGGATTTCTTGAAAAAGAAGCACAAAGTTTAGTGAATGTATTAATTATTTAGTAATTTCATTGTATTGCTAAAACTATAGCACACTGACATATACAAGATTGTGATACTATTTTTATTGATTATATACAACTGGAAAAATTAATAAAGCCTGCCAAGCTTAAGTAACTTCCTGGAGTAATACCATGAATACAAATTCTCATGTCTTGGGAGCTGTTATAAAAACCCTTAATAGGCACTAGGGACTAAAGTATGGCCAGCAAGCTCACAGCAACACAACACTCAAAAATTCTAAGATAAAGCAGCAAAAGAAAAAAGGCAAAGCATTGAGATGCAGGCTAAAACACTCGTGACTCAAGAGGATTACTCATTTTAGGCTAATTGGAGAAACTTTAGTCATGTTTATTGTGACCTATGGAAGCCTGTGGGACAATATTCTCTTCTTTCTCACTTATCCTATTGGCAGTAAAGAAATAGAATAAATAGGGGGGAGGACTGAATTCTGAGCTTAACACAAACCAACACTCCATCTGCCTTTATAGCTTGTATTAATCATACCTTTTTCTTCCTCTTATTTATATAATTCATATGTAATAGATCCATGAAAATAGTGTATTTTAGTATATTTCTCTTCCATATTTTAACTCACTTATGACCACCTTTGGTTTTTCCATTTAATGAAAACATTATAATTATTCAGTGTTTCCACACTCAATCACAAATTTTTTCTAGATTTTTAATTTATACTTAGCTGAGAGGGTGATCAGTCAGCTGGGTTTGCCAGAGACTGAGAGGTTTCTTGGGACATGGGAATTTCAGTGTTAAAATGGGGACAGTCTCTGGGAAACTGGAAAACTTACTAAAGGACTGTTCAACTTTTCAGAGAAATTTAAGGCATTATTCTTTTCCACAAGGTGTTTGCAATGTAGTTGAGGAACTAGGATGCATGAAACCAAGAGTGGACAATTCAAGATGGAAAGAAATCAAGCATAAATGTGTGTGATGCAGAAAATAATGGATACAGTGTTTTGGAACCAGTAGTGGGGAGGTGATGATGAAGGGAAACCTTCTTTGCAGAAGTGAGCTGAGATCGGGAATGGTAGATGGGATGGGACCTTGGAAACTGAAGAGGAGAGGGGTGAGGCGGTAAATGGAGAAGAGAGGAGGTATGAGTATGGAGTGATAGGAAACACAGCAGCCTGACCCGAGCTTGGTGGGGATGAGCTGGGGTGGTACAGAAAGGCATGTTGGAATACAAATTGAAATAAAATTTGGACAAGTAGCTGCAGTTTGGGGTGACTTTTTCCTGGCCTTCCAGAATTTGCTTGAAATTGAGAATTGACTGCAATTAAGATTTGCATTTGGTTGTTCAAATTCCTGAAAAGGAGAATTTATGTGTCTCATGGAATAAGCGAACATATATGTTCCCGAAGCTCGTTTTCTGCTTACGTGGTATGACTGTTGTGCATAAGTCAGAGAAAGAGCCACCCTCTGTCTTGTTTTGTGTGGGGAAATACTCTATAGCAAAACCAAAATACCAGAATAAAGAAGTTACAGCAAAGAAAAGAAATAACTGCTCTTTTCACAAAAAATTTGCCCTTTATCTGATATTGGCAGCCCCAAATGTTTGGCTTACAGGAGCACCCTTGCCATTTGTTTTATTGCCTCTCTGCAAGTTATTTGTCTCCAATTTTAGCAGCTGAATTATTTTTCTAATCCTTCTCAATTAACATGCCTTCTGCATCATCAAGGAACTGCAGTGAAAGAGGAAGTTACATGGGAATGACATTCCATCTTTCCTGAAGAACAATTTTCCTGTCAAAAATTCAAGAGGAAGAATGGGAGATTTTTTTTTTCTTCATTTGTTGCCAGTCTCTGCTTAAAATTCAGATGAACTGCATTTTCTCTGACTGGTTTTGCTTTAATATGAACTTTAAAATATTCCATTTTCTTCTCACCACCCCTTTCCTCTCCTCAAAAGCAAGATTCTGCTTCTCAGAGTAAACAGGCCCTGCTGAGCAGAGCCCTTGGCCCATAGAACGCCCACCCCTTCAGAAGGAAATCAGATCCTTGGCCAAAATAGGTGAAGAAAAAAAAAGGGCAGCTGTTAAAACATTTAGTCTGTTTTTCTCCTCAACCCCTGCTGGTCCCCTTGCTTCCCAGCCCCCACCTCCACGTGATCTTTTCCATCCTCCTTACATGCTGCAAACGCAGGGCCCTCAGCGTGGAATGAATATAGGAAGGAGAACATTTCCCCGGCCTCTGCATCCTCACAGCCGTCTTTTGCCTGTCCACCCTGCTTGCCACATTCTTGGAGGATAGTCGAAAGATTGATTGGATGATTTTTTGGCAGCTCTTTACAGAGCCTGCAGCCACAGCTTGGTTTAATTAGGGAATCAGCGTTTCTTTTATGTAGGTCACATCAGGTTTTGATTCCAGATCTCATATAGCTCTAACCTTTCTAAAAAGTCAGAAATGCATGTGCGATTGGAGGAAGATTTTTTTAAAAAAAGGGTTTTCATAATTCTCACCAGAGCTGTTTATGCTATTGTTGTTGTGGTCTTTCTCTTTTGTCTAATTATCAGAATCAGGGTGCATTCTCAAAGCCTTTTCTTCCTCAGGGCTCCTATTGTCTGAAGCGCATATGCCCATATTATAAAATTATGACCCCTAGGATCTGGGGGTCGGGGGAGAGTTGACGGTCTTTTGCTTGTTTCTTTGTGTGTTTGCACCCAAAAGATTTAATGGGTTCCCTTTCTGTGGACTCTAATACTAAAGAATCTCTTTGGGGTGACTTTAAAAACATTTAAGCAGTTAGGTTTTGAGGTGCAATCAGAAATAAACACAAGATAGTAGGAGAGATAGCAGACTGGGCACCATAGCGACACTTCATGAACTGAAACCCCATATTAAATATTCTCAGATCATGGGCGGCGCTTAGGAAAGCTTTCTAAAGAATTTGTAATGAACAAAAAATATTCCTTGGCAGGTAGCCACGTAAGAACAATGAATAATTTCAGAAGTCTGAATGATGAACATGGATCCTGATACCGCCTTTGAAAAATTCTGAGCTAATATTATTTGCCTTCCAGAAATTTGTTATAATCAGGGCATGATTTGATTTAAATTGTTCTTCAGGTACCACATTTTATGTTTACTTTTGCTTATGGAAATTCTGAAATTTTAGCAATCAGATAAAACATAAATACTACATATTCAAACATTAAAGAGAAAGGCGTCTACCTTAACCACCACCTCCAAAAAAAACCACATGTATATATTGATAAAGACAATGCACACTTAACCAATTAACATGACCGCGTGTAATCTGCTGCCCACAGATAATTAATTAGGCTACTCAGTGAGTGTCATGCAAACAAGTGAACATTACAAGCTCTCAGGGGTGTGAAGCAGTGTCCTGTTTGTTTTCTGGATGGTTAAATGAAGAGCTGTGTGACACTGAAATGAAATATCATGAGCATTTCAAGTTGTGCACCTCTCAAAGTGTTAAGAGGGGCTGTTATCCTTCAAAGGCTGCAGGTCCAATCAATTTCAAATTGTTAAAAGTGGCCGGAAGGAGATGCCCATCAATGGAGGAGGTGTCTAGTCTGTGGGAGAAGCTCACAGACTCTTGGGCTCATTATTTTCAGAATGAAAAGGGAACCATAGCTGTCTGTTCTGATATACGTTTGATTAAACTGCTCAACAGAGGGGCGGAAAAAGATCGAGGAACCTTCGTTGAGTTTCACAGCCAATAGTCTGGGTGCATATATTGACTTTCCAAACTTCTTATTGGGCAGGAAATATCACAGTAATAGGAGTTGCCACGAGATCTCTGGAATGTTCATTGTTGGAACCACATCATTGAAACTGCCTGTCTCAGGATATTTTACTCTTGTTCTCCTTGCCTGTGACTCTCACCCCAATGAATAATATCCAAAAAGAATAAAATGAAATCATTATGGTTTCGAATTGCCTGAGGCAGAAACTTTGCCTTGACTTTTCAGAGGAGGAGTTAACAGTGGTACCAAGTACACAGAAGGGGTGGGGTTTGTATACTTCCAAATTTAATTCACGAGAGGTCTGTTGGCTGTGATCTTAAATCCTTTAACAAAAGGTTTCTTGACTAGAGCTCTTGAATCCTTCTGCTTTCACTAATTTCATTCTATAGCATACAGAGTTTCATATTTTTGTTATGGCTGGAGTTAAACTACAGACCTTCTCAAATTTGCAGCTGGTGATAGTTCAGTACCTCAAAATTAAAAACAAAAACAAAAAACAAAACAATCCATAATGTATTCTACAGAGCTGCAATGCCCCCTCCTGTCTGCACTGCCTGTGGTGGAGAAACTCACTTGGGTTTCTGGGAGTCGGCTGTGGCGAGGGAAAACTGTTTATACTTTTCTCTGTCACATTTGCCCGCCCACATAAAGGGCTATAAAAGCCGGATCTATCGGTAGCGACTCTGATCATGCAAATTCTATTCCATTCTCTCATTTGGCCAACTAATCTCCGGGAAATGAAACAAAACATTTCAGGTCGCTGCCATTTCTATTAAATTGTCCAGTTAAGCCCAGTTATCTTTGTGGCTGGAAAGATGGGTTAGTAATATCCTGTTTACTCTGATGTGTAGGTAATCTTAACATATGGTATAAGCAGCAACAAATCTTTTTCAACCTGTAAAATCTTGATGAAAATGATTGGAGTTACCTGACTTCTGTCACTATCTTCAATAGGACTTCATTTATTTATCATATAAAACCCCTGCAATAATTTATAAAAAATATTCGATATAGATCATATCTTAACTCCTAATAACTTCTCAAAAAGTAATTGGTGAGACCCACAGCCAGGACTAATCAAAGGAAAAAATATCCCCGATTTGGCCTGTATTCTCCTTTTCCACCATCTGTCTGGTATTGCTCACTCCACTTTTCTATATCCCCTAACATTCATGCCCCCACAAGGCCTGCATGCGCTGGGTGTTTCCCTGGGGAAGGCTTTTAATAAATATTGCAAAAGATTCTCAGGACATCTCACTGCATTTCTTCAAAGTTCAGATTTTCCAAGGAGTCTTCATCAATCATATTTTTAAAGTAGGTTTACATGTTTTTAATATATTCTGAAAACTAGTCCAAGTTCTTATTGCACAGATGGAATATATAGGTCTTAAGAACTGCAGGTGTGGGGGCTGGTGCACGATATGCGTTTGGGTGTGGTGTGTCTGCGAATGCGAATTGTGTTTCAGTGACTGAAAGAGTTTACAAATGCCGGCTTTGTGTTGGGAAGAGAGAAGCTTTTTTTTTTGTGTGTGTGTGAAGCATAACCTAAAAAAAAATATTCTTCCCCGTTACAAAAAAGTAACAAATGCTGAAACTTCCTGCACACCAATATTCTCCTCACATTTTAGATTTTCCTATACCTTTAATTGCGTTGGTGACAATAATTATAAGGTTGGACCGCTTTTAACCTACAAAATGAGCTAGTCGATTCTTGTATATTTTGTTTTCAAATGAAGTTAGGCATGGAGCCCTCCCATCTTAACTTCTGTTGGGGGCTGGGGTATACCTTAAAGCTCTCCTCTGGGTACAGAAAAATGTGTGTGGTGGTCAAAGCACAGGAGGTCAGCTCTGCTTCATAGTTTCTTTCCTTGTCATGCATTTTGGGGCTGCCATAATATTAGTGAACGTTAGTGTCACTTGGCTGGTAGCAGAGAGGTGGGATGAAAAGACTGCACGTAGAAAGAGATGGCCTCTTGATACCCTATTTTCTTTAGCTTCTCTCTTTATTTGATAATCCCTGAAAGGATTATAACCTAGACATGAAGCAGTAAATACTCTCCTTTGGCTCGCTGTATAGTTTTTGTTTTGTTGGGTGAGGTCTCAGGAGGAGGCCTTTCATGTTGAGATGGCTGTGTTGTGATGCGTCCGCTCATCTCCAGCTGGTTACAGGATTCTTGGAAAAGACATTAATTCCTGTCAAATTTTCCCTCTGGGTCTTCCAGCTAGTACTCAGTCAGAACCAATGACCTATTTTTCTTTACCATCTGGTGGTAGAATTCTTTAAGATGCCTAGTAACTGAATCTTGGCTCAGAAAGTTACAACTTTTCATGAGTCATGGTGAGACTGAACCCAAATTTGAAATTGTAAGTGGGAGGGTTTGATAAATATTTAAACACCTATCTGACTACGTGAGCATGTTGTTTTTAGAAGAAAGAAATCTTTAGCTTGCTCTGTTTTTATAGTGTTCCTAATGGCCAAAGTTAGACAAGTACAGTCTCCCATAACATATCTACTTTTTGAGGGTAGCTCTCAGGCAATTAAATTTAGAATACTTTAGGCAGAGAGGAACAAAGTGGGAAAAGTGGCACTTGGAATGAACGAGACGGTACCTGTGAATATACTGGCTCTGTCCTATGTAAAGGTTATAATCACCAACAGTCTATTAGGAAAGTTCTGCACAGGAGGAGGGATAAAATAGCTAGAGGAAAACTAATTAGAAAAGAAAGAGTTCAGACATTAATTATGTCAGCTATACTCAGAGTCAAAAATAAGCTGTTCCAATAGGAAAAAAAATTAGAATACTTGCTTTTAAGATATTTGTCATTCCTTAAAATGTATTTTCACTTCTAATCAACTACATTTCAAAAACTGCATATGCTTAAGATATCCCCTCCTCCTGAACGTTTTGAATTTTAATTTTTGAAATAAAGAGTCCAAAAATATTGTAATATGTGCAAAAATGGTGAAAACTGAGTGTTTTATAGCAATTACTGGATGCTGAGAAGTATTCTAAGAGCTTTCCAAGTGTTTGCATATTCAGTTCTCACAGCTCTTCTATGGGGTAGATGTTACTGTTTACTAGAGATGGGACACTGAGCTGCCAAGAGGAGGACCTTGGATTTGAACGTATGTGTCTAATGGCAAAGACCGAAGTCCTAACTTTGCTGCATTAGAAATCGCTGGGTGATGGGATGCTCCTGATTCAAATACAGTGACTGTTTCTAACTCTTATGAGGTCATCTTTGGGAATACTTAAACAAAAAAATCCCAATCATTATTTGTTCTGAAATTCTTTGGTGAATTCTTTGGTGAATATCAGTTACTGAATTATTGATACTCAGTCCGCCAACAACACTTAATCACTATCCACTTTCTCCTTTCTTTGTTCTTCACTTTTCTCCCATAGTTTTAATGAAGGGAATCTGGAACTTTTGTGATTATAATCATCATAAAAAGTCATCATAAACATAATAAACTCAAGTTGCCCACCTCTTTGGGCAATTCATGGAGGTTAAACATACCCCCATTCCTTAAGTGTGGCTGTGCATAGTGAATTCCTTCCAAGGAGCAGAGTATGGGAAGGGAGGGGGGAAAAATAACTTTGCAGTGGACAAACTGGACAGACATTACCTCATCCAGGTGATGAAGGTCAACATCAGCAGTGATAAATCATGTGATAGTATGTGTCCTTGATATGATGTGATAGAAATGGCACTTTACCTCTGTGGTTTTCTGCTGAAAAACACATTACCCCAGGCTAAGCATGAGAAAAACATCAGAAAAATCCCACTTGGGAAGCATTTTACAAAATACCTGACTAGTACTCCTCAAAACTGTCCAGGTCATCAACAGCAAGGAAAGTCTGAGAAACTGTCACAGCCAAGAGGAGTCTTAAGGAGACATAATGACTAAATGTCATGTGTTACCCTGGTTGGGATCCAGAAACAGAAAAAGGACGTTGGGTAAACAAGAAGAAAATCTGAATAAAGAATTAACTTTAGTTAATAATATCAATATTGGTTCATTAAGTGTAACAGCGTACCACACTCGTGTTAGACATTGATGACAGAGCAAACTGCGTACAGGGTGTATGGGAACTCTCTCTGCTGTCTTGGCAATTTTTTTTTCAGTAAAAATCCAACACTACTTTAGAAACAAGATTATTAAAATATAAAGATATTGGGAAAAATCAGTAACACTCATGTAAGCATCTGTTGATTTGGGAGTTCTTATGGTCATGTATTTCTTTAATTTCTTCCCCAAATGTAATAACTCCATTCAAAAATCTGAAGGAAAGAATTTGCTTCTTCATCTCCTCTTTTCATAAGCATCTACTGAGTATAACAGTAATAGCTAACCTTTATTAAGTACTTATCATTTGCCGGACAAATGCTCAAGACTTGCCTGACATCATCTTATTCAGTTCTTATACCAACGTTTTAAACTAGTTGTTAAAATTGTCCTTATTTACAGATGAAGAATCTGAGGCTTAGAGGAGCTAATAGTTTGTCAAAGGTTATTTGGCTAAGCTGTAAAGCCAGAGTGTGACTAAAAGCCAACCGTCCATGGTCTCCATGCTTTCAGACACTTTATCAGGTAGGCTTGCACTCAGCTGCATATAACAGCAGCCCATCTATAATTGTTAGGGGTTTTTTTCTCACGTGAAAAAGACTGGGTCTCAGACTCCTTGATTTCTCCTTTCTCATCTTGAGTTTATGGCTTTCTCTCTTACAACCTAGCCTTATGTATGTATTCTAGGATAAGAGAAGGAAGTCATAAAGGAGAAAGGCTGTCACAAATATCAGGAAAGCAAAACTTCCCCAAATTCCCCGTAGTCTTCTGTTAATACGTTATTGTCAGAATGTTGTCATCTAGTGCAAGAGGGACTGGGGGATTTAGTTCAGTATTTTTTTTAATTTAAAATAAAAATGTTAAGAGTATAATTGCTGTTCAGAACAAAATGGGATTCAATCTGTAGGGAAAAGAGGGGAGAATATCTAGCATATTATTGGTGAGTAAATTAAAGAATGGATATTGGATGGCATCCAGAATGTCTGCCATAGTCCTTGAGCTCTGCTAGGCTCCTGGGGTACAGATCCACTGGAAGCACAGTTCCTGCTCTTAAATCGCTCATAGTTAACTAAAGGATACAATCTTATAGGTCATGTGGAATTATAGAGATAGTCACAGGGAGAAAGGAATAACACTGAAACCTGAGAGAAGTGGAGAGGTCTACCTGGAGGAAGGGGCTTTTGAACTTAGAATAAAAGAAATACTAAATGAAGGGAAAATTTATTTCATGCATTGAGGTAAAAACACATGGTGCATGGTAGGGACCAAAAGCAGTCTGGCATTGAGGAAGCTCTGTATTAGTCTCCCCTGATGCACATTTCCAAATTACACTGGTCTTTCTCTTTCCCACTTCCCTCATAGCTCCTTCACATCTGTGAAGTCTCAGGGAAAATACCTTCTCAGAGAGACTTCTCCCATTGCCTTACCTAGAGACCCCCCTACCCTGCCCCACCTGTTAATCTCTAATGTAGCTGTTGTTCATATCTTTCTTACTATTTACTCTCTACCAAGTATATGGTAACAAGTCATCAAATATTTGTAGAACGGCAGAAATGATAGTTACTTAATTTGTTTAATTTTAAAGGTATGAATCTCAAGTTGCTTTCTTCTGGGTATAATTCCAGACATAGCTATCAGATATTTAATCTTTGATTATATTTTAACATTAATCTTACAATTTTTTTTCTTTTTTTCCTCCTGAGGATTTCTTTTACAGTTTGATTTAGCAAGAATCAAGGGCACTCAAATAGGGTTATGTCTGCTATGTGTCTGGATTCTTCGAAGTATTTAATAGAATATATACTCACAGTAGATGAACAATATAATGTGAATGAATGTACATGTAATATGAAACTAGGGATCTATGAAAATATATTAAATGCAACCATTTCTATTGTGAAAGGAACCGAAAAGTTCATTTCTACTGTCATTTAAAACCATTCTGGGGCACCTGGATGGCTCAGTTGGTTAAGTGTCCGACTCTTGATTTAGCTCCGGTCAAGATCTCAGAGTGGTGAGACTGAGCCTTGCATCAGGCCCCACACTGGGCATGGAGTCTTCTTAACATTCTCTCTCTCCCTCTAACTCTGCTCCAACCCCCACGCTCTCTCTCCCTTTCTGTCTCAAAAACAAACAATAAAAAAACACCATTCTAGTCTTACTTATCAATAGATCAGTTGATATTTTGGGAAGTTCAAACAAAATTTATCTGCTGTTGATTGCTGTGACACAGTAGAATAGAATGCATGACATATTTTATGATTCAGATTTCTTTTTTTTTTTTAAAGATTTTTATTTATTTGACAGAGAGAGACACAGCGAGAGAGGGAACACAAGCAGGGGGAGTGGGAGAGGGAGAAGCAGGCTCTCCGCTGAGCAGGGAGCCAGATGCGGGGCCCGACCCCAGGACCCTGAGACCATGACCTGAGCCGAAGGCAGACGCTTAACGACTGAGCCACCCAGGCACCCCTACGATTCAGATTTTTATATGATTGCAGAGAAATGTTTATGTATACAGGTCCTCTGCCTGCTGAGGACCCATCAACTGCAGAGAAATACAGTAATAAGAAAAATAAGTTCATTTCTTAGAAATTCTGAAACAATTGAATGCGATTTGTAGAAATTTTTTCTCATTGGGTACTCCTCATTTATACTGGCATGGCCAGTTTCCCAATAGTTTTATTCTTTATTTATGATGCTTTTACCTCCTGCTGTGTCACAGCAAGTAATCTTGTTTTGAAATGCAATATGACAAGGAGCCATGAGAACAGATCCCTAAAGCAGTCCTTTCCAGGATGGAGTCCAGGACTCCCGAGGTTGCCCCAGGACTTCATGTAGTTGTCAAAGCTGAAAACGTTTTCTGGGGGGAAAAAGGTTAAGAGGGACCTGGGAGATAGCCCAGGAGGGAACGTGGGTGGTGGGGAGAGGAGAAAAAGTCCATAAATTATTTACTGGCAAAAGGAAAACATACAGAGACCCAGAGAAAGACCTTAATTTCAATAAATAAGCTTTTCCATAAGAATCAGAAAAGTAAAGCCTGACCATGACAACTGTGGAGCTTTACTCATTGGAGTCAGTATACAATCACAAAAGGACAGATTTAACCTCTCAAGATCAAAGCAGTTAGGCATTTTCATGGGAAGGGCTGCAGATTGAGATCCTGTCAATAGGGACCCCAATAGGAAACAAATCCAAGTTAAATAAATCATGACCTGATGCTTTTTCTGAGATTCTTCCTGTTTCTGTCCGCTGTCTTTTCCTAAGGTTCTCCTGGCACAGACGGGACACAGTGCCTCTGTCCAGGTCTGTCTCATAAAACTGTTAAAAGTCACGTGATCTGCCCTACCTTCTGCTTTTCCAACATTGCCCTTTCCCATCACTGCCTTGGTTTCTTCTTCCTCACTGGTGTGCACTTGTAGGTTTGAGGAGAAGGATGAGCTACCATTTCACATAAAGAGGCAGTGCTGAGAGCTTTGAATGTGAAGACTATCTCAAGGATCAAAAGCTTTTTATTCAGTGCAGATTTGGGATATATTTTCTCCATGACACTTCAGAAAGAATCAGCTGTCTTATTCCTGGTTTCTAATGTATAATGCATCATATAGGATTGCCACACAAACTTGGATATCCTTCAGTGGTAGCCTCTAAAAATAAGAGGTAAACTGTCAGTCATGGTTGGAAATCAGGTTTCCTAGACTTGTATGGAGATATTTTACCAAGATTATGATAGAAATTGACATTATGGTTGAAGAATGGTAGCTTTAATGGGTGATAACCACTAGCAAAATTTGGTCTTGCCCATGGGATGGAGACAAGTTGAAGATTAATTTCATGGTGATAGCATTTCAGGAGCATTCGAAGTGCAAGAGGGTTTTAGGGATGCTCACAACATAGGTATTACAGGTGTTACTCCTGAGGAAGGAATATCTGGAGGAAAGGATATTTAAACAGAAATCTGAAGAATAAATAGGAGTTAACCAAATGAAAAGGAAGGTGGAAAATTTGAGGTGAGTGGAGAAGAACATTCCAGGCAGAGACAAGAATATGTTCACAGGTTGAGAGGTCTATGGCATGTCTGAGAGAACTCCCAAGTCATTAGTATGGCTGGGATACAGTTTACAATGAGGGAGGATACACAGAGATGAAGATAGAGACTTAAACAAATTATTATGAATAACCTGTGAAAAGACTCAGAGAGTAACCTGAAGAGATATAGAGTTTGTTTTGAAAGCAGTGGCGGGGGTGGGGGTGGGGGTGGGGGGGCCTGAAGGTTGTTAACCAGGGAAGTTATGGAATCAGAGAGATGTTTGGAAAGATTCCTTTGTCATGTAGAAAGTAGAGTGGAAATTGACAAAGACAGAGGGCAGGGAAGTTGTTAAAAAGGTGTTGGAGAAATCCGGACAAAGAGTGGTGACCCGAACTCGATCAGTGTCTTGGTTATCTATTGCTGCATAAGAGTTCCACCCCCAGCCAATAAAATAAAATAACTTAGTGGATAAAACAGCAACCATTCTATTACAGTTTTGGTGAGTAAGAAATTTGCACAGAGCATGGGGGCATGGATTGTCTCTGCTATTTGATGATGGGACTATCGGTGATGGCTCTACTTGGCTTTACTTGGCCCTCTGTCTGTCTTTTTTTTTCTGATGGAGCAGCAATGTCCCAGAAGGCTCCTTATTTCCCTTCCTCACACTTTCATGCACAAGAAAGAATAAATATGTCCTTTAATCTGCATTCCCATAAATATTTTATACATCCTTTTATAATAAACTCATCATATTGATTGTATTTTATACATAGAATGATATGTGTAAAGCAAATATTACTATGCAATTTCCCCTTTTATCATTTTCAGTCTAGAACCTAGAAATTATTCAATATATGTTTTACTTCAATTGAATTTAATAATTACAAAATAATGAGATACAGTGGTTTTATATAAATATTTCAGTATCTAATAATTAAATTGGCATCAGCATTTAATTTCAGTTAGGACACCAGAGAGGTAAATGTCTCAATCTTTTCACATGTAGAAATGAATGTTCTTTTGTTAACTAGTAATAAGAAAAGATGATTGTCAAAAACATTAGTGTTCAACTCTGTGGTAGTCAAATTTTATGCTTAATCATCAAAGCAACTGAGTTAGCCCCTGTTAATATTTACTTATTCTTCTCTTAATGACCTTGATTCTACCTTTTTATTTATTTTAACGAACGATGTGGTCAATATATCGTAACTCATATCTCTTTTGGAAAGAGGTGGGATATAAGAAGTAAATACATGCATAAACTCAGGTGTATGTTTCTATCATCAGATAGAGAGATATTTATACATTTTAACATCAAAAAGTTTATCTTTTTAGTTGATTAATTAAATGGAACACTATTTGTAGTTCCCTCCCACACATTTGCTTCTATTTAATGATCTGGGAAAGAAAGATGGTAACACAGAAATGAAATTTTTAATGATATTAAATGTGGTGGCTTGGCAAGCAACTATAGGAAAAGAGAGACTGCATGAATGAGCCTCAGGAATTTAGGAATCTGAGCAAAAAAGAAAAGTAGATTCAAGCAGGAATTAAATGCAGATTAAGACATCTGGAGAGAGGTATTAAATGCAGACATTCAGGAGGCAGGTAAAATCATAAAGGCTGAGAGAAAGCAATGCTGAGGTAATAGCACATCAGCTCTTCCATTATATAGTGGCAACATAATGACTAATTCACTTTTGTGTCTCCAATTTTGAATCCCTCTACAGAAAAGTGATAGATTATGTATCTCTTGAAAGAACTTTAGAATTCCAGAAGCTTCAATGGAAGTGCCGTATAATTACCAGAATGGGGAAACTGCCTAGTATTATATTACAAGATCTCCACCTGCTTCTCCCATGTATTTCACACTAAAAAAGGAAGCATACCAAGATCTCTATCAAGGGAGCCACTAATGTGATGCATACAAAAAGCATTCATTTATAGAATCACCCAGAACCTCAAAACCTGTCATTAACTTTGGGGTTCTTATCCCCTGTTTATTTAAAAATGGCCCGTGCAGACATCACATTGTAAGACATCCAGGGTCTGTGTCCCACATGTGACTATAAAGGGAGGACTGACTTCCCATATTTATTTGTAAACCTTACTATTGAAGAAAATTTTTAAAAAATATTTATAGTATAGAAAATTAATTTGGAGGACTCCATGTACCTATTACCAAACTTGTCAACTCACGTCCAATCCTGTTTCTTCTATATACACCTCATGCCCACTCACTCACCTCACACTCTGGGTTAGGCTGAAGCACATCTAGATGGTACGTAGATCTAAAAGATAAGTAGGGACCTATATCTATCTATCTATCTATAGACAGGGATAGATATCTATCTATCTATAAAATACTTTATGTATTATACACATGCATGCATACACCTAACAGCGTCACAACTGTATCATTACCATTCCTAAAATATTATCAATTCTTTCCTGAATAACATCATATTCACATTTAGACCTTTAATATTCAGGCTGGTCCCCACATAGTAGTGCTCAGTAAATGTCTGTAGGAATGAATGGGTGATGACTCCGTTCCATTTATTTAATTTACTAATTCAAGAACACAGTATCACTACTGCCACGTAATTGCTGCTCTTCCATCTCTCAAAACCCTTTCCAAGGGTCTCTTTTCTGTGAAAGCTTCCATAATATTTCTTAAGTAAAGTTTATTATTACTTCTGCCTTTCTTTATCCAACTGTAAATTCTGGATGTGTTTGAGCACAAACAATATCCTAGGAACTGTGCAAAATGCTTAGCGTAAACAGATACATTTTGGACTCAGTTTGATTCTAGAGTCTGTGCTTTTTCATGGTTTTTATTTATATTTGTACTGCACTTACTAACAAAGTTCCTGATACATAATAGAAACTCAAAAATGTCTTGAAGGTAGAAAGAATAAAAGAGGAAAGAAGGGAAGAGAGGGAGATGGAGGGGTGGAAGGAACAAGAAGAAGGGAAAGAATGAAGATGAAGGAGAGGGGAGCAGAGGGAGAAGGGTTGTAAGAGGAGAGGGAAAGAAAAGAAGGGAGGGAGGGAGGGAGGAAGAAGTGAGTATTGTGACTATTGGAGAGGGAGAGAAATAAGACAAACATTTATATAGCACTGTACAGTTTCAAAATGTATTTTCATTCACCATATTTGCTTTCCTTAATAACCTGTAAGGTGGATATCATAGTCATTTGGATGCTCTAGAGAGATAAAGACACTTGGTGAAACTGGTTGAACTGGCTCTGTATGCTCAATCTTTCAACTCCATGTGTCTCTTGGTAGGACAAGGGTCCCAACTGAAAGAGCTAAATGGTCCTTGCCTAGAATACAATACTCTACATCAGGGGTCTGTAATGTTTTTTGAAGAGAAGCAAAAGGGTTGAACAACTGAAGCCTCAGAATGACTGAGATTGATGATGTGGTCGCAGGTGGTACGAGGGGGTCTACAGACAGGGGAGACAGTCAGTGGGATGTGGAGGAGGATAGAGGTAGGGGATGTCCACAGGGCAACATCCAGCCACATCTTTTCTTTCTCCTTTGCATTTTGTAAACTGCCTAAAATGATGGCCCTGGAATCAGTTATTCCTGATAAGAACATCACCAGCAGAAAACTGCCTCTTACAAGGTGGTCTCAACAGCAAGGTAGTTCCATGTGGTCATTTTTTATGTCTGAATTACAACCAATCTAAAGTAACACCTGAGCCTCACCCTGTAAATCTCTTTCAGAGCTCTGTTTGATTCTTTATAGCTTTCATCACACTTTGTACTTCAGTATTTAAATACTTTCCATTAATTGTCAATTAGATTATAAACTATGCAATGGCAAGAACCATGTCTATTTTGTTTACCACCATATATAGAGCTTATAATAGTTCCTGAAACATAATCATCAGTTATTTAATATATGTATGAATAAATGGATGAATGAGTGAATGATAATGCGTATTCCATTTTCCTTTGTGACTTAGAGAGCATTAGTACCATTTTCACAAAGTGTGAATTATACAAACATGGTGTACCTACAATTGTCCATTTTTAGTTGAATGACTATTAATTATTACCTTTGTGTACTATTTTATATTTTACTTTTACAGTTGAGGTGTAAATTAATATTAGAGTAAATGTTAATTAAGGAGGAAGAAGAGGAATATAAAAGCCCAAGGGGCAATTGCACATGAGCCATGTAGATATCTTTTTAGTGATAAAACTTATGAAGACATCTTAGAACCAAGTGATCCAATTCCTTTTTCTCCCTGATTTTAGAGATCAAGCTAAAGGTTTTATAAAAGATCACAGTTGAATAATAGTGAAACTGGGACCAGATTGAAGGCTCTTCACTTTTATCTCAGTAATTTTCCCTTAATTCATCCTATCTCACATTGTCACATTCATCCAGCTTTAAAATTTCTTCGTTTATGATGACTGCAATCTGGAAATATAACAATGAATTTCCAAGTGTAAAATTTAGCTTGCCCTCACTTTTCCAAACAAGCATTCAATACTAGTTCCAACTGTGCAAAGGAGGCAAAACGTGAGTGTTTCTTCTAAGCATTATTTAAACCCACCTTTTGAAGTCATGCACAATAAACCATTTATCCATGGGTACAACCCTCCTGGTGTCCAATTTCTCACATATGTGATACCATTTCAAAAATACAACTTGAACTATTTTCATGGTAATGTAACATTGCAATATTGTAAATGTTTCATAACCAAAGGAAAAGTCCCAGGTTGGACCATTTGAGGATTCACACATAAATCTGGGTTGCAGATCTAATTTCTGAAATATTTCATTATTGTGACAGACATTGTAAATTAACAAGCATTTTCCTTTTGGGAAAATCAAAGCCATACCAGTTAGCACTAATGAGAAATAAACTCAAAATAGCTTGACAATTAAGTAATTCAAATGTTATGTAAAATCCAAATCTATTTAAAAACTAATTTCCCCCGATAAGTTATTACAATTTTCACTTTGTAAATCACTCTAGAAATGATTTCATGGGACTTCACTCCTATGCCTTAATACTTAGGAAGAAAATAGTGTGACCAAGTAAAGCATAAGAAAGGAACACATTATTTTATCCAAAAACTTCAAGCTAATGATCAAAATAAATTCCTTAGGCTTTTCCTCACAGGGCCTCTCTTTTCTTGTTAGTAAATTATGTCCTTTAGAAAAACATATATTAACCCTTTAAGTTTACTAATGGATTCATACTCAAAGTCACAGGGTGCAGCCAACTTTTACTTTTCTAATCATTCCTAATAAAGTTAGCATTTTGATTGCAACAAGGTTGATTAAAGGACATGAAGATAAGCTAACTGCAGCATATACTATCTGTTTCAGTAGCCCTCATAATTTTAGCCGAATCTTTTGGAATTCTGGTAAAAAAAAAAAATTAGCCAAAACAAAAAGAAGAGTTTTTATGTTATGTAGAGTTCATAGATTCTGTTGTTGGAAGTCACCTCAGAAATCCCTCCTTCCTGAATCTCCTTGACAAATTTTGTGACAAATGTTTGTTTCTACCTAAATGCTTTTTGTGAAGGCAGTTCACCTCCTCACAAAAACCTTTCTTCCATTGTCTGTTAGCTTTTCATTGCTAGGGAATTTGTTCCCTACACTTTCATAGTTCTGTCAGGTCATAGTTCCGTCCTCTGGGATCCCACAGAACAATCCCAGCCCCTTTTTTATCTGACAACCTGTCATATATGAAGAACACTGTCATAAATCTAGACATGTTTTCATACAGGTGACTAAAGGAATCACCATTATAGGCAGAGGAGGAGAGGGGAGAGGAGTTTGCTTGGATTTGATGGTGCTTCTGAGACTTGGTTCCTGTCAGGGTAGAGATGGTGAACGGGACCCAGGCACATCATCCCTGATCTGTACTTCTGCATCCTGTTTCCTCTTGGTTCTCCTATTACATGCACAAGCAGAATGTGTGGATCTAAATCCCTCAGAAATGGAACAACAAATGCTCCAAGAAGCTTAGAAATGGATTGTGAAAGGCTGGCAAAAGACAGAATGGAGAATAATGAAAGAAATAAACAGAACTTAAGGAGAGAATCCATCTTATAAGAGAATTAAATGGGTACCTACTAAAATGCACAGTCCACCACTGGCTAAATAATTGGACTCTGAATAAGTATAAGTGGTTTAGAAAGTGATATCTTTGGAGACTCTGGTAGTTTCCAATACATCAAGTCAGTCACTTGAGAAATGTGTACAACACTTGGAAGAAACATTTTGTGGTTGCAGGTGAAGGTTAGGAGACGTACTTTAAAAATGAATACACTGGCACCTCTGCTCTTGAGGAGCTCACAGTCTATTTTGGATAGAAGATAGAAACAGATAAATTGTAATATCATGGTGTAATCATATTACAGAGATATGAGAAAAAGGACTGTGGGAGCAGAGAGATCAATACAGTCTTTCAAAAGTACCAGAGAAGTTTCACTGAGGACCTCACCTTATAAGATTTATAAGATAATACTAAGAATAATATTGAGGGATGAGTTGGAGTTTATTAAATTAAAAAGAATGGGGTGGGAGGAAATGTTCCAGGAGGGGAGGGGTACTTAGGTACGGGGAGCATTATGGAGGGATCTGGTGTGTCCAAGACCCCAGAAAAGATCAGTGGGGCAGCAGACGGAGGAGGAAGAGATGATTTGGAAGGTAAAGTGGACTGGATTGTTAAGAGTTTTGTTTGCCAAACCAAAAAGTTGGAATCTTCATGCAATGACCAACTAGAAATAAGAGTTCTGGGGTTTTCAAAGTTGAAGTGCAATAATCACCTTTATTTTCTAAATCCAAAGAAAATAATTTTAATGAAGATTCTCTAGAAGCAATGTAGGAAATGTAAGTAGAAAAAAAATCAGGAGACTTTTTTAAAAAACGATTTTATCTATTTGAGAGAGAGAGCGCGCATGAGCAGGGAGGAGGGGCAGAGGGAGAGGGAGAAGGAGACTCCCAGGACCCTGAGATCATGACCTGAGCTGAAAGCAGACGCTTAACCAATTGAGCCACCCAGGTGCCCCCCAAATCAGGAGACTTTTGCAACAGTTCTGGAGAGTTATGATGCAAGATTGCATTGAAAAGCAGTGGCAACAAAGATGGAAAAAGAATACATTTTTTTCAAGTTGAAAAAAACATGTTTATTGCCTAAAAGTATATACATAAAATTCACCACAAAAGATGCTATTCTCTCATTTCCCCTCTTGTTCAATACCCCTGATATAAAGGATATTATTACACCTTATTAAAACCTCACTCAAATGTCCAGACAGTGCTCCATCTATGTATTCTTCTGTGTTTTCGAGCTGCATGTTAATATAGCCATCTACAAGTACTAGGTAGCCTTTGTACTCCATTCCCCACGGAAGTTTCCCTATTACTGGCTTTCCTGTTAGTCCGTTGAGGAGAGGTTTTGGATTAAGGGGGGTAAACTCATTGCTACGATAGGCAAATGCTGCAGGCCTCTCGCCACGACCCAGCTGTCGTCCATCCCTCGTGACTGGAGTAGCCTAAAGAATACATTTTTAAGAGTCATTTCTGGGGCATAACTTAGATTTGGTGTCCGCCTGGATATGACAGTGAGAAGCAAGGTGAATGAGCTTTTTCAGGCTTCTCAGTGGGAGGCCGGGTGGAGTCTTGTGATTAAGATTATAGGACATGAAAGTTTTTGAGGAGATTACATTGGAGGCGTCTGTGTACATCCAGGTGTGCAGATGGGCATGTCTCCCTGTGGGTTTGTGGGAGGGCACCTGACAGGCCAGTGGACGGGTCTTTGGGTGGACATGCTTGGCCTCAGACTGCAACCGAGTGGGGCTGGAACTGTGTCACAGGGCCGCTGCGGTGTCTGCAGTTAGATCAGTTGGTGAGCCTACTCCTGAGAGCACTGATGGGCAATGTCTTTCTGCAGGTCCCAGGGCAGGCAGGACTGCTTCCAGACCGTGGCTTTGAAGGGTGGAATCCAGTTATGAGGTTGCTTCAGGATCGGCAGGTGGATCAATGTCAGTGAATTTGTCTCAGGGACATAATGGGCATGCCTCCCTCTGAGCCCCCTGGTCAGGGAGGACTGGCAGCTGAGAGGGGCTGGAGCTGGGTCACATGCTGCTTCCAGGTCCACAGCGGGGACTGTGGTCTCTGGGCACAGGTGCATGGTGCTGGAAGCAGGACTTAGGTGAAACAGAGCTGTACTAACTCCAGAGGGGGACACGACTCTTCCTGGGTCTGTGGCCAGGACCACAGTTGGTGAGCCTTCCTACTACTGGGCACAGGACTGCCTTCTCAAAATGGCCGTCCTTGTTCTCGGGCCTCACCGGGGTTTCACAGTCTCCTACCTGGATTCTGTAACTTCCACAAAGGCACTTTTGTCTGTGGGTGGCTGCCAAATTATCGTTGCTAACTATGGATGAAACAGGGGACCTCCTATTTGGCCATGTTACTAATGTCATTCCCCCTCACACCTCTCTTTGATTAGCACTTCATGATTATTTATTTGATTTATTACAGATTCCATAAAAACAGGATTTTTTTTTGACCACTTAATAACTTATGGATGGTTTTCTAGTATGGTCATATTGACTTTTGTTAATTTTGCAGTTTGATCACAGTTTCTATCGCAATTTTATATTTGTCCCCTTCTGGGCTAGGTGTCAGAAGTTGTAGACATGAACACAATGGTGACCACGTTGGGCTTCCTTTCTTGTGGCTTGATCTGAGGTTGTGTGCAAATACCATCTGATAAATAATTGAGGATAAAATGTTCACATTTAAAAAATCAGTCTGTGATTATTTTGTCCTGAATAGCTCTTTTAGAGAAAAATACATCATTTTTTTGCTTTTATTTATTTATTTTTAATTGAAGTATAGTTGACATATAATATTAGTTTCAGGTGTAGAACATAGCAATTTGACAATTATATACATACAAAATGCTTACCAGAAGAAATGTAGTTACTATCTGTCACCACTCAAAGTTATTACAGTATAATTGACTATATCCCCTATGCTGTACTTTTCATCCCTGTGGCTTATTTATTTTATAACTGGAATTTGGACCTCTTGATCTCCTTCACCTATTTTGCCCCTTCCACCATCCCCTCCATTTTGACAACCACCAGTCTGTTCTCTATGCTTATGAGTATGGAAAAAAATACATCTTTGAAAAGTAAAACCATTCCAAATTTCCTTCTGAAGCATATATATTCTTCCTTCAACTCATAACACCTTTAACTAGGCATTCTAAAATATTCAGTCTCTGCTAGTTATATATTTCTTATGATTTGGCTGAGAAGTAGAAAATCGCTGTCATTATTGAAATACATCTGAGGCAAGATCATATTGAGTTACTGTTTTAAAAGATCAACCACTGATTAACAATGGAACAATTATTATTCATTTTTGGAGTTGAATAGTGGAATATTGCAGGACTTTTGCTCTTGGGATAAATCAGAATTATCTGAAATATTTTTTTTGCATGCATAATAATAAATATATATGTTTGATGCAGTATCCTGGGGCACCTCTTATGGCTCTTGGAATACTGCTGTTGATTGACATTGGCTGAGAGAAAGCCCACAGCAACTTCAGCCCTAACTCCTCCCTAGATATTCTGCTTCAGGCAACTCATGTAATAGCAACACCCAGCTAAAGAGCCCTGAGGACCTACGGGGATACCAAACATAAGAAGGAAATCATCACAGACATTTTTATTTTTAACCTAGAAGCAAAATGGTTACTAAAGGCAAGATTTTTGTGAAATCTCAAATGGTCATTTTTTTTTTCATCTGCATGATTTTGTAGAACTAAAAAAATCAATTAACTCTACAATATTGGTAGAACTGAATATAAGGTCATGGAATAAAATTAAATGTATGGCTCAAATAAACATATTTCTTTACAATTGGCTTTTAATCCTATTTGCATCTCAGAGTCATCTGTGAAGCCTAATACAGTTTATACAATTTTGTCAATTATACTTTTGTCAATTAAAGCTGAAAAAATGAATCATCTGTGAAGATTGTTAAAGTTTAGATGCTTCAATTTCATGCCTCTCTGCCACTTACTTTGGGAAAGTCACCTAACCTCTCTGTGCCTCAGTTACTGCCTCTGTTAAATGGGGATAATAACTACATCTTCTTTATAGGAATGCTATGAGGATTAAATGAGTCAGTGTATGTAAATACGTCAGGATAGTGCCCAGCACATAGAAAACATGCCCTCGTATAGTATTTGCTACTGTTATTCTATGTATGGGTAACTTGGATCTTTGTTTCTCAGGGTTCTGATCTGACTCTCAATATGGGTTTATTCATAGAGGGAGCTCAGTTTACCTAGTTTGGTATTGTGAATATGGGGCTAAATGGAGAGAAAAAAGGTGTACATATTGCACCTGCTAGGGCAGTACTCCTATTAGTCATGTTTGTGGGGGAAATCATGAAAAGGAAAAGGAAGGTATGCAGAGGCCATATATTGGAACTGGAAGCAGGTATCCCAGCACCCTGATTCCAGAATGAGATTTTGCCTTGGTGTTTTCCCAAAGTCTTGCACAGTCTACTGAAATGTGTTTATTTTTTAAAACGAAAATAGATATGTTTGTGAAACAGAATCCCATTCTATAAGTGTTTCAACTTAATTAAAGCGTAGATCCAACTTTATTTACATCGAGGAAGTTTGGAAACAAACGTTTGGCAGAAAGAACAAAATTTGTACAATTGTAGAAAGTCCACCTGAAATTATGCCCTTAGATGCATACCGGTTCCGTGGTAGGATTTGTTTGGTATTATTAAGAATTTTATGCACTGTGACAATGAATGATCCATTTATCACCTCTCAGCTCCCAATCTAAGCATTCATCACCCGCTTTGTAGCAAGCATGATGCTAAACTCGTCAGTAGAGGGCGCTGGAGAGACATTACAGGAGGAAAGCGTTTGTTTTTCTGGTTCCTTTGTGCGGCCAGTTTCTTTGCTCTGCTCCTTCTGCATTAGGGTTGGAGGCACTGTGCCATCATTGCACCAGGCGCGCGCAATCTCCCAGTAAACTCATGGCCTCAGTTTCAGCTGACGACGATCTCACACACTGTGACCCTGTTGATGTGGACCCTATGTGCCCCAGGCTGCCCACCACCCAGCCAGTAAGCAGGTTCCCAGCGCCCCTATGGGCAGCTGCTTCCGCTTGCCTAATGACTGTGACCTCACTGTGGCAGGGCAATGCAGTGAATGAACTTCACCATCCAGTGCACCCCAAGTACACCTCTGCAAGAGGTCTGAATACCAGCCTCAGGACGTCAGCCCCCTTTCCTCCCTTCTTCCTTCCTTGGGGTCTCTCCCTCAGCGCTAGGGTATTCTTTAGAACAGAAATTTGACCTGCGGTTGGTTTTTGTAAATAAAGATTTATCAGAACACTCCCACGCTTATGCATTTATATTTTGTCTCTGGTTGCTTTGATGCTGCAATGGCAGGGTCGAACGTTCCGACAGAGACTTTATGGTTTGCAAACCTAAAATATTTAGTCTGGCCCTTTTGAAGACAAAGCTTGCTGACTCCTGCCTCAGAGTTGTCGTTTATAGTTTATTCCATTGTTACAGTTAATAATTCTTTATGTTAAAATGCCCTTGTTCAAATTACTGTGTGGTTTCTGTCTCCTAATTGGACCTTACTGATATATGCACCATATATCTGTACCCCCGTTAGGGATTACAACCCGTAGAATTGGTACCGTTTCCAGTTGGGAAAGAAGCAGCTACTATTTTACCCGAGACCAACACAATCCCCAAGGCAAGGAAATATCATGGATTCGCTACTCCCCACAAAGTGGGAGAAGGAAAAAAAATAGGGAGAACAATCATAAGTTAGCTATATCGATAAATCACTTCACCATATCCATACCTTATTCATTTGTTACACTTGAAAGCAGTTCAGATGCCTAAGTCATAGTAAGAATTTAGTAAATGATTTTGAACGAATGAATTGAGTGTACCACTAATATTGAAAATAAAAACCTGAAAATACATTTCAGGCAGCATTTTCTTTTTAATGCAAAGAAATGACAAATAATAAAGTGTAGATAAGCTATGAGTAATTTTTTTCCTCAAATATTTACTCTGTGTGAAAATTATGGGAAATATATAAAGAAAAGAGATGTGTCTGTGAATATATTATCTTAAGCTATACATGCAAATGAAGTGGAAAACACCAGAAAAATAATTTTCTCCTGAAACATTCTGATAATTGAGACAAGCATTGCATTTTTGGTTTGAATTAGCTGAGCTGAACCAGTGACTCATTTGACTTTGCATGTGAGACCACAGCCACAGAGAGGTTCATACTGGGTTCACTTCAATAAACAGCTGTGGACTGGGGTCAATTCTTATTTTATTTAGCATTATTCATTCATTCAGATTCCATATTCAGCTAATTACTTGTAGGAGCAGTACTCATTAAGTAGAATAACTCATTTACATGGAAGAAGGCTACGGTTTGCCCTTTTGCTGTATCTCCCTTCCTTCCATTGGCATGCATTCTTCTTTTTTTTTTTTTTGGAGTAATGTGAAGTACAAAAAATCAAATCAAGCCACTTTAAATTCTGATTTCTTGTTTTCCAAACATTCAGACCTTCTTCTGGACAGAAATTAGCCTTTGCCAGGTAATTCAAACACAAATTTGCGTTTTATTTTACCCTCTTCCAGTGAGCATTCTGCTGTGTTTACCACATCTTTCTGTCAGCTCACAGACCACTTTGCAATGGTTAGCTCTGCCTTCCCTTTAGCTGATTGCAGGGCATTGAGTGGAAAGCGTCAGATGCCCGTGATATTTTTCTCTCCTGTTTACAAAAGCAGAAAAGAATTTCACACTTTCTTGAGCACTTCAGCTGTTTCAGCGCCTTTAAATGCCACTTACAAGCCATTCTAAACAAACCAACCTGCCTACCAGGAAACCAAAATACCTGTTAGCCCCCCCTTTTTTTTTTCCATGAAGGATGAAGAGTTTTCTTGAATGCACCAAATGAATTCAAGGAATGCATTTTCTGTCCAAGCCTGACACAAAGATAAATTTGTAGGTAGCCCCACATTAAAAAGATGAAAGTAGTTTCTCTTGTTATCAGCAAAAGGAACTTGAGAGAGAGGGAGAGTGGTGATTATTCTCCAATGACAATCTTATAGAAGAATATATAATATCAATTATTCTGTCATTTTGTTTAAACCGACACCCTAGGTTAGTGGTTCTCGAACTTGTTTGCACATTTATAACCACCTATGGAGCTCCAAAATAATAGTAGTAGTAGTCATACCTGTATGCACTCTCCAGAGATTGTGATTTGACTGGTCTGGGGTGTGGCCCGGGCTTTGGAAGTTGGCAACGCTCCTCAGGTGATTGTAGTATACAGAGGAGCTTGAGAACCTTTGCCCTAGGCAGACCTTTGAATCCCTGGGCAAGTGTAGTGCTGTGCAATAGAACTTTCTGAGGTGAGGAAGAGAGCCGCTACGGGAGAGCAGAAGGAACCCAGGGAAGACGTTGGTGTTTTCACAACCAGGAAGCATCTAAGAGGACCCTATGGGAACAGAGATCCCGACCTCTGAGAAGAGGGTGTGGCCCAGTTGGTGCTGGTGCTGTTGAATGAAATGCATCCTCTGGGACTGTGGAAAGAACATGGAATCAATTGCCGCTGTAGGGAGAAGAGCCAGTGCTAGGAGGACTGACAGGAACAAACAGAGAGGGTCTTTATCCTCCTCCTGCAGCCTCCGAGTCTCCTCTGTGGCCTCCTAGTCACAGGGCCTACCTGGGGAAGAGCTGGCAGAGTCCTCGCCCCAGTCAGTTCCTCCAAGCCACGTATTGAAAGGTGGGTTTGGAGCTGAAAAACAACATTTAATGCCCATGATAATTGTAACTAAAGAAATGCACATTTATATAAAATGAACGTCTTTACATACCAATTAACAGAAATTTTTCAAAACTGTATCCTTACAGGTTCTGTGAGCTTTGTGAGTACATGTTCTTATGCATTACTGGTGGATGTGTAAAATAATATCCTAGAAAGCAAGTTGCAAGTCCTAAAGTGTTTATAACCCTTGACTCAGTAGCTTTGCTTTCAGAAATTTATTCTAAAGACACAATGAAAACTCTGATCTAGGATTTGCGGCCAAAGTATTTACTGAGACATTGTTCACAGTAATAAAAATCTTAATGACCTCAATAGGAAATGGTTAGAGAACAGATATTATGTAATTTTATGAAAGGATTAAAATTGGGTTTACAATGGAGTTTATGAACGAAACATATTTATGGTTTAGTGGTTGAGATATCATCTTTTCACTTAATACTTTACCACAAGCATTGCTGATTTATTAATTTTCTTTTCTCTATATTGCTGTGTTTTCTGTTTCCTATAATATGCCTGTATTACATTAATAATAAAACACTACAAATAATAAATGATAAAGGAATAAATCCATTACTTTAATAGCATTAAGAGTATATGAAAAAATTAAGAATGTATGTAAAAACATGTGAACAAAAGTAATACACTGGAGAAAAACCTGCAGGAACCATAAAAATGTTTTGCTTTAATATGTAATGAATATCGATTTATAAAAAAAATCAAAACCGATAAAAGATAAATGAGGATCAAAATTATTTATAAAAGGAAAAATACATGTGATTAACGAACTCAAAGGAAAATGTTGACTTTCAAGCTAGCAAAGATCGCACAGTTTGATGGACATGGTACTGCTGTGTAAAATCATGGAACAATTTTGGCAAGAAAATGAACTATTTATTAGTAGTTAAAATACAGATATCCTTTAATCTTATAAAAAACACTTCTTAGACTCTATCCTAGGATTATAATTTGGAATAACAAGAAAGACTTTATTTCTAAAAGTATTCATAACTTTATTATTAAAAATTAAAAGAAAAGAACACTGGAAACAATGTAATACTTTAAACCTATAAGAGCATTTCAATAGCCCTACTGTTATAAAGAATAAAATTTAAAGACTCATTTAAAATTATATTTATAAAGGTTTTTAAAAAGAATTGGATAATGTTTAAGTTTTAGTAGTAAGTGTGACACGCAGCTTACATAATTTAACATTCAGCATTATCTCAGCGAGGCAATGTTACCCACACAACGAAGTTGGAAAGAATACTAAGGAGTTAAATGTGGTGGCTTCTACTTACTAGAGTTAAACATGATCTTTTATTTCTTTATGCCTCTTTATTTCTTTACATCAGTTTCCAAAAAATTCTAAAATGAACATGTATTTTCTCATGATTTCAAAAACATGCATTACTAAATTTAAATATCAAAATTAAAAAATAAGAATACGATTGCCCTGATTAAGTTCCTTTGGCCTATCACATCCCTAGATTCTCCAGTTTTGAAATGAGAGACTCTTGTTTTTGTAGGGCCTTGACTTAGGAAACCTTGTTTGAATTTCGATAATATAGCCTAGAAGGACTAGGGATGTAAAGAAAGTTTGGTCCCTGCTAGAGGTGGTATAGTCTGTTCTTTCAGAAATTTGTGATCTAAATCTACAGGCTGGATAGTAAATATTTTACGATGTACAGAATTCTGTCACATACTTGTCTTTCTTTGTTTTTAATGACCTCTTAAGATGTAAAAACCATTCTTAGCACACAGACCATACAAAAATAGGTCACAGACTAGTTTGGCTTGAGGGCTATACTTTGTTGGCCCTATTCTAAATTACATATATAGTGAATAGCTAGAGATACTGTGTGATAAATACTGGCACAGATAACCAGATTCTCTGTTCTCCCTATTTTATGTGCCTCCATATAACATTCAGGAGAGACAGAGATTGATAAGTAATGTGTCTGTTACAGCCAAAAAAAAAAAAAAAAAGCTCAAATTTCAGAGTTTTATAGCAAAAGTCACTTATTCTTATGGACCTGAATTGGTCAGTTGCAGCTTGACTGATGCATACATCTGAGAGTTATCTGGGACCATCAGGACTAGGCTGGCCTTAGCTAGGGTAGTCTGGCTGCACTCAAAGTATCTCTCACCCTCCTTATAAAACCAGTGGGCTTGCCTGGGCTTGTTTCTTCCACCACAGTGGCAGGGTATGGGAGAGGAAGCCCAAAAATACAAGTGCTTTTGAAGTCTTTGTCAAGGAGTTGTTCAACCACAGCAGAAGCTGAGGTAGAGCAAGTGGTTAAGGTCCAAGAAGCAGGTAAGGTTGAAAGAAGGTGTGATGTAAGATATTTTGAATGAAGTCCACACCACAAAGCATTCAGATCCATGCCTACCTTCTTTTATATCTGGTAGCCATTCTACAATGATGGGCCCATACTTTTTGTCATAACAAGATGTCTTCACTCCTTCCTCATTTCAGGATGGGGCTGGTCATAATCTCCTGGGAAACTTAAGAAGGTTAGTAGTGAAGTAACCAGAATCCATATTTCTGTAGCTGGCTCTATCTAGGTCAAGTGTCCTTTGAACCAATTAATATGGCCAGGGATCTGGGTACTACAATTAGCAGCTCCTCTTTTTTTTTTTTTTTTTTAAGATTTATTTATTTTAGAGAGAGAGAGAGAGAGAGTGAGGGGATGGGCAGAGAGAGGGGATTAGGGAAAGGGAGAGAGAGAACCTCAAGCAGACTCCCCACTGAGCACGGAGCCTCATACAGGGCTCAGTCTCATGACCCTGAGATCATGACCTGAGCTGAAATCGAGAGTTTGGCACTTAACCGACTGTACAATTAGCAGCTACCCTGTTTGAAACAGATTTAGGAGAGTGCTGTTTCCAGAAAATAGGGGTGTTGCAAAACAATAGGAAAATATTTCCAAAAAAATAAAAATAGCTATATATATTGATTATATATTAGAAACTGTGTTTAGTGATCCATATGCACATGATACCATTCCATATTACAATCATCCAATGAAGTAGTGATTACTAATTTCTGCTTAACATATCAGGAAACTGAAGTATAAGAGGTAATTTGCGTGCCCGGGTATGAGGCAGTATGTGGCAGAGTAGGCAGCAGCATCATAATTCAAGCGTGGAGCTCTCCAATTTCAAAACCTAGGCTCTTAACCACAAGGACTATATTACCTCCTGTCCCTGGAGTCAGATTTGTTTTCTCTAATTTTTGTCTCCAGCATTCCCTTGGAAATTATCTTCCTTCATCTTTTGTTTCCTTGCATTTCTGTTTTTAATGGATCATCACTCTACCTACCCACCCCAGTGTCTAGGAATCTAGACTATTTTGGTGATAGTCTGATTTGTTGTTCAGCACATATCTATTTTGCATTGATGTTAGGTTTGGCTGTCTGACATGCTTTGGCTGATAGAACGTTAGTGGACGTGTTAGTGGACACAAACAGATACTTTAAATGTGCCTGCCAGATTTGGCTGACCTCTGGTGCTGAGGTGTTGAATCATGAGAAGAACGTGCCATTTTAACTTAGGTCCTAGAATGAGATGAACGGAATAAATTTCATTTCTGGAGCACAGCAGTCCAGCTGAGTCCATCCTAGATTGGAAGAACCACAGTTGATCTGCAGACTTGTGAGAATAAATGCTGTTGTAAGTCACTTAGTTTGGAAGTGGTTTGTTATGTAGCTCATACCCTTGGCTCCTTAGTTGGATTAAGGACTTCTAACAAACTAGAGGTCTCCAATAAATAGCAAAGTATTACAAGGTAAAGAACGTGTGGAAGTTCTCTGAATGATGGTAAGCATGGTGTTATCTCAGGAAATGTTTCCTTTCCCTATGTTTGGCAGTAATAAGTTTGTCATTGTAGGAAATTGTGAAGTGGTAGATCACAATTATTGGAGAGTAATTTGTGATAACACTGTCTTTTCAGCAATTCTATCTCATAAAGAACTTAAATTCATAGTCACTAGTGATGTTTATTGTAATTATAATAAATTGCTTTAATGTAGCAATTCTTGTATTTTCATGCACCTCATTAATTGAGTGTCTCCTGTTCTCTGGGTATCATGTACCCATAGTCTCGTTTAAATCTAACAATGCTACATTTAATAAATAAAGGAATTAAGTCTAGAAGAGAAGGTAATCACTGGAGGTCAAAATGGTCTCTTAAGATATCCTAGACTAGGTGCACCCAAGCTGAATCTAGAATGTGGGCAGAATTTGGAAGGGAGCTAAAGGCTCTCCATCTGGGCAAAAACTAATAGAATAAGGATTAAGGAAGGGTGGGGTTAGAAGTCAGTTGGGATTCCAACTGGAACAGAGAATTTGTTTGGGAATTGGTAATATGTTAGAAATGTTCAGTGAAGAAATATTGTCAGAATTTAAAAGAACGAAAGAGAAGTTTACTCCTGATAGAATAAGCAGTGGAGAGTTTGTACAAAATCTCACTGAAAATAGTGATTCATGAAGATCTGTCTTGTAATGATAGTTAAAATCTTTAGAATTTGACAGACATGTTTTAATGGACTACTGTGTGCCTATTATATGCCAAACACGGTGTTTGGTAGTTATATTCACATAAGTGGGGACTTAGGCATTGCAGGGTTTAGAAAATTGAGGAAGATATTACCCCTTCTCTCAGTAGGGTAGAAAGATATTTTTACAGCTATAATACAAGTTATACTTTAGTAAGTGCTACAAAAAGGTAAAAAAATTAAGAGAATATAGATGAGAGAAAGATTATTATTAGGAGGATAAGGCAGTTTTATATAAGAGGCTGCAAATGGACTTGCTAGTAAATTGCTCATAATGGCAAAAAGAGGACAGAATCAAAAATGATGTCAAAGCTCTTAGTCCAGGAGACTGTAATTATGGTGTTGGTACTAACAGAAATGGAAACCTGGAAATTATGATAATATTAACTTTGCATCAGTTTTATAATTGATATGGGTTGTGATGAGTCAACTAAACTTTTAAAATTTGGTTCTAAATCTTTCTGTGGCATGGTTATAAAACATTATGTCTGTTTTTAAGAGTTGACCACATTGAACTCAAGATGTCTAACTTGAATAGGGTTTGTATTTAAGTGAGTAAAGAATGAGGAAATGAATCCCTATTTGGTTCTTCTTGGACATAAATAGTGTGTTCTGGAAAATGTAAGTAAACAATTAGCTTTGTTAAAAATATACTAGCTTACAGGTTATTTGTAGTTATCTTACCTTTGGGGAAGTTATGGAGGTTGTGTAAAGATAAAAAATTTAACAATAACCCTGAAAAATTTAACTATAACCCTGAAAAGTTTGATGATAATCAAGACATACATAGAAATGTAGACATATGAGAAGAGGAATCTCATATTGTACTGCAACAGCATTTCAGCAAATGTGAGCTTTGGTCTAAGGAAAGAAAAATCTCTATGAAGTCTTGGAAAATATGTACAAAGAAATTGCCAGTAACATTATGTTCCAGTCAGTAACACATGCTTTTCTTGAGGTTAAAATTACTATTTTAAATAAGTCAGCAAAGATGGTAAAATTTCCGCAGAGGCTATTATTTTTAAGCTTCTTATTAATGCTCTAAGTTAAACTCCCCTCCACCATATAAGGCACTCTCGCCTGGAAGTTCTAACATGCTATTTCTGTAGACTGGATAAGGTACTTTTATTTCTCAGGATCTCAGTTTCTTCATCTGAGGAATGAAAGAGTAAGACTTAACTTCTTCTCCCTCCCTTCTTTGTAAGCCTTCTTTCTCCTTCCCTCTTTTCTTCCATGAACTTGTACTGAGGACTTCCTTTGTGTCCTAGTTTGGACTCATACATTTTACCTGGAATACTACAATCCCTAAGAAGTCTCTCTACTTTTCTTACTCTGCTATAGATAATTCTACCTGAAGTACTTCCCACTTACCTTTTCATAGCTTCATCTGAGGCTATTTCCACCCATTATCTCATTCTCTGGGTACAGTAGCATTCTCTGAATACCAGGGAGAGCCCTCTCCAACTTTGTACAAGTGCAAACTCCCATTCATTCTTGAAACTCTTATCAAATGACCTTTCCTCTGTAATACCTTCAGGAAGAGTTCATTCTTTCTTTCTTTTTAGTCGTTATACTTAGTATTTGCCTCTATGGTAGCACTTATCCCATTGTAATATACATAACCTTTTTATATGTCTGTCTCTTTCAGGACTGGGCATAGTGATTTGCACATAATGGGTGGTCAATAAATATGTGTTGAGTTGTGAACCTTTTAGCGATTTTTATTTGGGATTGATATAAGTGTGTTCAGTTTTCAAGTTATTTTTGATAAATCTAGAAATCATTGAAAATAGGAGCAGGAAAATGTGATTTTAGTATTTCTTAATCTAAAAATTATATTTGAGTTGGGTTTCTTATCAATTTCAGGGTATCGATAACTAAATAAAGCAGTGAAATTTGTAATCATTCTAAGTTATGGAGACATGTCTGGGCTTCTTCTAGGTATTGAGAAGACATTGGATGATTGTTCACATTATGGATTCCTGAGCTATTTCTTCACCAAATGCCCCCAAGAACAATACATCTGTTTCCTGAGGCCTGGAGAAAATTCTTTGCTCACCTGTAGCTCAACTTCATGTTATATCTTATATATACTTAGAAAGCCTATATGACACATTTTCCTGTAAATTTGGCTACAGCTTTCATTTGAGCTAACTTGGCCACTTTGCCTATAAAAACACTGTAAATTCCAGGATCTAATTGGCAGAAGGATTACTTTTCCAGAGAAGAAGCCAGATTTAGAACAGCTCCCCAGTTATGTTCTCTTAGCTGGAACTTCCTTTGTTGGTGTTGTTGTTTTGTTTTTTATTTTCTAATAGCATCTCTTTAAATACTGTTAGGAAATTGAGTAGAACAAAATGTTTTTGAGGGGTAATTGGGCTATAATTTGAAGAAACACATAGAAAATGTTATCTTTACTCCTTTATCAACCCAGGCTGATTTTTCCACATGTATGAAAGTTTTACAGAAATTCTACTTTTTGGGCTCCTGGGTGGCTCAGTTGGTTAAGCGACTGCCTTTGGCTCAGGTCATGGTCCCGGAGTCCTGGGATCGAGTCCCACATTGGGTTCCCAGGTCAGCGGGGAACCTGCTTCTCCCTCTGACCCTCTCCCCTCTCACGCTGTTTCTCTCTCTCAAATAAATAAATAAATAAAATCTTTAAAAAAAAAATTCTACTTTTTAAATACAGACTAATACCTATTGCTTCCTTGACACAGTTTTGATTATTAACATCTCAATGCAAAACCTTAAATCTTACATAGTTCTTAAAAGGACCATCTTTTAAAAAATAACATAATAAAAATTTAGCTTTATTAATACTAAAAAATAAAAACTTTAAAAGTGAAGGTTGAGATTAGAAATTTGGAGTTGATGCAGTTAGTAAAAAACAAACAAGGTCAACAATTTCATGTGAACTTAGAGTGAACAAGCCTTTCAGCCTGGTAAGGAATTACTTTTAATGACTTTTATATGCACAGTTTTAATATAGTGGTAAAAATTTAAGCCATTCTGTAGTAAATGAAGTAGGTAATAGATGGTAAGAAAAATAAGTACACTATAGTTAAAACTTATTTTAACAAACTTGAAAGGGAAAAGGAAAATGCTAATCAAATGGATGGGGGGGCATCATGGTCAAATAAAATGACTTTTCTTCATAATTATTTACTTATTAGAAGGTATTACAGAGCAACCAAAAGCAGGCAGAATCTAGTGAGAATTCAAGCCCTTGAAATATGGGTGGGATTTATGTTCATATTTGCTTAAGGGTCAGTCTATGATATGAGGTTGGTGGAACTCAAGGAAAAAAACCACAGTCTTACTAGCTGGTGGTTTCAGAGGAGAGAGTATGAGGCTTCCAGGGTGGGAATTAAGGAAGAGATTCTGAAAAGGATGAATCCACAGGTGGGGAAACCCCCAAATCTTCATATAAACTGTTGCCGGATTGCAAAGTCAGATGTGACTTCAAGGAGATCATGGAAAGCAAGAGATACATGGCTGAAAATACTGAACAGAGATTTTAGCTGCTGCTAAATTAGATTGGTTAAAAGTAAAAATAGTTGACCATACCAAGTGTGCTAGAGAAATTGCAACTTTTATATATACTTCTGGTGAAAATGTAGAATGATAAACTACTTTGGAAAAGTCTGACAGTTTGTTTTTTTATAATGTTAATCATTCATCTGCCATATGACTCAGCCATTTCACCCTAGGTATTTGCCAAAACAGAATGAAACATATGTTCACATGAAGATTTGGACATGAATGTTCATGGAAGCTTTATTTGTAATAGCCACACACTGGAGATAACCTAGAGGTCCAGCTTGGGAATGATTAAACAAACTGTGGGGTATCCATGTAATGGAACACTACTCACCCATAAAAATGAACAGATTATTATTATTATTTTTTAAAGATTTTATTTATTTATTTGACAGAGAGATAGCGAGAGCAGGAACACAAGCAGAGGGAGTGGGAGAGGGAGAAGCAGGCTTCCCGCCAAGCAGGGAGCCCGATGTGGGACTCGATCCCAGGACCCTGGGATCATGACCTGAGCCGAAGGCAGACGCTTAACGACTGAGCCACCCAGGCACCCGAACAGATTATTAATATACTCAATAACATGGATGAATCTCAAAATAATTATTCTGAGTGAAAGATGCAAACAGTGATACTATATTGAATTTATATAAAATTCTATAAATTGAAAATTAATCCCTGTTAACAGAAAGTAAATCAGCAGTTGTCCTGTGAGGGACAGCAGGGAAGAGTTATAAAGGGCAAGAGGAAACTTGGTGGTGATGGAAATATTTGTTATCTTGATGTGGCAGTAGTTTTGTGGGTGAATCCAATATGCCAAAGCTTACCATATTCTACTGTAATTGTGTGGAGTTTACTGTTCTTCAATTATGCCTCCACAACCTTTTGTTTTAATATTTTTATATTCTCTGTCAAAACACATGCTACTTACCTAGTTTAGTCTTTACTCACAGCGAAATTTAATTTTCCCTGGGGACTCAAAAGTCAGTATTGGTGATTGGGCCATATAAGACCCTACTTTGAAATATTGAAGCATGGAGGTTGTTTCTCTGTTTCCATAATTTTAAATACTAATCCATATGAAAACACTAATCTATATGAAAGTTTTCTCACCCAGTGTATTATTGCCCAGAAGCTCAAAGTGCAAAATGGTAGCACACCATTTTAGGTGAGAATCTAGGAGATAATTTAATTGCCATTTTGATTATTTTACTGTCAACCTCCATATATTCTCTACCAACAGTAAGGTGTATATTAAGTGTTGAGCAATCAATTCAGCCTAACCCTACCTCCCAGTTTATTAACCCTGGAGCCTAGGTATCGACATAGAGAGACTGGAAAATCTAGGAGCCTGAGAGATTTAAGGGGCCAAGAAGAGGCTTCTGTCACTGTTGGTCGCTTGTTCTTCTCCAGTCTTCTTTAATAAATATTCTGCCTTGGTTACCTTGAAAGAGATTTTGTGCCTTTTATTTTCAATTGAGGAATTATTAAAAACTTAAATTCTGGCCACATTGTATACTGAAATTTATTGTATCTTGAAGTATATGGACTCTCCAAGTGTGAAGATTGATAAGGACTATGCAATACAAAATATAAAGTAACCAAACAGTAGAGGAACATTGACAAGCTATTGAAAAGAAATGGAGAGTGAAAATCAGAAAATGATACCTAGACCTTTCCTAAATGTAAATCTTTTAAAATAAATAAAATAAATTCTTATTTTCTCAACAATATGAGATATTAATTGCATATGAGTATCCCTGATTTTGAATGTCAGTTCTTAAAGAGTACAGACTCTAGGATATAGTTATCCAAAGAATTATTTGGTCAGAGGAGTTTTCACAAACTCACCAAAAGGCATTCTTGTTCCAAGTCTTACAGCTAATGCCCAGGATACTTAACGTGCATATGGCAAATCCCACCATAATCTAAATCCTCAGGAAACTCCCTCCTCATGTACAGCTGAATAAAGAGTTCAAACTACCACAAGCACTTAAAGGATGCTTTTCTAACCCTAGAATTTTTAAAGGTCTTCTTTGACAATGAATCCTTACCCATCTATTTACTTTTTGTCAACACTAAGGATATCAGTAATGTATTTATTTTGCAAACAATATGCTTTTTGCCTAAAATAAGCCATCCTTCATTGTGGTCTAGTAAATATTGCATTCCTTATTTTCCTAGATGAAAAATTATAAAGAAAAAATATATGCTTTTCTTAAAGAGTCAATATTAGAGTCCATCTCAAAATTCAAGAATTTGCAGGTGATCATATCATTAATAACACTCTGTCTTGATAAAAGAAAAATGGTTTCACAAATGGAACCAGGGACTAGTGAGTGAATTTAAAGTTATAAAAATTCCATCAGCTTTACAAAAATTATGCATAAAAACTTGGTTTGCATTATCAGTTCAGATAGTTCTTATATTTAAATGATGGTATTTGTTTAGTTTACTTAAAGTGTTTTTATATAATATACATATCCTAACAAATCCTCCATAGAAAGTAGCTTAAGGAACATTATGATTAAATTTTTATGGTCCAAAAAATAAAGGTTAAAAATGCCTGGTGATGCCCATGACATATTTATTTAGTAGCAAAGCTTCAGATCTACTAACTTTCAAATGATTAGATTTCAGTTTTCCAAGCATTTCTTATTTTACTTTGACTGAAAACTTTGACATATACTGTTAATATGCAGGGAGCAAGTGTTTGGAAGCAATTATTATTGTAATCTCTCCCATATATTACTTATCTCTGAAGATCTTGGAACTATTGACAAAATTACTTGTTTTTTGTTTTTTTTGTTTCTCACAATCTCCCTGCAAAGTAGGTTAAATGAAGTGACAAGTCTCATTTTCAAGTGTGGACATTCAAGGAGGTGATTTATGACTTTGTTCCAGTCTGAGATCTGGCCTGGGAATTGCCCTGGGGTCCCAAGATTTGGAACAGCAACCTCTGTGGCAGTACCTGTACAGATCTTGGGACTGCGCTCCCAGAGGTGGGGCCATTAGGTAGTAAACTGCTGATAAGAGCCCTCTGCTAACAACACAAGGTGGTCCATTCAGTCCCTTTAAGAATCAGTTATTTTTATATATTTTTTTAAAGATTTTTTATTTATATGAGAGAGAGAGAGAGAGAGCATGAGCAGTGGGAAGGAGCAGAGGGAGAGGTAGAAGCAGACTCCCCACTGAGCAGGGAGCCTGATGCCAGGCTCCATCCCAGGACCCTAGTTAAAATGATTCTTTGGGGCAGATGCTTAACTGACTGAGCCACCCAGGCGCCCCAAAGAATCATTTTAACTAGAGTGTCTAATTTAATGAAATCCAAACAAGTGTTTTTTATGTCTCTTTTTAAATTAGCACTTACTCTTTTAGCTGGAATCCAGAGATATAGAAACTTGATAAAATTTACCTTGGTATAGTTTTTACTAATATCTAGAGAAAATAATCTATGTAGAATTAAAAAAAAGATACCAGATAATACATAAACGATATAAAATGGGCAGGGTATTATTCATCTGGGTGTGAGGGGCACACTAAACAGAATTGGATATAGAAAAAGAAGTTAATATGACATTATTTCAAATTATTTTATTGGATTTTTTTCATTGAGAATTGATATTTCACACAGCCATTGTCAATTATCAAAGGAATGTCTGTCCATTGACATTGCCTCAAAAATACCAAAGTCTATGCAGTATGTGTATGTGTGTGTATTTATGTATTAAAAATTTTTCTCTGGAACTGTAATTTTCACTTAGAGGATAAATTTCCAAATTCAGCATTTAAATTGACTAGATTAAAAAATTTTCCCCAAAGTTTACGCATGTGTGTTTGTGTGTGTGTGTGTGTGTGTCTCAGGATCATACAGGCTGAACTGTTTTTATAAATGGGTTTTTTCTCCTTTCTCTCACATTTTAAAATAGCTCACATAAGTGAGGCCAGGACTGCCAGCTCCTTGGTTCATAATTCTCTCTGTGCAAGTGCTGTTTGAGGGGGCAAGAGAGAACTGGCTATGAGAAACTGTAGGCCCTTTCTCATCTTTATCATTCTACATAAACCAGAAGAACGACAGAGAAAGAGAAAGAGGAGAGGGAGGAAGAGGAGACAGAAACAGAGAGGAGAGAGAAAGACACAAAGACAGGGAGGTGGGGGAAGGGGAGAGACACAGAGAGGTGCACAGGGAGGGAGAGGGGGAGAGAGCTTTCCATTTAACAGTTAGCACCTGAGAAAACACCCACCAAATTGAAATTTTTTTTCATCCCTCTGGCCAACCTGCATTTGGTTTTTTTTCGGATATCCTCAGACGGGATTTATTTATCTGTGCTGGCCACCTCAGCTGTGACAAATTAAAATTAGGCCACTATTTATAATTCAAGGTATGTGTAAAAAACAAACGGGGGGAGATTGTTTTAAAGGTAAAGACATTTAGTAAAGAAGACAAGACAGAGATGGCTTTCTTGAATAAAATAACATTTTTAGTTATTTTCCTGTCTTGAACTATTTCCCCTGAAGGCACCTTTTGACTCAATCAGTGGAGAGGGAACTGAAAGAATCCTAAACAT
Source organism: Mirounga leonina (assembly GCF_011800145.1). NCBI lineage: Eukaryota > Metazoa > Chordata > Mammalia > Carnivora > Phocidae > Mirounga > Mirounga leonina. The sequence continues at coordinate 19,993,063 of NW_023270314.1, read as the reverse complement.
CCCCTGAGGTCTCTATTGATTCTGCAGACGTGTCTTTTCAAGAGGTTTGTTACTTGTACGTAGGGTGAACATGCCTTAATTATTCAATGACTCCAAAAGTTTTACCCAAACTATGTGTCAAATAAATAATTTTTCACTTGCTTTAATTGTATGTAGACTTCACTTGACTATAAATTCTACAAAAGATTGTTCAACTTCAGGTTTGATTTTAATTTCTAAATGGCCGGCTCTTGCTCTATTACATGTTCTCTTGTGGAGTGTAGAATACTGGTTATCCTTAAAGAGTAAGCATTAGTCCCCTTTGTTTTCAGATGCCCTAATATATATGTCTATGGGGATCCATACCCTAAGAACGTGGGACACAAACCTGTCATGAAATCCAAACTTTAGAGATATAAATATGGTAGATTTGCCCTAAAAGTCAGATTTGTACCTTCAGTCTACCACTGAATTTATAGTACAAATATATTCTTTTTTTCCCTGTTTGTTTTAAAATAAGAAATGGTAGGGGCGCCTGGGTGGCTCAGATGGTTAAGCATCTGCCTTCGGCTCAGGTCATGATCCTAGGGTCCTGGGATCGAGTCCCGCATCAGGCTCCCTGCTCCTTGGGAGCCTGCTTCTCCCTCTGTTTCTCTCTCTCTCTCTCTCTGTCTATCATGAATAAATAAATAAAATCTTAGAAAAAAAAAAAAGAAATGGTAGTCTCTTGAGTTCTAGAGTTTCTGTAAGAACAACAGAAGGAACTCTCAGCTAATGTTTGGTATCCATATGCTTCCTTAAAGTGACCAGATGTCCTGCATTTGTCAAGGGGGATGGGGAATTGTGGGGTTTTTTTCTCCCTCCTGATTATTTCCTTCAAAAAGTCTATCATGGATACATTTTGTGCCTTCATTGGCCCCCCTGGCAATTCTTATTCATGCCTTGTTCTAAGAACATCATAATTGATAACCTACTGCTTTTGTACTTGGAACTTCCTAGGGGGAGAAAAAAAAGTTTGCTGTTTTGTGTGTGTGTGTGTGTGTGTGATTCTGTAGTTTATTGTATTAAAAAAAAACTTATAGCAGAATTCTCACTCTGCCTATGTAGTCACAGGTAAATGCTGTTTTTGTTTTTTTTTACAGGCTGAGCTCCAACACACATTTTAAATCTTCCCTTAAGTACTGAATTTAAATAATAAAAATGTGATCTCTATACATAGTAAATAATGTCAGGAAAAATTATCCAAGATTTGGAAATGGAAGAAAGAGATTACTGGACATCCTTGGAATGGAATGCTGGGTGTTGTCTGTCAGACTCTTCAAAGATTATCAGATTCTTAAAGGGTCTGCACCTTTGAATAATTTTCTGTTGATTAGGTCAGGTATTGGCAAATACTGTAGTCTCAGAGTCCCATTACATTCTTAAAAATTGGGGGCCCCAGAACTTTTACTTATAGGGGTTTTATCTATTAATATATGCCATATTGTAAATTAAAACTAAGAAAATAAAATATATTTTTGTTAATTTATTTTAAACAATAATAAATCTGCCATCTGTTAATATAGACCCCTACTTATTTTTATGAAAAGTACTTTTCCAGAATAAAATGTTTAGGGGAAGAGCAACATTGTTTTACAATTTTGCAAATTTCTTTAATACCTGGCTTAATAGAAAACAACTGGATCCTCATATTTGCTTCTGCTTTCAAATGGTTGCAATCTATTGTTTTGATATATAAAAATATATAAAAATAATTAGCCCCACTCAGATATGTAGTGAGAAAAAGGAGGAGTATTTTAAGATCTCTTTCATGTAATTGTGGATGTTTTCTTTGATATTATGCCAACAGTTGACAAGTGGTAGCTTTTTTTTTATTATGTTATGTTAATCACCATACATTACATCATTAGTTTTTGATGTAGTGTTCCATGATTCATTGTTGGCATATAACACCCAGTGCTCCATGCAGGACATGCCCTCTTTAATACCCATCACCAGGCTAACCCATCCCCCCACCTCCCTCCCCTCTAGAACCCTCAGTTTCTTTCCCAGAGTCCATAGTCTCCCATGGTTCATCTCCCCCTCCAATTTCCCCCCCTTCATTTTTCCCTTCCTGCTATCTTCTTCTTCTTCTTCTTCTTTTTTTTTTTTAAAAAACATATAATGTATTATTTGTTTCAGAGGTACAGGTCTGTGATTCAACAGTCTTACACAATTCACAGCGCTCACCATAGCACATACCTTCCCCAATGTCTATCACCCAGCCACCCCATCCCTCCCACCCCCCACCACTCCAACAACCCTCAGTTTGTTTCCTGAGATTAAGAATTCCTCATATCAGTGAGGCCATATGATACATGTCTTTCTCTGATTGACTTATTTCACTCAGCATAATACCCTCCAGTTCCATCCATGATGTTGCAAATGGCAAGATTTCATTCTTTTTGATGGCTGCATAATATTCCATTGTATACATATACCACCTCTTCTTTATCCATTCATCTGTCGATGGACATCTTGGCTCTTTCCACAGTTTGGCTATTATGGACATTGCTGCTGTAAACATCAGGGTGCACATACCCCTTTGGATCCCTACATTTGTATCTTTGGGGTAAATACCCAGTAGTACAATTGCTGGATCGTGGGGTAGCTCTATTTTCAACTTTTTGAAGAACCTCCATACTGTTTTCCAGAGTGGCTGCACCCGCTTGCATTCCCACCAACAGTGTAGGAGGGTTCCCCTTTCTCCGCATCCCTGCCAACATCTGTCGTTTCCTGACTTGTTAATTTTAGCCATTCTGACTGGTGTGAGGTGGTATCTCATTGAGGTTTTGATTTGGATTTCCCTGATGCCGAATGATGTTGAGCACTTTTTCATGTGTCTGTTCAAGCTCTATTACAAAACTGTCATCATCAAGACAGTATGGTACTGGCACAAAAACAGACACATAGATCAATGGAACAGAATAGAGAGCCCAGAAATGGACCCTCAACTCTATGATCAACTAATCTTCGACAAAGCAGGAAAGAATGTCCAATGGAAAAAAGTCTTTTCAACAAATGATGTTGGGAAAATTGGACAGCCACATGCAGAAGAATGAAACTGGACCATTTCCTTACACCACACACAAAAATAGCCTCAAAATGGTTGAAAGACCTAAATGTGAGACAGGAGTCCATCAAAATCCTAAAGGAGAACACAGGCAGCAACCTCTTCGACCTCAGCCGCAGCAGCTTCTTCCTAGAATCATCACCAAAGGCAAGAGAAGCAGGGGCAAAAATGAACTATTGGGACCTCATCAAGAAAAAAGCTTTTGCACAGCAAAAGAAACAGTCAACAAAACCAAAAGACAACCGACAGAATGGGAGAAGATATTTGCAAATGACATATCAGAAAAAGGGCTAGTATCCAAAATCTATAAAGAACTTATCAAACTCAACACCCAAAGAACAAGTGATCCAATCAAGAAATGGGCAGAAGTGGTAGCTTCTTAAAAGTTAGTTGCAATGTGGAATCTGAAGCCATACCAATGAACTTTTCAAATTGTCCTTTTAAGTTCATTATCCTACCTTGCACTTCAAATGGAAAATTTCTGATGTTTGATCATATATCATGCATTGGCCACTTGGAAAATATTGGTTTGTTATTATAGGCAGCTTTTTAAAATGTTGACACATTTGATACTCAACATTAAAAAAAATCAAATTCGTTCATCTCGCTACCAATGACATTAGATATTTTTGCAAGTCAGATGGTCTAAGGGAAGCACACATTAATTGTGGTTTGGAGAATAACTTTAGTATATGTGCTGCCGAAGTGAGCACTGGAGAATAACTTTAGAATGTACATGCCATTAGACCCAGGGAGCCCACTAAAATATATTTTCTCAAAGGGATCATGGCACAAATATGTAAAAAGTGGGAAAAGTATAAGCACAAGGGTATTCATCACAACATTGTTTATAATAGAGATTGGAAATAACCAAATTTAGATTTCCTTAATAGATAAATTGTTAAATAAAGTATGGGACTACAAAAAAATTAATTATTTTACACCCATTAAAATATTCTGTGAGTGTATATATATATATTTATATATATATTTGCAAATATATATATTTAATGGCATGAAAAAATGTACATACTCTATTGTGGAGTGAAAAATTTTGTTATGAAACAGCATGATGGCATGATCACATTTACAGAATTTTTGTGTACATGTTGGCATAGTAGATAGATAGGTAGATAAAGTTTCAAAGGAGATCCTCCAAAAAGTTAATCATAAATATCTCTGGGTAGAGAGATCTGGGGGCTTTGGGGTTTTTTTTTTTTTTTTTTTAGTATTTTGATTGTTTAATTTTTGTTAAAAGAAGCATGTATAAATTTTTATAATCAGAGAAAACAATAGGTTATTTTCCTTCTAGAAAATGAAAGCTTTTTTTTCTAAAATTAGAAAATGTGCATGTGTTTTAATTTGACAGTCAGTGTTGGCAATAGTTATTTGCATAAAACAAGGTGTTGCTTATGAGCTACTAGTAGAAGTATAATGATCCTGACAAGCAATTTGGCATAAAATTCTTCAACTTTATATACTTGCTAACTTAGTTTACCTCTATTATTAAATCCTATAGAAATACTCAGAGATATCCTTAAAGACCTGTGTAAAACATAAATGCCAGACAATAAAAAATAATTTGAATGGATTATGACGTACCCATTGGGTAGACTACCATGCAGAGAATGCTCTGAGTCACTTAGATTTTTGTCTGTTCGAATGGCTATAGTTGCATGCTGCTGTGATTTGGGTAAAGAAGGAACAGGAAGTTAAGAACCGGGGATGGGAGGGGGGATAAGGATTTCTTCCTTTCTTCTCCTTGCTGCTGCTTTGACCTCCACTATTCTTTGTCTCTACTTACCACCACCTGGTTGTTAGTGGTCCATGATTCTAGGTGTCACTTAGAATGACAGGTCCACATTTCTAAACTTTTTTTGCAATATTTTATTTTTGAAACTCAGGAATAGTCTTTCAGAAAACATTAAATCAAAAAGAATAATTTTTAACCAATTATTTTACATTATAAAAAGGTATACAAACTAGTGTGTGTATGCCAGAGATACTCATAGATACCATATATTTTCCATTCAGGAAATAGAAAGAATTAAATATTTACTAGTTGTATGTCTTTCTTTTAAAAATATAAATATAATTTTTTTTCATTTTTTTCTTGTAAAACTACTGAAAATTATTTTAAAATACATTTCCTAAATTCACTTAAGACATTTTTTGAATAGTTTTTCTTTATATTCAGTTTAAGTTTCTGTTCACTTAAGAAAACCTGTAATAGAATCTAAAGGGCACTCAACATGTGATCCAAGAGACATGTGTTCTCAGGGCTAACAGCTAGAAAAATTCCTCATGAGTGAAATTAAATCTCTGATCTACAGGATCTCCAAGTCTTTCTCCAATTTCATAGTAAAAGAGAAAATCCCATTCTGTCCAAAGGATGACCTTTCTTTTTCTTTGAAGTAGAATTCTGTAATCCCAGGTCGACGGAGATAGAATAATATGTGTTTTGTAAACATATGTTTGTGTTTTTTTAATAAGCAAAGGGTCTATATTGCATTGCTAATAAAAAACTGTCAGTCTTTAGTATTAGAATGTATTTTTTAAACCAAACCCAGCTCTGAAGACAAGTATTATTATTATTATTATTATTATTTTACAAGTGTTCTTAATGCATCGACAGAAGCCATCAGTTTTGACTTGGCTATGCCAGTTCAGGAGGAGAAGAAAACAGAAGACATAACATTCAAATAGCAAAGAAGAAAATAATTTTTTATCTCCATCATAACTTCCATCTTAATCTTAGATAATTTTTCATCTTAATTATGAGATGATTTTTGTTGTCCTAAAATATTCCTATACCTCAGTTATAAAAAGACAAGTACTGATTGCCCACGAAATGTGTAATGACACTTTCAACTTTTGAAAGAGCTGCCTTTATGGTATATGAACCTGAACATACTGAGGTAAAATGTTGGTTTTATAAAATTCTAGTATTAGTAAAATGGAAACAAACTTAATTTTTGTTCCATTGGAAAAAATAAGGCTACTTATTATAAATAAATGAAAAAGTATGCACTATTGTCATAAAATGTTAAATCATACATGTATTTATATGCTCTAAAAGAATCTGAATACTATCCAGGAAATAATTTTTCCAAAAAGTGCTTTGTTTTATATTAATGCATGTGGATGGGAGCATGCTTTTTTTCTTTTTTCTAATACCTTTGCTTTTATATTTTAATACCAAACTACTTTGCTTTTCAGCCTTATCTCTTATTTTTTTGGTCTCTTGTAAACTTTTATATATTTATTTAATTTAAATTCAATTAACATATAATGTATTACGAGTTTCAGAGATGGAGGTCAGTGATTCATTAGTCTTATATAATACCCAGGGCTCATTATCTCTTACAATGTCTTACTGAAGAAAAGTTCATGCAACCCTATACAAAGTGTAATGGGATGATGTGGGGAGGGAGTTCACAATGAATTCATTACATTTACATTTACATTTTAGCACTTTATATTTACATAGTTATTTACATATAATGTTTCATTGTTCATCAAAATAATTCGATTGTGCAAATATTTCAATGATCAGATGATAACACTATTGCCCAGAGAGACTAAGAGTTGATAGTTAAGTGGTGAATTTGAAAAAAGCATCCAATTCTCCTGACCTCTTATCCAATGTTGTTTTCACTACCGTACTAAGGGAGGGGATCATTAAACTCAGATACTGGAGGCTATCCTGTTGACATGAATCCTTGATCATAATTGACCTAAATTACTCTGATCTACAACTGTTTAAATTAAAATTCAACAAATAATTGCTCAACTTCACTTTATGCTGACTACAGAGACTTGGCCTTGGAGGCCTGAAAAGAGAATCTATTACTCAGAAAATAAAGAAAAGCTTTTACTGGATTGAATTAAAGTGATTCATTTCTTTTTTCTTCTTTAAAGATCTTTTCATTGATTGTTATTTGAAAAAAATCCCTTAGGAAATTCTTCATAAATGAATAAGGTTAATTTTGTGATAAAACTAAGTTCTGATACTTACTTTTTTCCTCCTTTACAGTGCTTGGGACTCCCTCTTCATGTCTACTTTTACTTCATCTACACACCCATTACCCCAAGTGGAGGTTCTCATTCCTTCTACCCTTTCATCTCTGTTCTGCTCACTTAAGGTAGGCTTACTGCAAAGACACATTTCAACCTTGTGGTGGGGTATTTAAAGTCAAGATTTGAAGAATAGTATAATGTATTTAACATTCTTCCAGTGTTGATTCTGACTTTATAAGCATATATTGAGCTGAGAACATTTTTATATTAGTGAAATTTTTAATCAGTTCCTTCATGCTCTTTACCACAATCTTTTGAGATTTTACTATTTGTTCTAGGTGCTGGGAATTAAAAGATGATTAAGATCCAGACCTTGATCTTAAGAACTCCTTGGGTTGAGTATAATCTTCCAGTTTGTGTCTATTGGCTTGTTTACTTTTGGCCTATTTCCAGATTTTTTATGAATTTTTTAGTACGTCTTTGATTTAGCCATCACTCTACGACTCTGACACTCCACACAATGGAATTTCACTGATTACATTAAATTGGAAGCAAAGAGATGGGTCAGATAGATTGCGAATACTTCAGGGGTACTAAAAGCAACCTTAAAGAAGAATTGATTGCTTATACTGATTCAGCATTGTCAAATGTGGAAGACTTAAAATTTGGAGGGCCATAATTAACTATGTATGAAAAAAATTATAATTAATTTTCTGACATTCAATCTGATTGGTTTAATGCTTTTTTTTTCTTTTTTCAAAATTGGTTGGAATTTCCGAGCCACTATCACTACAAAACCTGTCTCTTCTTAGTTCAGAGGGATATTTTGAAGAGCTTTATATAAAATATTTCATGCACTTATCAATACTAAGGTTTTTCTTCATAAGCACTTTTTTAGGTTAGCTGATTAAATATTAAAATCTTATCTAGCTGTGAAGTAGGATTATTTTCCATGATTTCCAAAGCATGGTTATTGAAAACAGTGAAACGACATTTCATTGGCAAAGAGCTATAAGGATTTGAATCTTTAATCAAGAATTGCTAAATGCTTTAGTTCATAAATTGTTTATGAGTTAACCAGCACTCTCCACCCAAATCTGTTCCACTTGAGTGTAAGAGCTGATTCTCTGCTTACAGTATCCGAGACAGGACGGGCTTCTATGGTTCACATATGACTGAAGCCAAGATGAGATGAGAGTGATCTGGACATGTAAAGAAATGCTTACACATTGTTGGCATGGGTCCACTCGAAGTTACTGGGTTTTCACTTGAGAAGAAGTCTGGAAATGTGTTTTAAATGACATTCTATCTTCTCCTCTGCTTCTCGTTTAAAAACCTTGCCTTTTATAGCTGATGTAACAATAAACTCTTCCAGGAAGACAGGCAGACAAGTACAGGGTTTGATTCGCAGCCAGCTTTGTTCTGACACAGTTGTACGAGGGCCATATTCATGAAGCTCATGCCCCTTTTCTGGCCCTACTATATACAGGATTCCAAGGTTTTTTTTTTCCATGTAGCTGTGCAGCTTCAGCCCCACCAGCAGGCTGGAGTCTTTATCCACCTGACAAAAGAGATGTCTAGTTGACTCTGGAATGTTAGCATGTCATTTCTAACTATGATGATACCAAGAATCAGGCAGCTGGAGATACATACGTAGAAGGAACATTGTAAGCTAAATATAGGGGCATGGAAATTTTTTCTTGGCCACACATTGGAAGGAATGATATATCCTATCTTTAATGTCAAGATAGTGCATTCTTTCATTTAAGTATTCAATCAGTTATTTAAAAAAATAATTTGCAGAACACCATTCACTGTCTCTGTGCTAAGTGCTTGGTATATGGAAGACATGTTTTATTTCTATAGGCCATAGACTCATAAACAATTAATTATGAGAGTGATGAGGAGGATATGCCTGAAGATAACAAAGAGGCAACAGTAAACAACACTGATCTCAGGGAGACAAAATTGTAGAAGCAGGAAAGGCTCTACAGAGGAGAGAAGTTTGGCATGAACATGTGGCATTTTTGTTAGATTTATTTGTATCTGTTTTTTATTGTCTCCTAAAATGAAGGAAATTCATCTTAATTTAGCATTCATATTTTGTATTTTTTTAACATTTGTATTTTAATTTACATAAGTGATCTCTTTTAATTCCCATGACAATGTCTGATAGGTGTGTGTTATTCCTTTTTACATATGAGAAAGTTGAGCCTCAGAAATTAGGTGACTTACTCAAGGTCACACAGCTGGTAATTGGAGAAACTGGAGCTAAAAATACTCCCTTGGCACCAGTTCTCCTGTTTTTTTACCAACCCACTGCCTCTATTTGGTGGTATTTTGGCTTCATAGCCATAATATTTTATGACTTAAAGTCAGCTCAAAACCGATTATCCAATTTGATTTTGATCTGCCCAGATGCTAAGGAATTTTCCCCTGCTTTTGATTACAAGTATTAGAGTATTTGTATAAAGAAAAATTATACAAGTAATGTTTAATAAGTAATTTTTAAATATAAATTTTATGTATTTAACATACAGTGCAATTTTGGTTTCTGGAGTAGAATTCAGTGATACATACAATACCCGGTACTCATCATAACAATGCCCTCCTTAATACCCATCGCCCATTTAGTCCATCCCCCATCCACCTCCCTCCCTCAACCCTCATTTTGTTCTCTATCTTTAAGAGCCTCTTATGGTTTGTTCCCTCTCCTTTTTTTCTTTTCCCCCTTCCCATATGTTCATCTGTTTTCTTTCTTAAATTCTACATATGAGTGAGATCATATGGTATTTATCTTTCTCTGACTTATTTCACTTAGCATAATACACTCTAGCTCCATCCATGTCATTGCAAATGGCAAAATTTCATCTTCTGATGGTTGAGTAATATTCCATTGTATATATATTGCATCTTCTTTATCCATTCATCACTCAATGGATATTTTGGCTCTCTCCATAGTTTGGCTATTGCCGACAATGCTGCTGTAAACATTGGGATACATGTACCCCTTCGAATCTGTATTTTTGTATCCTTTAGATAAATACCTGCTAATGCAATTGTTCTATTTTTAACTTTTTGAGAAACCTCCATATGGTTGTCCAGAGTGGCTGCACCAGTGTGCTTTCCCACCAACAGTGTTAGAGGGTGCCTCTTTCTCTACAACCTTGCCAACGCCCCTTGTTTCTTGTGTTGTTAATTCTAGTCATTCTGACAGGTGTGAGGTGGTATCTCATCGTGGTTTTGATTTGCATTTGCCTGTTGATGAGTGATGTTGTGTATCTTTTCATGTGTCTTTTAGCTATCTGGATGTCATCTTTGGAAAACAAGTCTATTCACATCTTTTGCCCATTTCTTAACTGGATTGTTTGTTTTTTTTGGGGTGTGGAGTTTGATAAGTTCTTTGTAGATTTTGGATACTAACCATTTATCAGATAAGTCATTTGCAAATATCTTCTCCCATTCCATAGGCTGCCTTTTAGTTTTGTTGATTATTTACTTCACTGTGCAGAAGCTTTTTATCTTGATGAAGTCCCAATAGTTCATTTTTGCTTTGTTTCCCTTGCCTCTGGTGACACATCTAGTAAGAAGTTGCTACGGCCAAGGTCAAAGAGATTTCTGCCTGTGTTCTCTAAGATTTTTGTGGTTTCCTTTCTCACATTTAGGTCTTTCATCTGATTTTAATTTATTTTCATGTATCGTGTAAGAAAGTGGTCCAGTTTAATTCTTGTGCATTTTGCAGTCCAGTTTTCCCAACACCATTTGTTGAAGAGACTGTCTTTTTTCCATTGGATATTCTTTCCTGCTTTGTTGAAAATTAGTTGACCATAGAGTTGTGGGTCCATTTCTGGGCTTTCTGTTCTGTTCCATTGATCTGTGTATCTGTTTTTGTGCTAGTACCATACTGTCTTGATGAATATAGCTTTGTAATATAGCTTGAAATCTGGAATCATGATGCCTCCAATTTTGTTTTTCTTTATCGGGATTGCTTTGACTATTCAAGTCTCTTGTGGTTCCATACAAATTTTAGAATTGTTAGTTCTAGCTTTGTGAAAAATGCTGGTGGTATTTTGATAGGAATTGCATTAAATGTATAGATTGTTTTGGGTAGTGTAGACATTTTAACAATGTTTGTTCTTCCAATTCATGAGTATGGAATGCTTTTCCATTTCTTTGTGTCCTCTTCAATTTCTTTCATAAGTGTTCTGTAGTTTTCCAATCTTTACTTCTTTAGTTGGATTTATTGCCATGTATCTGACTCTTTTTGGTGCAATTACAAATGGGATCAATTCCTTGATTTCTTTTCTGCTGTTTCATTATTGGTGTATAGAAATGCAATAGATTTCTGCACATTGATTTTATATCCTGTGACTTTGCTGAATTCATGTATGAGTTCTAGCAATTTTTTTTTTTTAGATTTTATTTATTTGCGAGACAGAGAATGAGAGACAGAGAGCATGAGAGGGAGGAGGGTCAGAGGGAGAAGCAGACTCCCTGCCGAGCAGGGAGCCCGATGTGGGACTCGATCCAGGGACTCCAGGATCATGACCTGAGCCGAAGGCAGTCGCTTAACCAACTGAGCCACCCAGGCGCCCGAGTTCTAGCAATTTTTTGGTGGAGTCTTTTGGGTTTTCTACAGAGGATCATGTCATCTGCAAGTAGTGAAAGTTTGACTTCTTCCTTGTCAATTAGGATGCCTTTTATTTCATTTTGTTGTGTAATTGCTGAAGCTAAGACTTCCTATGTTAAATAGTAATGGTGAGAGAGGACATCATTGTCTTGTTCCCGACCATAGGGGAAAGACTCTGTTTCTCCCCCATTGAGGATATTAGCTGTGGATCTTTCATATATGACCTTTATGATGTTGAGGGATGTTCCATCTATCCCTTCTCTGTTGAGGGATTTTATCATGAAAGGATGCCATATTTTGTCAAATGCTTTTTCTGCGTCTATTGACAGGCTTGTATGGTTCTTATCCTTTCTTTTATTAATATGGTATATCACATTGATTGATTTGCAAATATTGAACCACCCTGCAGCCCAGGAATAAATTCCACTTGATTGTGGTGAATAATTTAATAATTAATATAAATAAATAACAAATTAATAATTAATAATTTAATGTACTGTTTAATTTGATTTGCAAATATTTTATTGAAAAATTTTGCATCCATGTTCATCAGGGATATTGGCCTCTAATTCTCCTTTTTATTGGGGTCTTTTCTAGTTTTGGAATCAAGGTAATGCTGGCTTCGTAGAACAAGTTTGGAAGTTTTCCTTCCATTTCTATTTTTTGCAACAGTTTGAGAAGAATAGGTATTAACTCTTCTTTAAATGTCTGGTAGAATTCTCCAGGGAAGCCGTCTGGCCCAGGGCTTTTATTTTTTGGGAGATTTTTGATTACTGATTCAATTTCTTTGCAGGTTATGGGTCTGTTCAAATTTTCTGTTTCCACCTGTTTCAGTTTTGATAGTTTGTAAGTTTCTAGGAATTTGTCCATTTCTTCCAGGTTGCCCAGTTTGTTGGCATATAATTTTTCATAATATTCTCTTATATAATTTGTATTTCTGTGGTGTTGGTTGTGATCTCTCCTCTATCATTCATGATTTTATCTATCTGGGTCTTTTCTCTTTTCTTTTTGATAAGTCTGGCTAGGGGGTTGTCAATTTTATTAGTTCTTTCAAAGAACCAGCTCTTAGTTTCATTAATCTGTTCTACTATTTTTGTTTGTTTGTTTCTATATCATTTATTTCTGCTCTAATCTTTATTATTTCCCTTCTGCTGGCTTTAGGCTTTATTTGCTGTTCCTTTCCCAGCTCCTTTAGGTATAAGGTTAAGTTGTGTATTTGAGACTTTTCTTACTTCTTGAGGTAGGCCTGAATTGCAATATATTTCCCTCTTAGGACTGCCTTTGCTGCATCCCAAAAGTTTTGGGCTGTTGTGCTTTCATTGTAATTTGCTTCCATATATTTTTTTTAATTCTTTAATTCCCTGGTTAACCCTTTCATTCTTTAGAAGGATATTCTTTAACCTTCATGTATTTGAGGTCTTTCCAAATTTTTTCTTGTGTTTGACTTCCAGTTTCATAGCATTGTGGTCTGAAAATATGCACGGTATGATCTCCATCTTTTTGTACTTGTTTAGGGCTGATTTGTGATCCAGTATTTGATCTATTCTGGAGAATGTTCCATGTGTACTCAAGAAGAATGTGTATTCTGCCGCTTTAGGATGAAATGTTCTGAAAATATCTGTTAAGTCCATCTGGTCCAGTGTGTCATTCAAAGCCACTGTTTCCTTGTTGATATTCTGCTCAATCTGTCCATTTCTATAAGTGGGGTGTTAAATTCCCTACTATTATTATATTATTATCAATGGATTTCTTTATGTTTATTATTAATCAGTTTATATATTTGGGTGCTCCCAGGTTGGGGCATAAATGTTTACAATTGTTAGATATCTTGATGGATAGTTTATGATATAGTGCCCTTCTTCATCTCCTGTAATAGATTTTGTTTTAAAATCTAGTTTGTCTGATATAAGTATGTCTATTCTGGCTTCCTTTTGATATCCATTAGCATTGTAGATGGTTCTCCATCCCCTCACTTTCAATATGCAGGTGTCCTTAGGTCTAAAATGAATCCCTTATAGGCAGCATATAGATGGATCTTGTTTTTTAATCCATTCTGATACCATATGTCTTTTGATTTAATCTATTTACATTCAGAGTGATTATTGAACCATATGAATTTAGTGCCATTGTGTTACCTGTAGAGTTGGTGTTTCTGGTGATGTTCGCTGGTCCTTTCTAGTCTTTGTTGCTTTTGGTCTTTTTTTTCTCCACCTGAAGAGTCCCCCTTAAAAATTTCTTGCAGGGCTAGTTTAGTGGTCATGAACTCCTTTAGTTTTTGTTTGTCTGAAAAAAATCTTTATCTCTCCTTCTATTCTGAATGACAGCCTTGCTGGATAAAGCATTCTTGGCTGCGTATTTTTCCCATTCATCATGTTAAATATTTCCTTCCACTCCTTTCTGGCTGGCCAGGTCTCTGTGGACAGATCCTCTGCGAACCTTATCGGTCTTCCCTTGTAGGTTAAGGACCTTTTTTTCCCTTGCTGCTTTCAGGATTCTTTCCTTGTCTGGGTATTTTATGAATTTGACAATGTTATGCCTATGGTTGGCTTTTGTTGAATTTCATGGGAGTTCTCTGTGCTTCTTGGATTTTGATGTCTGTGTCCTTCCCCAGATTAGAAAAGTTTCAGCTATAATTTGTTTGAATAAAACTTCTGTCCCTTTAATCTCTCTCTTCATCTTCTGTGACTCCTATGATATGAATGTTATTATGTTTTAATAAGTTGCTGAGTTCCCTAAGTCTACCTTCGTGATCCATTACCTTTCTTTCCCTCTTCTTTTCAGCATTTTATCTTCTGTTATCACTGATTTCACTCCTCTGATTCATCCATCCTCATTTTTATGGTCTTCATTTGTATTTGCATTTCAGTTAAATCATTTTAAATTTTGGCCTGACTAGATTTTAGTTCTTTTATCTCTGGGGTAAGGGATTCTCTAATGTCTTCTATGCCCTTTTCAAGTCCAGCTAGTATCCTTATAATTGTTGTTTTAAATCCTAGTTTAGACATCTGACTTATGTTTGTACTGATTAAATCCCTGGCTGTGAGTTCTACCTTGTGTTCTTTTTTTGGGGTGAATTCCTCCATGTTGTCATTTTGTCCAGAAAAGAAAAGAAGAAAGAGAAAAAAGAACAACAACAACAAAAAACAAAACCAAAAGAAGCCTAGATCCTGGGTGTGTTTTGGTCTGCTCCTTAAAAGAATCTAGGTCACAAAATAAAAAAATAAAATGAAATGAAATGAAAGTAAACCAAAAAAATTAAAAAATATATAAAAAGTATATATAATAATAAAAATTTAAAAAAATTAGTAATAAAAAGTAAAAAAAAAAAAAAAAGAAAATAAATGAAAAAATAATAAGTAAAAACAAACAAACAAACCAAAGAATAAAAGTAAAAAAGGAAGCTAGATCCTATTTCCCCTAGAGCTAAAGCTTTGCCGCACTCTATGATCAATAAACTTAGTGTGAACTCATTGTTTGTGCTGGTTGTCTGGGGGCGGGGCCTGCTGCACGGATTCTCAGGCGGTCTTGTTTCAGTGGAAATGCATCTCCAGGGTGCAGGGAGGTGGAGCTTGGTGTACTCAGCTCCGGCCGCCACTAGGTGGCGCTGTTTTGCTCCCCGAAGGCTTTTTAACACTTTTGGGCCGGATTAAAATGGCTGCACCCAGCTCCGGCCTCAGAGCTGAAAGTGCGTGCCGCCTACTTTCCAGTGAACCCTCACAGAAGAGCAGTCAATCACTCTATTTGTATCCCCAGTTTCCGTCTGAACCCTGTATTCACCCTGCCTGAGTCTGAGCTTTTTTATCTCAGGCACATGATTGAGTTTCAAAACTCCCCCAAGTTTCAGGGACTCCCAAGGAGTGGACTACAACGGTTTCCTCCAGGGAGGGTCTCACCAAGCTTCCAGGCCTGTCCCAGGAAAGTGGATGCCCGACTGTACAGAAGTTAACAGTTTCTAGCAGAAAGCCTGCACCAAGACCCAATGCTCTTGGCTGGCTTGTCAGCTCCAATGCCTGGAAACAGTGCAGCGCCTTGACGTCACCCATTCTTCCTGCAACCCAGGGGATCCTCAGACCACCCTGTCACTCCGGGGATTCTGCCCCCTTTTGCCACCTGAGCACCTTTAATCCAGTCACACCCCCATGGTAGTGAACTTCCGAAAGTTCAGATTTTGTGCTCTGCTGCTTCTGATACTTTGTGGTAGCCTCCTTAAGCAGGCTCCCTCCCTGCTGCTGCATCCACAGCTGAGTCTCCCCTAGGTGAACTTCCGCACCTCCTACCTTCCTAAAGGTGGTCACTTTTTTACTTGTAGACTTGCAGTTTTTGTTCTCTCAGACATCCATTTCTTGGGTGTTCAGAATGATTTGATAACTATCTAGTTGTGTTCAAGGGATGAGACATCCACCATCTTAATTCCTCCAGTAAGTAATTGTTAAATAAGCTAGTCATGGCGTATGTACTTGAGTGGTTTAGCTGACAATAATCTTATGATGCAGCTCCTTTGTTTTCATTTTACGATAAGCAAACTGAATCTTGGAATAATGAAGTAAATTGCCCAAAGTTGCATAGTTAGCATATAGAAGAGCTTGGAATTAGTCATGGCAATCCAATTCCAGAGCTCAGGAACTTCACCACTATATTCTAATATCTGGTAAGACACTTGTTTAGTCCACCCTGTGATAGTTCCAGAATTAATGAAGTAGACGATGCAAACTATTTGGAGACCCTTTCTAGAATTTAAGAATATAAGATT
Source organism: Mirounga leonina (assembly GCF_011800145.1). Classification (NCBI taxonomy): domain Eukaryota; kingdom Metazoa; phylum Chordata; class Mammalia; order Carnivora; family Phocidae; genus Mirounga; species Mirounga leonina. The sequence continues at coordinate 19,976,572 of NW_023270314.1, read as the reverse complement.
ATTCTGTATAAACTTGAAGGGAAAGTAGAATAGAAGTGGTATTGGGACACCTACACTGTGTTTTTTCACAGCTCACCACTTTATATCTGCTTCTTTTTAAAACATAAAATGATGTAACAACTTCATATTTATGCATAACATATTTGCATATTAATGATGACTTTCTAGACAGCAAAGCAAGTATATATAGGAAGTGTTGTATGCTCTCACATCTCTTCTACCCACACCATCAGAGAAGTGCTTTCCTAAAAAGATAGTAATGTCTTCTTCCTAACACTTTGGCTCACCTTCTGGATTTGCCCAAGAACTGAGAGAATCTATCTCTTCAACAGATTCAAATTTGTTGTATTTCTCTATCCTACAAGAGCTCCTGGATTTTTCTCTCCAAAGCATTTAGGAAAAAGAGGAGAAAGTGTGAAAGAAAGAAGAAAAGAGAGAATATAAATTTCAGGAGCCTGAGAATTAGCATGCTTTTTTTTTTTTTTTTTTTGATTCATGATTCAGACTTGGGTTCCATAGAGTGCTAAATTAGAGTGTAATCATCTACAGATGACTGTAGATTCAGATGACTGAATCCTCAGAGGAGCATTATGGTTAGTGTGGTATATCACACAATCTTAGAAATTAGTGATGAAAATAGTTTATCTGGAGAGGTCAGCCATTTAGTGCAACAAATGCTCTGGTTCTTATCCACTAAGTCAAACAAAAAACCAAATATAAACACCCACTATGACACTTAGAATGAACTTCCAGAATATCTGTTTTAAGATTATTTTTAGAATATGTATGGTCTTAAATTTTTATATTTGATAAGTTGCTCTTTCTTAGCATTATACTGATATGAAATATCCAAGGACAATTAGAGAAGTCGGTAGGGGGATGAGGAATCTAGATGTGCTGTGGAGTTCTTCAACTAATTACTAGGTTGTTTCTCTTCATTCATGTGAAGAAGATCAGACATCTCACTATATCTGAAAAACTAAAGAGTCACCATTTGTCCCAAATGGAAAGCCAAAATCCGGCTTTTATACCAATTGTAGTACAGTACATAGATTAAATAGAAATTGAAGAGCAGAGAAAATACCAAGAATTGTGTGAACCTGTTACAGATGAGTGTGGCACTGTAAGGTGTTTGAGCCATTCCATGAATCAGGGACAAAGAGCAAAATTTAAACCTAGAAGAAAGAACACCATCATTTACTCATGGTGGTGGTTGATTTAATTAGACACCTTGTATTGAGGGTATATATTCATGTTGAAAATAAATTATATGAGCAGTTCTGAGAGCAGTACATGGTTGACAATGACATAATCTTCCGAATACTGAAGTTCTTTTCTGTAGGTTTGATATTCCTAATGGCTAAATTAATAGTGACTAGTATACTAACTAGGTAATTCAGGGGAATCAAGTTAACATAAAATGAACATGCTTCACAAACTTACTTGATAGTTGTAAAATGTCTACATTCTTAATATCTTATTATGAGATTAGTTCTAATTCAATTATATTTCCAGTTGCTTCAGGAAATGGCATAAATCAGGTATAATGTGGGAGTGCTATTTATCCCAGTAGTTAAACTTTTTTCTGCTCATCTTCTGAACTGGTTGAATGTTTCATTTTCTTGGGCTATTTGGCTCTTAAAGAATGCTTTCAGAAAAGTGCATGGAATAAAACATTGTAGCTTTCTCCCCAAAACTAAAAATGTGTATTCATATATATGAGGTGAACCTATTGAATAGCTGGAGAAAAGAGTTGCTTAGAAGTTCTTTTCATTTTTAATAATGAATAATTTTTAAAATGAAACATGAGAACACTGAATTACTGTTGATTTTAGTTTAGCCCTTTTGGAATTGCAGAATTATATTTTTGCTGCCATTATATGAGAATAATTTTTAAAGCATTATCTGGAAATAGGAATGTGTATTTTAAGTTCTAGTCCAAAATTAAATATGGAGCAGCTTTAACAACATCAGAGAGAGAGAAAGAGAGACTATGGGGAGGGGGGAGAGATAGAGAATGACAATTAGATAAATGTGATAAGCAAAGAAAAACCATTTATATAGCATATGATTTCTGAATTACTCTGCTCTGTTCTTCCATAGAAATAGGAAGTGCTATGTTACATGAAATCACTAAAATCATAAATTCTCATATCTTCTTGAGGGAATTATGTGGAATCTGATTACAAAATAAATTAGTGACCAAAGCAGGAGATTATCAGAGTATCATTGATTTGATTGTCCTTCAATATTCTAAGGTTATTAGTGCTTCATTTATAATGAGGCATCTTATCTCTTGTGTCAATTAGTATGTTAAAATCCCACAAGAATCTATACTGCTTCCTGGAGCACTAAAGCACTAACATAACACAAAGATTGACATGCCCTTGTGATCAAGTTGTATATCAAAAAAATAATATATTCACCAAAAGTGAAGTCATTTTACATCTTCTATCACTAGATGTAATTAGGTAGTTAGGTGACTTATAAGAAAGTTTTCTTTGATATATCTAAGGTAGAGTTAAATTTGTGAATCCTCCTATTTGGAGTGAGATTGTAAAAAGATAAGTTTTACACAGAAAGTAATTTACCAATCATTTCCAGATTCCATTTCTCTTTCTTCAGATATTGCTATTGGATTCAATCTGGTTTCTCCTGCCTTATCCTAAAGTAGAATTTCAGTATGCTGATTACATTGAAATTCATAAGAGAAAAATTCTACCACTTTCCCTAGAATCAGAGCATATATGCTAATGTCATTCCTGTGGCAATTAGCTTTTGTAAATTCAAGATATATCAATAACAATCAATTCAATCAATAACAATCATAATCAATTGCAGCCACATAATATCAAAAGTAGTAACGACAAATATTCAGTTAAAAAAATGAAAGTTCTGAGGAAAAGTGAAAAAATACCAAAGTATCCATGGGACTCTTGGAAACTTTGTCCCCAAATTGATTTTTTTTTAGTTCAGTTTTTGTTTTAAGTGATACAATTTCTGTTGTTGTTCTTCTTTTTTATTTTTTAGTGTTAGGCCAGAAAAATATCTTATATCTTAATATACCAACTTAGTGATGTATAAATAATCATAAAGTCTTGCAATTTTAAAGTGAAAAAGGAAAACTAACCATCATTTTGCCCAATATTTACAATAATGGCAGATCATTATAATTACCCAGAATTGCACACACACACGCATATGTGTATATATATGAAGCTATATATATATATGTATGTATTAACATTGTTGAGCTTTGCTTCTGGAGATTCAGTTCGAATTCAGCAGATCTGGAGACTGGCAAAGCAAAATTACTGATAAACAACCAGATTTAGGAATCTTTTACGTCACAAATTCCATTACTTTGCCTATGAGACAATTGAAGGCTATGCAAATTGGCCAACCTACCAATTGTCATCCAGTCAGTCGATAGTAGTCAGGGAGAAAACCCAGGCTTCCTGATTCTTGACTTTTCTCATTAACCCAGACTTCTTTTTCAACATGTTTTATGAGAAATGGCTAATCTTGTCTGTCATTTCACTTACAACCTTCTCTGGTTTTTGTTTAATGAAGAATTATTTATTCTACTGATTCAGTACTTACCCTTTATAGGTAACCCGATATTGTGTTTGCACATAAAAATAAAGTTTATAACACTTGATCCCTTTAATTGGAAATGATTTTCACGTTTTCCCATTTCCCTTTGTTATTATCTTTTAAGTTGTGGGGTTTTTTATTCCAAAGTTAAACTACTTAAATTTAGAAAAAAAGCAAATTGTTTATTAAGCCCAGTTGCTTAACAATTTAAGCAAAGTTAGCCAATTATTTGTTTGTTGAGAGGGTTGTGTCCTTTCTTTTTTTCTTTCTTTCTCTTTCTTATAATCTCCAAAGGAAATGGCAGATGTGAATTGCTGAAATGTAATGTAATAGTATACTGACTTGTTTGCCTAGTGTGTGTATGACTGCCCTCTGTTGGATAAAATTAGATCTGCTCTAATGTTAGATTGTCTTGCCCTCTAGTGGTTTGTACAGAAGACAGTAATGAGGACACTGGAAAACATTGCATGAAGGATCAGGTAGCTGATTTTTCACTTTTAAATAACAAAATCCAACCAAAAGCCGGATTTAATAATAACTATAATGTAAGATGTAAGAAATCACCTCGATTTTGCCTCCAATTTTAATTATGGATAATCAATAGGATCATTAAGTTAAATTAAATGAATGGGTTATATAAGGAGTGTGAAATTTATGGTTATTTTTATATGCAACTCTTTAATTGGAAACTTCTAATAAGTCATTTTTTGAAAATAGAATTTTTTAAATTGAAATGAATTTTATTCACTATGGCAGAGATTCTGCCAACTGAAGCATAGACATTCAGCAGAGATTTAAATTAAAAAAAAAAAACCCTCATTTTTGAAGAAAAAAATACTTGTGACTTAAAATATGAAAATGAAGTTGCCTATAGTAAATTTGCTACCCTTTAAACTTGGTTTAAACATAAACTCCATAATTGCTCATTTAATTAAGTCATCCAAAATTAATTGAGCATAACCTATTTTTTCCAGCTCTTAGGTGAATAAGAAATAAATAACTCTTGCTCTTTTGTAGCTTACAGTAATCAGATTTGAAGATTCTGTCAGGGTTGTCTTGTTTCTAAGAATAGGTTAATTTTTTCCCATTTGTTCCATCACCCTAAAATAACCCCTCTCATGGCCTTTATGAGTGATTTTTTTTCTTGCTTATCATCTCAATTATTCATCTCTGAATCTCCAGGGTAGAATATAGTACCTAAACTATGGTGAGCCCTTAAAAAGTCTTTGTTCCTAACACCTCTTCTAACCCTTTCCTTTTCTCTTGCTCCCTCTGGTGTCCAAGAAACTCTAAGTCCCTGCCGTCAAAACCTCCACTGAAGGTCAATTAGGCATCTATAGCTTTAAAACAAAGTCAGTAATTTCTTTGCGCAGTGGTACAAACATGTGAAACCTTTTCTTGAATTTAAAATTGAATACTTCCAGGTATCTTCATTTGAATATATATTTATGAATATATATATTTATAATATACATTTCTAGCCCAATGAAGGAGATTACCATGTAGGTATTTGTGTTCTTTCTTTAAAAAAAAAAAAATGGTTTTCTTGATTCATAAGACCACATGCCTTAAAACAGGAAAGTTACCTCATCTTTTTTTCTCTCTAGTGTTTATTATTTTCATTTTTCTCAGCTCATATTTGCTCATTTTTAAAACTGTGGTTTGGATCCCAAACATCTGAATTTTCCAGTTAAGCCAGAGAACTTGCCTTTGACTGTGTCTACCAGCAGGAATGACCTTCAGCCAGGTTTGGTCATACTGGTTGTGTAGGGCTGGTATCTGTGCTAACTCACTGCTGCATCTGTTCAACGAGCTGGTGCTTGTTACATACTTTAATGATCAGCATAAGGCAACAGGCAGTTTTCATTTGTCCATGCCAGAGCTTTGTGGTGCTCCCTCTTCCTAGAATCACTCACGTTCCCTCCTTAAATATGGAATTCTCAGCCATATTAGATCTACATATGTGTTATTTTGTGACTTCTAAGAACTCCAGGATAAATTGATCACAACTTTGTGTACTTTGTAGAAACCCTATCAAGGCACTTATTGTTTAACATATTCCTGAACACTGGGAAACTTTCACTATGAACATTGTTTTTTAATTTAAAATAATTGTTAAACTTGCCTTGCACTTTTAATTTTTGCCTTTTTATCCTTTTGGGGGATTGCTTTTTAGTCAGATGTTACAGATTTTGGCTAGATCCATTTGCATTTTATTTTTTTAAATTTAATTTATTATGTTACGTTAGTCACCATACATTACATCATTAGTTTTTGATGTAGTGATCCACAATTCATTGTTTTTGTATAACACCCAGTGCTCCATGCAGTACGTGCCCTCCTTAATACCCATCACCGGGCTAACCCATCCCTCCACCCCCCTCCCCTCCAAAACCCTCAGTTTATTTCTCAGAGTCCATAGTCTCTCATGGTTCATCTCTCCCTCCGATTTCCTCCCCCCCCTTCATTTTTCCCTTCCTTCTTCTAATGTCCTCCATGCTATTCCTTATGTTCCACAAATAACTGAAATCATGTGATAATTGACTTTCTGTGCTTGACTTATTTCACTTAGCATAATCTCCTCCAGTCCCATCCATGTTGATGTAAAAGTTGGGTATTCATCCTTTCTGATGGCTGAGTAAAATTCTATTGTATATATGGACCACATCTTCTTTATCCACTCATCTGTTGAAGGGCATCTCGGCTCTTTCCACAGTTTGGCTATTGCAGACATTGTTGCTGTGAACATTGGTGTGCATATGGCCCTTCTTTTCATGATATCTGTGTCTTTGGGGTAAATACCCAGTAGTGCAATTGCTGGGTCATAAGGTAGCTTTATTTTTAATTTTTTGAGGCACCTCCACACTTCTTTCAAGATACATCTCCAAAGGCTAGTGAAACAAAAGCAAAAATGTACTTCTGGGACTTCATCAAGATAAAAAGCTTCTGCACAGCAAAGGAAACAGTCAACAAAACAAAGAGGCAACCCACAGAATGGGAGAAGATATTTGCAAATGACACTACAGATAAAGGGCTGGTATCCAAGAAATCTATAAAGAACTTCTAAAACTCAACACCCAAAAAACAAATAATCAAGTCAAAAAATGGGCAGAAGACCTGAACAGACACTTCTCCAAAGAAGACATACAAATGGCTAACAGACACATGAAAAAAATGTTCATCATCATTAGCCATCAGGGAAGTTCAAATCAAAACCACACTGAGATACCACCTTACACCAGTTAGAATGGCAAAAATGGACAAGGCAAGAAACAACAAATGTTGGAGAGGTTGTGGAGAAAGGAGAACCCTTTTACACTGTTGGTGGGAATGCAAGTTGGTGCATTTTATCTTTTATCTCCTATGTTCTATTTGCACATTCTAGAAAGGTTTTTTGATAATTGCTTTTATCTTTCAATTCAATAATCTTGCATTTTTTTTTAATTTCTAAAAGCAATTTCTTGTTCATATATCATTTCTTTTTCATAGCATACCATTCTTATTTTGTGGATTTTATATCTTATTTAGTCTCACTGAAAAAATATATTTGGTTTTAAACAAATTATCATCAGCATGATACACAAATTATGTTTCCATTGGCTTTCTCTCCATGTTGCCGATATCCTCCAATCTAATGTCGAATATTGATTTTATGCTCACTTTTAAGAAGGGACAAATTGGAATTTTTGTGTGTGTGTAAAAGTCAGGAGATTTCATATTGTAATGAGTGGGTGAGTGGATCCATTAAACTAGAAAGCCTCTAAATGCCGAAATAAGGAGAGTTTCACTCTATAGCTTTTGATGCAAAGAGTTCTTCTGGATATGCAGAGCTAGATGATGCAGTTTCTTTGAAGAAGAATTCTGTAATTTTCATGAATAGCCAAGTGCCTGGTAGCAAGTTCTGCATGTGGTGGTGGGAGACTTCTATTCTCTGGTTGGCTCATGGTCCATGAATCAGTCACTCAAGAGGTTCCTTGAGGGTTAAATCTCTCCTTGACTTTGTCTCCTGCAATATCCTTCTTAGTTTACTCCAGTGTCTAGTGCCAATTCTGGCTTATCCTTTTTCCTTCTGCCTTCTAAAATGTTATGGGTTTCTTGCTCATTGATTGCATCTTCACCATTTCCTTTATTACTGTGGAATTTATAGCTCTTCATTTTTTTTACTGTCAATTCTAAGAAGTTGTAGGGATGGAAAGAGGTACAGTTTGTGGTTAGGCCACCATTTTGAAACAAAAGTCCCAAGAAGGACCAAGAGAAAGAATGCCAAATACTTGTATTGTCTTTGTGATGCGAAAATAGAGAGAGACAGAGGGTAGTTCTGCCATACATATTTTGATTCCCTTCAGGTTCTTGAAGTCCACCTACTGGATTCAATACACTGTCTTTATTTAAATCCAATAATAAAATATTACAGTTAAAGTGCTCTCTGAAGTCATCTTGCCAAACTTCAATTTAGAAGTTGGAATTCCTTCTATACCATTTCACTCAATCCGCTTCCAAAATATACTTAATGATCCTCACTGAGTACTTAATGAAGCAACACACGTCGTTGGAAAATTCTGCTTTGTTAGAAACTCCTTCTAATGTAGAAATGAAGTCAGCTTCTCTCTTAGTTTCACTCACTAATTCTAACTTATCCATTAAGAACTTGTGCTTCAGGGAACTCTGTGAACAATTAACATTATTTATAAAAATAATTTTTATATGTGCATAAGACCATTTTTCTGGGAAGAGGGTCCATAGGTTCCATTATATTCTCAACTTAATCTACAAACAAACAAGAGGGGAAAAGTCACTGGTCTCAAAACACTACAGAGAGACCTGGCTGCCTTTAATTTTTGGCAATTCTCCAAATATCCAAGAATAACTATAAGCCTTTTTTATTTTCAGTATTTATGCATTGAAAGCTTCAAAGTCATTAAATAGTATGATACTGTGGCTATTTGAGTAGGATTCAGATTTTAGAGAGCTCAATCTAAAATGATCATAAATCTGTTCATTTCCATACCCATACATAAAAAGGGGTCAATTAATAAAACAAAGCAATAAATTCAGTACTCTCTTGGATGGGAACTAGAGGCTTATTGTCTTTCTGAAGCAGTGGGATGAACAAAATAATACAGGGAATTCTCTTTATGCCCTTGTGTTTCATCACCACACTTGTAAGCCTTCCAGTAACAAAGAATGGGATCAAATCAGTGGGATTTTTGTTTCACTGACAAATACATCAGTACTATTTGTAAAAACCATTCTAAAATCTTGAGCAATTTTTAGAAAGCATACTACTTTGTATAAATTACCATGGCTTCATGAAAAGTATCACAATTACCAGAACTTCATGAGGAATTTCAAGTTTCTCCATTTTTATAGCATATAATTTTTCTTTGTTAAATTATTTAAATAATAAATGATAATTTTAGACATAAAGTAGAAAATTAGATAAAATTAAAATTACATGAAATATCACTATCCCGTGTATCAATGTTAAGATTTTGGTGTATGTACTTTCAGAATAAAATATATACTTTGATCTTTTTATGTATTAATATATTATGAATGTCCTTTCATGAGAGTGAATATAGACCTACCTTTTTATTTTAAATTATAACATAGTATTTCATTGTTTGGATGTACTACAGTTTACTTAATATGTCAAATAGACATTATGTTCCCATTTTCTGTTCCTATGTATTCATACTGCTCCTATGTATTGTATAAACCTTATGCATATATATTGTGCATTATGCAATTACCAAAATTCTCTCTAGATCAATTTATACTCATAACCACAGTGAATTTGAATCTTCTCCCCATTTTGTACACTCAGGCTAAACCAGGGTATAAAGCTAATTTTATTTTTTACTGATCTATTAGGCAAACTGTGGTATATGCCCTTGTTTTATGATGCCTTCTTTTTTGGTGGGGAGGAGATCTCATTGCAGAAGACAACCATTTGTATCTAGAGGTAATAACAGTGTCAATGTGAGTTCTTGTGGTTTTGGAAGCTTGTGATTTCATTAATAATAAAGGTTATTATAAGACGTCTGCAAAAATCCTATGGTTTTGAAATAGCCTTTTCTTGATAATTCAAAAAGATGAATTCAATCCATTGCTATAGGAGAAAATATATCCTCATTCTCTTGTAAGGATGGAAGATGCTATATAAACATCGGTACCTACTATAGTAAATTCCCAATTTGAGGGCCATGGGGGTGGGAAAAAAGGAAAAGAATGCAGGAAAAGAAAGGATTGCTGGATTCAGGGATAATCCAAAAGCTTCATTTGACCAATAGTTTCTATGAATCTTTCACACCTGATATTTTCCCCTAACTGCTAACAATGAATTATTTAAAATAAAATTAAAGTAGAAAATGAAAATAGAATTAAAATTAAAAATTAAATTAAGTTGTATAAAATAGATCTTTTTCATAACACTCTAGTTTGAAATAGTTATTAACAAGCAAAAAGTATTTAAAAAGAAAGTAGAAGGAGCAGGAAGACCTAAGTTTAGATAAATTGACAGTGAATAATTTCCTGAAAAATATCATTATCATTTTTATTCAGTGATTTTAATTATCATGCATTTTAGAAATTATTATATTTTACTCCAGATTTTTTTCACATATGAAACCCCAGAAAATGGAGTCAATGAAATAATGTATAATAGAGATGTTTAAACTTCTAAAATATATACAGAAGAATATTATTCTTTATTGTATTTTAAATATGATAATGAACATTTTATGTATTAGAAACTGAAAAGAAGTTATTATTATTTATATTTTTTCCTAAGATTCAATAGGTCTTATATGTGGTTTATGGACTTTTTAAGCTAAAGTTCAACAAAAAGACAATTATGTACCTGAAATGTCCTGTAATTAACCTAATTTGGACTAATATTTCCAAATATAGTAATATCAAGTGTATTTTTTTCTATCTCTATACCCTTATCTAGCCACAAGATTTTTTAAAAAGATTTATTTATTTATTTTAAAGAAAGACAAAGAGAGTGCAGCGGGGAAGGCAGAGGGAGAAGGAGAAGCAGACTCCTCACTGAGCATGGAGTTCCATGCGGGGCTTGATCCCAAGACCCTGGGATCATGACATGAGCTGAAATCAAGAATTGGACATTTAACTGAGCCACCTAGGCCCCGCTAGCCCTAAGATTTGTAAAATAAATGGCATAATTTGATATTCAATGCTTTAAAATATATGCCACCCCAAACATGTATGACTGAGAACATTATACCTAGTGCTTTACAAAGAGACTACTATGGATGCCACTGTGAGGGTCCATTTTGATTCCATCTGAGCTGTCTGCATCACAGGGATTGGGCCTTCCTGGCAGCCCTGATTGGTCATCTTCTGCCTAGCTGGCCATGTCATCACCACGTGTGTGCATGATGCCAGGTTAATTTCTTCTTTGGCCAGTCTTAACTAATTGCTCCATAGGCTTGCTCTCATTTTAACTCTCCCCTTCATTATCATACCCTTTGCTTTTAGTATCATTGCCTTAGCATTTCTCTTGTGTTGAATTTTTCCTTTTTTTTTTGGATCCCGTGCTTTCTTCTCTCCTGTTTTAATCTCATGTTTTGTTGGAGGTCACTCTCCTTTAGCTTCCTGAGAATCAGGTTTTTAAAAATATATTTTTGAGTCCTTGCATGTTTGAAATATTTTACTCATTTTTTATTCATTTGTGATTGAATTGTGTCAGGGTATAACACTCTGAAGTTAGAAATAATTCTAGGGGCACCTGGGTGGCTCAGTCATTAAGTATCTGCCTTCGGTTCAGGTCATATTATCCCAGGGTGCTGGAATCGAGCCCCGCATCGGGCTCCCTGCTTGGCAGGAAGCCTGCTTCTCCCTCTCCCACTCCGCCTGCTTGTGTTCTCTCTTGTATTCTCTCTTGTGTTCTCTCACAAGAGAGAATAAATAAATAAATAAATAAATAATATTTTACACAAGAGAGAATAAATAAATAAAATCTTTTAAAAAAAAGAAATAATTCTCTTTCAGATTTTGAAGTCATTATACCACTGTTTTCTACTTTCCAGTGTTTATGACCCATACCATTTTGATTCTTGACATTGCATATATTACACTTTTGACCCTTTTTTTTTTAAATATTTTATTTATTTATTTGAGACTGAGAGAATGAGAGACAGAGAGCATGAGAGGGAGGAGGGTCAGAGGGAGAAGCAGACTCCCTGCTGAGCAGGGAGCCCGATGTGGGACTCGATCCTGGGACTCCAGGATCATGACCTGAGCCGAAGGCAGTCGCTTAACCAACTGAGCCACCCAGGCGCCCTTGACCCTTTGTTTTTTTATAACTTTCTGGAAGCATGTAAGATCTCTTCTTCTATACACTTTTAAGATTTCATGATGATGTCCCTTGGAAAAAAGGTACCTTTTCCCACCCCGCCCTTTTTTTTTTGCTGGACAGTTTCTCAACCCAGCCCTTCAGTTCTGAGAAATTTTATTTTATTATTTATTTTTAATGTTTTCCTTACATTTATCTTCCTCCTTCCCTTTATCTCTCTCTCTTTTTCTCTCTCTTTCTTTCTCCTTCCCTTTATCTCTCTTTCTCTCTCCTTTCTTTCTCTCCTTCTCTTTCTCTAAGAACTTCTATTAGCTAAATATGAGATCTCAAGTTCTTAAATTCTTAAATTTTTTTATATATCTTGTCCTTTGTTTTACTCTGTAGATGATTTTCTCAACCTTTTTTGATGTCTAAAATGTGTCCCAATTTTAATATAGTTATTTTTTGTACTCTCATCATTACTTTTTTTTTAAGATTAATTTATTTATTTGAGAGAGATAGTGACAGAGATAACAAGAGAGATCACAAGCAGGGAGGAGAGGGAGAAGCAGGCTCCTGCTTAGCAGGGAGCCTGATGTGGGGCTCGATCCCAGGACCCTGGCATCATAACCTGACCCGAAGGCAGACGCTTAACCAATTGAGCCACCCAGGTGCCCCTGATCATTACTTTTTAAAAAACCATCCTGTTCCCATTTCATGGATGAAAATCTCTTGCCCAAAACTTATATTTTTAAAAAATGTCTTCTATTTACTGCCCATATTTTTCCTGAGTTTCTCTTTTCTTCTGTTTTTTGTTTTCATTTGTTTGTGTTGGCCTGTTCATTCATGTTGGAAACTTTATTAAACTTACCTGGAGATGCTTGAGTAAATTGAGTAATTTCTAGGAATGAGGCAAAAAATGGAGAAATGGAGGGTAAGATTTGTTAGCTTATAAACTCCTGTTGGGTTTCACGTTAGGATTACTGGGATGAGAACCTGACCATGAGACCCCCAAATGTCAAAGTCTGGAGCTCTTTTCTCTTGGGACAGGCTGCATAGTCAATGAAAGTCCTCAAACTTTGAGTGATAGGCCAGATTACAGCCTCCTAGGGCCCAGCACTGGGTATCCAAGTACCATAAAATCCTAGGAAAGTATTGTGAATCCTTCCATTCAGCATGTAGACATTCACTTACCCATCTTCTAAATACAGGTCTTACACTTGCTCTCCTCCTTGTCCCAGAAGTCTGAGATTCTTTGGTTCAGTTTTTCCAGAGAAAATCTTTCTTTTTTGTAATTGTAGCGAAGAAAGCTATTTAAGCTGTGAAGGTGAGGGAGAGGAACATGATTTTCATGTTCACAAGTTCGCCATTGTTTAAGACATCTATGTTAACAGATATGCTCAACTGTTCCAAAGCTCTATGTCTCAAAGCCAGAAAAAAAGATGAACACGGTGGGAACTGATGTGCATACCCATCTCAGAAACTTTGGGAAGGGAAGATTGGCAACCAGGAAAGAAATTTGCACTAATCATCTTCATACAAATGGTGATCAAGCCACTGATTTGAATAACATCAGCAGTAGAAATTCAATAAATGTGTTGCATCTAAATCCTATAATACTTCTGAATATGCTCTATAAGTGGCATAATATGCTTAAGGCATTCCCTTTGAATTTTACTGTTAAATTCTCTTCTTCATAGATAGTAAAAACCAAAGTAGAAAGTTTACTAACCTGGAAAGAGACCAAGATGAAGAAAAAAATACTGAGAAAGTTCATTTTTCAAACTAACACAGGACACCAATGGAAGAATCAAGACTAGAATTAGGCACTAATTATCCAAAGTGCCAAAAATGAAAAATAGAATATTAAATTAAATAATATTATTCTTTTATGAATTAAAGAAAACCTGAACTGAAAACTTACCCATAGTGATGGATTTCTTCCTATACACTTGAAACTAGAGAGATATCTGTAGTTTTTCATTGGTAGAACCTGTGATCATGCATAGAATTAACCATGTGAACATTGAATAGAGATGGCAAAGATGGAAGATTCTAATGGTAATAATTCTCAATACTAAACTTGCAGAAAGGCAGTTTTTAGGGTTAAAGCAGACAGATTAATCCTGTTTACCAGTGAAAATTTAGTGAGAAATACAATAGCATAATCAGAAGGGTAGGTAGTTCTTGAACTCACAATAATAACATCAGTTTTCTTTGGACATTTACAAAGCAGCTTAAACATTTATTTTTGAATTTATAGGACTTTTTATCTGAACTTCTTATTGCATAACTTGAGGACTTGAGTTGAATCGTGAAATGTCTCTCTGAAAAGGCAACATGCCCCCACCATATATGGCTATTAGTGTATAGAATAGAATAAATCCTTGTTTATTCTTATCTGTTTACTCCTTTCTTCTGCCAGCAACCACTTGGGGCCAGTATGTGAACAAAGGGTAACATCAGGTGTGGTAAAATTAAAATGAAGCATATATATACCTGTTGGATTTTTTTTAATAGTTGGAAGAATGGACTATGAAAAAAGTGAGGGGTATAGGGGTTTATTGTTACCAGGACAATTTTGGAGTTAATAAAAGTAGATATACTAGGGATATTAGTTACTGAAGTATGGAAATAAACTCCTATATATGATGGGAGTAAATTTTGGAAGGTCTATGAGGCATAAACCTAAAGGAAAGTGAAATTCAATTTAATTAATTAATTTGCTCAATCATTAAATAAATATTACATGAATACCTACCATGTGTTAAGTCTTGTGCTGGGCCTTGCAGGTAGAATAAAGATGAATAAAACATGTCTCTTGCCTGGGGGCACTCAGTCATGGTCTAGTGAACGATAATAAAAACTAAGTACACGAAGAGAAGGATTTGTGTGATCAGTGTGCTGGGAATTAAAGTCTGGTAGGTCATCTATCCACAATGGTTGATTTATTGATTTTTGCCTTATCTTATTCCAGGAATAATGTTTTAGGAATGAGATAGACACAATGAAACAAATATAAAATCTGGGGTGTTACTAAGGTGGAAATAAATATGCACCTCTCCTTCCAAAGGATAAACTACAACCCAACCAAGTTTGAAATGAAGCTAGATGAAGAAAATACTAAGAAAGAAAAAGATGATGAGTACAGTGTTGCCTCCTTTCAGACCAAAAGAATAGAACAAACTGTGTATATTTCAAATATTATTCAAGTTACTTCCTAAGGCTTTGAAAAATTAAATATATCATCTCTCAGTATGAGATGATATCCATTAAGTGCTTTAAACTCTTCGAAAGGTGGAATGTGGCGCTTAGTCTTTGCTGTTTTTTATCTCTTTATTCATATTTTTATTGTTTTGCTGCTTATTATCAAATCTCCATGCCATTTAAAATGGAAAATGAAAAGAGATGAAAAACTTAAATCACTGTTGTTGTTTTTACAGCTTCAGCAGAGGTTTGATGAAAAAAATTTATTTTGGCATCATCTTGACTCTTGAACTTACTCTTAAATCAGCTAAAAATTTGTTCTATCGCCTGAGGCATTGAAACTCCACAGAGCTCTGCAATAATTTCCTGTCAGATGAGACAACCCAGTTATTCCATTTTCCCAGATGTCCTGGTGACCTATATTATTGTCAACAACAAGGTTGCTTCAGCTTTAAGTTTGGACTATCTGCTGGGTTCACAGACTCAGATACTCATCTAACTTCTTAGCTGAAAATGTAAAGTGCATTTTAAAGTGATGAGGTTTGCTGGGCTCATTGGTCTCTCCATCCTTACTTTTATTCTATTTGGATCTTAGTACAAAAGAAAGAGTGCCACCTACTGGATGTGGGATATGAAGAACATATTAACATCAAAATGTGTTTACTCTTTGATCAAAGGCTGATTCAAACAGAGTAACTGTGTAGGAAAAACTTCCAAAGAATGTCTCACTTTTATAATAATAATAATTGCATATATTTGCTTAAATGCTTTTATTACCAATAAACATTGAGTGGAAATTATTTTAGAATTTCCATGTAAATATTTAGAAATAAAGAATCCTATCTGTTGTCTTATACTTTAATTTGTAAAGAAATTCATTTTTTAGAACAGTTTTAAGTTCATGGCCAAATTATGAGGAAGGTACAAAGATTTCCCATATACAACTGTCCCCACACATGCATAGCTTCCCCTTCTTTGTTTCTATTTTTGTCTTCAACTTGTTTTTGCCTTTTGTTTTGTTTTGCCTTTTTGCCTTTTTAAAGATTTTATTTATTTATTTGGGAGAGAGAGAGCTATAACAGGAGCAGGGGGAGGGGCAGACAGAGAGGGAGAAGAGGCTTCCCGCCGAGCAGGGCTCCTTAAGTAATGTCTACACCCAATGTGGGGCTGAAACTCACAACTCCCAGATCAAGAGTTGCTCACCCCCTCGACTGAGCCAGCCAGGCACCCCAATCCATTATAGTTTTTAAAAAATATTTTTTAGTGGTTACCCTATAGTTGGCAATATACATTTATAACTAATACAAATCTACTTTTAAATAACACAATGCCACTTCACTGGTTGAATGAGTACCTTTTAATAAGAAAATATTTCTAATTCCTCCCTCCTGGCCCTTGTGTTATTGTTGTCATTCATTTCACTTATATATATGTGCATCCATAAGCATATATATATGTGTATGTATATATGTACATTTATATGATGTAATTGTAAGCATACATAATCAAATTCATGGTTACTATTATTATTTTGAACAAACTGTTATGTTAGATCAATTAAGAATAAGAAAAATGAAAGTTTTTGTTTTACCTTCACTTAACCCTTCTTTTGATCCTCCTGCTTTCCTTAGGTAGATCAAGTTTCTGACCTATATGATTTTCCTTCTCTTTAAAGAACTTCTTTTAATTTTTTGCAAGGCAGGTCTGCTGCTAACATATTCCCTCATCTTTGGTTTGTCTGAGAAATTTTGCAGAGCACAGAATTCTAAGAAGGTGGTTTTTTCCTCTCAGTGCTTTAAATGTTGACTCCATTCTTTTCATTCTTACATGGTTTCTGAAGAGAATTGGGATACAATTATGTATTGTAGGTAAGGTAGGTAAGGTAAGGTATTCCCCCCCCGCCCCGAATTCAAGATTTTTTCTTTGTCTTTGATTTTCTGCAGTTTGAAAACCCTAGGAGTAGGGTTTTTTGTTTTTTGTTTTTTTGGCATTTACTCTGCTCATACTTCTCTGAGCTTCCTGCATCAGTAGTTTGGTGTCTGACGTTAACTTGGGGAAATGTCCAGTTATTGTTTCATGTATTTCTTCTATTCCTTTCTCTCTCTCTTTTTTTTTCTTCTGGTGTTCCCAATAAATGTATGTTATGCCTTTTTAAATTGTCCCACAGATCTTAGATATTCTGTTCTGTTTTTCTCAGTCTTTTTTCTCTTTGCTTTTCCATTTTGGAGGTTTCTGCTGAGGTATCTTCAAGTTCAGAGATTCTTTTCTCTGTCATGTCCAATCTACTAAGAAGCCTATCAAAGCCATGCTTCGTTTTTGTTACAGTGTTTTGATCTCTAGCATTTCATTTTGGTTCTTAGGATTTCCATCTCTCTGGTTGCATTGCCCATTTGTTCTTTTTTTTTTTTTCCAATTAAATATTATTTTCCATGTTAATATATTTTATTTATTTATTTATTTTTATTCTTATTTTAATCCCCATACATTACATCATTAGTTTTAGATGAAGTGTTCCATGATTCATTGTTTGTGCACAACACCCAGTGCTCCATGCAGAATGTGCCCTCCTCAATACCCACCACCAGGCTAACCCATCCTCCCACCCCTCTCCCCTCTAGAACCCTGTTTGTTTTTCAGAGTCCATCGTCTCTCATGGTTCGTCTACCCCTCCGATTTCCCCCGCTTCATTCTTCCCCTCCCACTACCTTCTTCTTCTTCTTCTTTTTTTTTTTTTTCTTAACATATATTGCATTATTTGTTTCAGAGGTACAGATCTGAGATTCAACAGCCTTGCACAATTCACAGCGCTTACCAGAGCACATACCCTCCCCAGTGTCTATCACCCAGTCACCCCATCCCTCCCACCGCACCCCCCACTCCAACAACACTCAGTTTGATTCCTGCGATTAAGAATTCCTCATATCAGTGAGATCATATGATACATGTCTTTCTCTTTTTGACTTATTTCACTCAACATAATACCCTCCAGTTCCATTCACGTTATGTGCTGTCTATTTTATCCATTGGGCCCCTAGTGTATTAATCATAATTGTTTTAAATTCACAGTCTGCTAATTCCAACATCCCTACCATGTCTGGTTCTGATGCTTGCTCCGTTTCTTTAAATTGTGTTTTTTTGCCTTTTGGTATGCCTTGTAATGTTTTCTTCATCGCCAGACATGGTGTACCAGGTAAAGGGCACTGCTATGAATAAACCATTAGTAGTAATGTGGTTGTGAGGTGGGGTGTGGGGAGGGCAAGAGTCCTATAGTCCTATGATAAGGTCTCAGTCTTTTAGAGAGCCTATGCCTCGCTGGATTGTGAACTTCACAAGTGTTTTTAATTTTTATTATCCCTTCCTAAGTGGAAGGGGATGGCTAGAATGGGCTGGAGTTGGATGTTTCCTTGCCCCCAGGTGAGTTAGGCTCTGGTAAAACCCCAGCAGCTTTGGCTCTGGTTAATTAGTTTTCCCTGAGGTCAGGCCTTCTTAAGAATAGAGCATGCTGGCATATTTCAAAATGGTTCTTTTCCCCTTCTTCTGCCAGAAGCCGGAGGAGATTTTTCTCCTATATCCTGTGGGAACCTGGTTGAGCTCCTGGATGTAAATCTCGGGTTCTTTCCATGGTTTTTGCCTGTGAATCTCTGCTCTGGTAAGTTGTTATTTTCCATATTTGCTTGTGGATCTTTCCAATATTGAGGGCAGTGGTTTGCCCCGTATTATTACCTCTCTTATGGATCCTAGGAAAGTTGTTGATTTTTTTTCAGTATATTCAGTTTTTCACTTGTTAGGATAGGGTGGCCCTTTACAGAATCTTTTCATGCAGAACTGGAAATAGAAGTCTATCTTATACATTTAAAAAAAATACCAGATGACTTTTCCCTAATAATGTAGAATAATTAAAGAATATTCTCTGTTATCTATGTAGAAAAGATTAGTGATCTTGACAGTCTAATCCTACTTTATAATAGAGAAAACTCAGGTTATAGGAACACTAAGAACACTTATTATATGTATTCTAGTAATTAAAGATGGTCAAAGTTGAGAAGGAGTAAACAGATCCCTTGGTCTAAACATAATCAATGATTTTCATCAATCCTAAGTCAGCATTTAAGGTTTAAGTGGCTGGTTCTCTATCTTACTATATTGTATTTTTTAAGTCTTTATTATTTACTCCAGAGGATATTAGTTATGCTTAAAAAATACTCATTAGTCTCTGCTTTCAGATGCTCTAATATTTATGCCTATTGAGTGTCTATACCCAAACATTTTAGAATAGCAGTTTGTCATGAAATATAAACTCTCAGCAGATAAATATGATAGACTTTCCCTAAAAGCCAAAATCATGCCTTTATCTACCATCATATTTATACTATCCTACATCCCTTTTATTTCTCCTGTTTGCGTTAAAATAAGGAGTTATAGTCTCTTGAGTTCTAGAGTTTCATAATCTATTATTTAAAATGTATTTATTTAACAAATATTGTGCATATTTTATGCCAGGTGCTAAGAATCAAGAATCAACACACAAAATGATCTGATGGAATTCATAGTTTAGTGGAGAGTTTTTAGGACATTATTCACAAATTATCACAACCTCTATTGTATAATCTTATGCTATATATCCATAATGTGGGTCAGATTTAGGGAGATCAGATATAAGTGGTGTATTTTTCAGGTTGGTTCATTCGATTTCCACTCCTCTCATTTTAGACTTCCTTTCTGTACTATGAAGTCTGTAAAGCTGAAATCTACATTTTTCAGAATTCTTAATCCTGGGCCTCCCCTCATAAGCTACGTTCTGGAGAAGCACCCAGGTAAAAACAGAAAGGCAAAAGTGGACACTCTGAGGTGACATCCAGGGAGATCTTGGTTGTGGCTCTTATGTTGTAAGCTCTAGTGTATGGTCTCCGGCAACACAGGAATTGAGGAGTGGACATTGGTTGCAGTGGGCTCCACTGAAACATTCCTGGGCTGTGGTATATTTCTGTATGTTCTGTATATTTCTTCTATACTCTTCCTTGGCTATGTAGCAGCCAAGCTTGGTTTCCTGGCCCTTGCAGAAATTTTTTGAGTTACTCTAATAACCTGAAATAATTCCCTTTTTCATTAACCTAGCTCAAGAAGATTCTGTTTTCTGTAAAGGACCTAGACAATGGAATGTGCTTTCTAAGTCTTTGTTAAAGATCTTTCTTCAGTAACCTGGGTTATAAATGATCCCAAATCTGATTTTGTATGTTAATTTGTGAATTTGAGGTGCCGTTGCCCATAGCAGTATAAATTTTAACTTTCTACCAATTTGTGTGGAGAGCCTGGAATTTGATTTCTGGTGGGTATTTTTTACTTTTGTTTTATTGAACTTGGACTAAAGACTCCAGGCCAATGAGAAACTCTCTTGAACCATAAATTTTTTTTCTATCCCTTTTCCACAGACAATAGATGTTTTCCAGACTCTGGGATTTATGACCTTCCCTTTATCAACTATTGGATTTAAAATCCTAGCCCTCTGCAACCAAGACCTGATATCAGGGTGTAAAATCTTAAGGGTTGCTGAGTATCAATTCTCATTTATCACTATCTCCTTTTTTCCTTTCTTCGTCTCTAGTACAAGTGGCATTTACTTACTTTGAGTTTGTAAAGTGTTAAAATTTATTTAACTCTTGTGACTTGTAGTTAGTGAGGTCACAGTCCATATATATTTATTCTTCTGTATTGCTGTAAGTCCATCACTAAAAGTGTCCATCAACATTAATCAAAATGATTAGAGTGTATTCTCCTTAGATCATAACACTGCTGAGCTAGCGATGTCCTACAAAAAGGGCAGTGGCTGGTAACGTAGTCATGGCAGATGAAAGATATCCGAGGAGGAAATCTGTTAGTGCATTTCCAGTACCATCTAAGGTAGCAGTTATTTTGTTTTGGAGCATTAGAATCGATTTTTCAGAACTGTGCTGTTGATGATGGTAGCTATTAGCCACATGTGGCTATTGAAATTTAAATTAATTATATTAAATAAATTTAAAAATCTAGTTCTTCGGTTACAGCAGTCACATTTCAAGTGCTCTATAGCCCACATGTACTAATGACTACTGTGTTGGACTCCTCCCGTGTGTCACACATTGTTGCAGTCATCAGCATGAGGGGGACATAGTCCTTGTTCTAAGGTGCTGTGCTCCTAAATACATAACAAAGTAAAAAATAACACTTAAGAAATATCACTTAAGAACAATAACAACAAAAGGACACTTTAATATTGGTATGCAATGACAAAGTTAAAATAGGATAACATAGGGATGAGAGAGTTGTTTTGTGGCTAGTTTTATTAGGAAGGCTCTGTGAATTATCAGTTGAATTGTAACGAGGTGATAGAATGCAAAAATCTTGAGGAAGAGTATGTGAAGCAGGTAAAAAAAATAAGTACCAAGACCCAAGACAGAAAAAGCCTGACATGTTTAAGGTACAGACAAAACGTCTACGTGACTGAAGATTATGAAAAGGATAAGCATGGAAGGAGAGGAAATCAGAAGTTGGCCTAATAGTTTGGGTTGCACTGAGGAGCCACTGAAGAATTTTAAACAGAATCGTAACATGACCTAATACATACTTAAGAAAAATCATGAATAAAATGAGAGCTCACAGAACAAATTCAATAGAAGTAAATCTTCAACTGAGTTTCTTTGTCATCCATGATTTTGCACATTTCTAGGGTGTGAGGGGAGGATGCTCTGCCATGTGGTCTCCAGTAACAGACTTTATTTCTAAGTCACTTAGTGGGGACCTGTTTGGGCAGGAATCTTGGTGTATGGAGAGAACAGACTGGAGACTGGGGTGGTAAATTAAGGGTGGATGAACATGTTGCATATATTGGGACGAAGTCATGTATGTTAATTTAGCTGAAGTTGCAAAGAAGATAAAAATGATCACATGTAAATTTTCTGCAATTTATGAAGTGTGCCCAACTGATTTCTCCTCCTATCTCCCTAATATTATCAAAACTAAGGGTTGGAATCTTCTTTTAAGAACACCAATTAGCTACCTGCATATGACTTTTTTGAGGCCCCATTAATGCAAATGTAATGGGGCAGATGCAAGTTCAAAGCACTGGAGGATAATATTTTCAACCCTGCCTGCATTGTTTAATGAGACAATGAATTCAGTTGACTTCAGATGTGTCATGTCTTGTAAATCATTGGGTTATTAACTTTAACAGGGTGAATGAATGTACTGCTCCCATTTCCAATTCATAGCATTAGCACTCTAGATAATAGCGCCAGAACATGGGGTGATAATCCCTACATTATTGGCTCATATGTAGAGTGACCTTCTTATGTGTGAGGGATTTAGAAGGAGGAAACATTTATGTGCATAGGGGGAAAACAAAAAAGGTCTAGATTGAACAAACAAAAAAACAAACCCAATTTACATATTTCCTCTTCATTTCAGTCAGAACATTAGTAGGATGGCAAATGTGTGTTTATGGGCACAAGTTATTGTTCAATTTTGCTTATTTCCCTAACCATTGATGATTTTATTTATTTATTTATTTATTTATTTGAGACAGAGAGAACGAGAGAGAGATCACATGAGAGGGGGGAGGGTCAGAGGCAGAAGCAGACTCCCCGCAGAGCAGGGAGCCTGATGCGGGACTCGATCCAGGGACTCGATCCAGGGACTCCAGGATCATGACCTGAGCCGAAGGCAGTCACTTAACCAACTGAGCCACCCAGGCGCCCACCATTGATGATTTTACGAGTTTTAGTTTGGTGCCAGAGTAAGAAAAACTGTGTATTTCTCTATGTTTTACCTACAGTCTTCCAGTGTGTATTTGAGCTCTTGGCTGGTGAGCGGGATTGCCACTAAGCTGTAGTGTTGTATGATACTGTTCTAGTGGTCCTGAAGAGTTAAGATATCCTAGTGCCTTAGTGATTAGTGTCTGCATGGTCGGGTAATTTAAATTGTTGCTACATAGCTCACTCTATTTTGAACTGATTTGACATTGATAATAGCTCGGCTGGTTAAGGGTCTGAGCAAATTCTGTCTCAAGGACTAATTGATGTATCAAGAGAATGCAGCCGTCACAATTAAGAAGGAAAGACATTTAAGCCACCACAGATGCAAGATACTGCTCTAATAAATGAACCTACAAAATGTGAAGTGAGGGGCCCAGTTATGCATATGCAATCTTTTTATTTAATCTCTCTTCCCTGTTAGACTCTGAATCTAGCCTTAGGCACCAGGTTGAGGAAGCATTATTACTCAGTTGAGAAGTGGCCCAGATTTAAGATTCCCATTCACTTACAGGTTTGTGAGCTTTATCAAACAGAACATTATGAATAGGGAAGGGAACGTTTTGCCTTTTCTAGACTAAATTAATTACATCTAAATGACAAAGGTCCTGCTTCTGAGTCACACTTGTCATTGAGCTGTTCTGGTTAAAATCATGTGACTTTCTGCCTGTCCTCTTAAAAAAAAAAAAGTGATAATTTCTGTACCATTATTAGAATCAGAGGGAAAAAAATGGACTGTAAAGTAAAACACATATCAAGATTAATATGGTAGTTTTCCAATTTTCCTAGATGAACCAATCTTGGTAACTTTGTGCTATGAATTCTTGTCCATGCTAATTGGATTGAGAAGGGAAAGAAAAGTTTCCTGCCCTTTTGTTCCTCTGAATTTAAAATCACTGAACAGATGCAGTGATATAAACCTGCATTTAAGTCCCTTATATTTTTCTTTATAGACACAGTTGTGGATTGTGTTCTTCCTGCATTTGTAATTAGAGAGTGAAACAGATGGCAAAGGCTCAGTGTAAAGAGATGTCCATTAAAATAACTTATGCTGCCAAGTGATTGTTCACTCCAAGAGGGGGGCTCCATTTCCTCCATGCAAAATAAAGCAGCAGGGCATTTTGGAGGAACTTTGTTATGCAGGGCAAACAAATACAGTAGCTGGACCATACATTGAAAATATGAAAACTAAAGATGTGTAAATAACTTTTTTTTTTAAATAAAAATGAACATTGTTGGAGGTGGGAGTTGAAATTTAGATGGAAGCCCTCTGTGCTTGCTGTGAATGTATAGGAAATGTGTGGAATATGTAGGAAATGTGTGGAATAACATTTCTTTCTGAATTTTTAGCCAACCTTGTGGAGGCAAATGTAGCATCACTAGGAGTGATTTGAGATACATTCTTCTATGTGTTAAATATATATCAAGGAAGGAAACAAAGTTATGACATTTTAACTATCTTGTAAGGCAACATAGCATTAAGAGTGAGGGTCCTGCACAGACCTATACCCCTGAAACAAATAATACATTATATGTTAATAAAAAAATTTTAAAAATTTAAAAAATTTAAAAAAAGAAAATGCCTTTATTTGGGAATAGTTTTAATTTTCAAAAAGAGGTTAATCAAACTGTTAGTCTGAGTTAATTTAAATTGGTTTTTATTTTATCCTTTGCTAAAACTAGATTCTTTGAATGAAAAGCAAATTTTTGGATATTGATGCCTCACAAAAAAACATTCTCAACTGCCACAGGTAGGCTAATAAAGTCTATTACTTAAAAAAAAAAAAAAGTGAGGATTCTGGAGTCAGTCCCTTCAGATTTGAATTCCATCTGCCATTTGCTTGCTGAGTGACCTTGGGGTAATTATCTAACAACCCCGTGCTTCAATTTCTTCCCATGTCAAGTTGAAATAACTAAACATGCTAATCTCCATAGTGTTGTACCCAACGAATATCACTGAAACCTTATTTATTAAACAAATATCACCTTGCCACCAGAGTTTTATTAAATATCAACCCAGTATTTTATATTTACCTAATTTTCTTTTACCAAAACCGACTTTTAGTAAATCATTTCTTTCCAGAAAGAGGCAACTGCCAAAAAACAAAAACAAAAAAAAGGAAGTAAACTACCTAAAATTCAAGGCAGATCTGTATATAACTCCAAGTCTCAAGTTCTACATGTGGAAAGATTCTTTGTATGGTGCCTCTGTTTTTGACAGCTTTTCTGTCTACACAGAACTGAAAATTTAAAATGTAAAACTGTTATCAACATGAAAATTACAGAGATAATCTTTCAGAAAGGAAACTATAAAATTATTTCATTAGTGCAATATGTGAGAATCTTCAGTTTGAGTGACATAAACATGTATGTTCCCTTATGAAACAATAAAAAAAAACTAGTTTTGATGCCTTTAGATCTTGCACTATTCTGAGCACTGCATTTTGAGATTAACTCAGATTCGGCTTGCAGGGAAGCTTATGTTTTAAAAGGATGAGCACCTTTGTCTTTTCAACAGTGATCTCCCCTCAAATACAGGAAAGGAGAAGAAAGATCCATAGACCCTTGGTGTCCTCTGTGAGGTTAACAGAACCTGCAGATTGACTCCATCAGTAGAATTGACTCCATCAGTAGAGTTGACTCCATCAGTAGAACTGCAACCAATATTTAAATATTTTGTCAACTTCATAGGTAACCTTGGTTGTTACTTTACCTTTACTTTGAAAGTAAGATTGCAGCTCTGTAAAGACTGGTTATGGGAAATAATTGCATTGATCTAGTGCAGTTCCTGGGACATACCTGAAATTCAATAAACAGAATGAGTACCTTTCTCTACTCCCCTTTTTTTTTAGATTTCACCCCAAATTGCTTCAGTGCACTCTATTCAAGGTACAATTGGAGTGCTAATGCTATGCAATTCTTTCTGCTAATATTTGCTGATAGATGGTTCAAATCCCAGAGACTTGTGTCTAGACCTAAGGGCATCAACTCTTAAATCAAACATCATATTTAATGTCAAGATAGGAATAATAATAGCTAACATTTACATAGCACTTACTGTGTGCCAGGCACTGTTCTAAGCACTGTTCATATGATCCCTCACTTAATCCTCATGACAGTGCTATGAAGTAGGTGTTTTTCTTGAGGCACAGGGAAATTAAAACTTGCTCATGGTCACATAGCTAGTAACTCATGAGGTCAGGATTCAAACTTTGCATTTGGCACAGAATCAGTATACTCAAGCACTACATCTCAAAATTGGAAGGATTTCATGAAGTCAGGAATAAGAAAAGCATTGTATCTTATATTTTATTCAAGATCCTAGACTACATATGAGCAACAAAAGGTGAAAATTAAATGTTAGGTAGAAAAATATAAAAGCATCCTTCTATGTGGACAGTACTGTCCTCTACATAAAACAAAACAAAACAAAACAAAAAACTCCGACACAATTAACTGACAAATTCTGAAATATACTAAAATCAGTAAGGTGATCTTATATAAAATCAAAGTATAAAAATCACTTTTTACAAATAAACAGCAACTTATTTTTAATAATTTCCATTCAAGTAAGAAAATAAATTAAAAGTCATAAGAATAAACCTTATAAGAACAATGTGCAAACCCTTTATGCTGAAAATACAGAACTTCAAAACTAGACCTAAAAGATCTGGATAGAGAGCTATCATGTTTGTGGATGTAAAATATCAATATTTTAAAGTTTTAGTTTTCAAAATAATTCTTAATAGTCCTACAATTTCTGACAGGGTTTTTCATGGAATTTTTCCTAAAATTCATATGGAAAAGAAAATACAGAAGAACAGTAAAAATAGTTATGAAGGATAACAGATATCCTATCAGATATCAAGATGTGATTGGAAATATAAATAATAAATTGAGATACTTAATAGAACACAAATAGGTGTCTAGAAATGGATGTACAGAAATTTAATAGACCAAAATGTCTTTTCAGATCAGTTAATAAAATATGGACTATTTATTAAAATGGAGTTGGGATAATTTTCTATCCACCTGGAAAAATAATACTTTGATTCCTATCTTTGAAGATTCATAAAAATGTGTTCCAGATGGACTGAAACCAATATATAAAAACAAAAACAATAAAAATGAAAAGTATATAAATATAAGAAAAACAGGAAAATGTCTCTGTGACCTTAGAGCAGGGAAGATCTTTAAAAAAAAAAATAGAGGGCGCCTGGATGGCTCAGTTGGTTAAGCGACTGCCTTCGGCTCAGGTCATGATCCTGGAGTCCCAGGATCGAGTCCCGCATCGGGCTCCCTGCTCGGCAGGGAGTCTGCTTCTCCCTCTGACCCTCCCCCCTCTCATGCTCTCTCTATCTCATTCTCTCTCAAATGAATAAGTAAAATCTTTAAAAAAAAATAGAACACATGAAAATAAATTTGGTTATGTCAAAATAATATCAAAGACAAAAACACTACAAAGTAAGAGACTAAGTGACAAGCTGGTAAAAAAAAAATGCAGCATACAACATAAGAACTTTAACAAATATCTAAGAAAAAAAATAAAGCATAAAACAGTCAAAAGTCAGATCAGAAGACAACAACAGACTCAGGGAAAATCAATTCCACTTCCTTGCAATTGGGGAAATGCAAATGGAAAGAACGAGATACCATTTTTACTCATCAGAGTAGCAACAAATTTATTTTTTTTTTAAGATTTTATTTATTTATTAGAGAGAGAGCACATGAGAGGGGGGAGGGTCAGAGGGAGAAGCAGACCCTCAGCTGAGCAGGGAGCCCGATGCGGGACTCGATCCAGGGACTCCAGGATCATGACCTGAGCCGAAGGCAGTCGCTTAACCAACTGAGCCATCCAGGCGCCCCAACAAATTTAATTTCTTTAAGTACATGTGTTTTAACAACTGGGGAACAGGTGCTGTCTATATTGGTTGCGACTATATAAAGATACAGTAATTTTGCAGGACAATTGGATGGTTTCTAGGAAAAAAAATTTAACATTCTTAATTTCGAATAATTACCCTTCTAAATATTTACTCTGGAGAAATTCCTGCACATATATAAAGTGGTATGACCAAGGATGTTCCAGTATTAAAAAAAAAAAAGTGTTCCAGTATTATCTGAAATGTAAAACCAAAAGGAAAATGGCAACAGCCTAAATAACTGTCAAAAGAAAACTGTTAAATACATCACTAAATTTGACTGTTACATTTTTGTTCACTTCATATTGAATTGCTATTGAAGTGCAATGATTTTCAACCCTTCGCTCTGTCTTGAACTAGTAATTTGACAACAACCCAGAGTATAATGATTATGCATGTAAAAACAGCAATAGATATTTTGTAGCTTCACAAGTTTTTATTAGAACCATTTTTGTTCTATATTTTTCCTGAGCTCTTCATTTTGATCCCAACTCTAGTTTAGTTTGTTATTGCCTCAGTTTGATATTGAAATTGCTATAAAAATAAGATTATATTATGGTCCTTACAGTGGCAAATATTAAGGCAGTTTAGAGAAGAACTTTATAATCAATCCTAGTGTCTCTGTTATTTGAAATATTTCTCAAAATATTGAGGTTTAATAATAAATTGTCATGTTAATACAGTTTTTGAAAGGCCTTCATAGGTAATTTAAAAATTGTATTTTAAAAATCATGCCATCAGTTTGGCAATTTTAAGACTAACAAAGTTTTTCTGTTAAGATATAAAAGTAGGGGTGCCTGGGTGGCTCAATCGGTTAGGCATCTGCCCTCAGCTCAGGTCCTGATCTCAGGGTCCTGGGATCTAGCCCCACATTGGGAATCCCTGCTCAGCAGGAAGCCTGCTTCTCCCTCTCCCTCTGCCCTTCTCTCCTGCTTGTGCTCACTCTGTCAAATAAATAAAATCTTTTTTTTTTAAAAAGATATAAAAGTATATAAATTTGGAAAGTATTTTTTTCCATAGAGAATACCATCAGAAATCTTAGACTGTACTAAAATATTGTCAAAAAGGGAATGAACAAATATCCTATTTCGTTTTTAAAAAGAAGACAATCTTCAGTGGTGCTGTGGCTTCTTAGATTCACCTCCACATTAAATTGTGTTTTAATGTTGGATTAGCTCTGGGAATCAACACTAAATGATCCAGCCACTCCCAGTGCTAGATGGCTCCTGCAGGATCTGACCCAGCAGAAGGATATACAATGAGTGTGAGAAGCATTAGTAAATGAATAGAAGCATCTTTGAGACTTTAAAAGTTTTTCTTCTTAAAAAAAAAAGTAAAACTTCTGGATTGCTCTGGAAAATATATATAAGACCTACTTTTGAGTGAAGAATGCAAGTTTCAAACTGATCTTTTCAGTGTGGTACAATTATTATAAAACACATGCTTACATTTAGAAAATAATGTGTATCTAATGTGGAAATGAAGTACTGGAGCAATGCACACAAATGCTATTTAGTGAGATCTGGAGATCTGGAGAGTGTCCTCAGATTGGTTGTGGTTTTTAAAAGGTGGCTTTAAACTTTCTTGTATTATGTTAATATTTTCAAGGTGCATGTATATACATGTGTGTGCATTCTTTGTAACTTGTAAATATATCATTTTATTTATGTAATAAATATATTAAATATATTTATGCTGTATAATATATATAAAATGTATATTATATATTATACCTAAACATTTATATAAAACTTGTATAGTTTTATAAGATTGGAAATTCTTTATAGAAGTGCAAATTCTTGGAGTGCCTGGGTGGCTCAGTCGGTTGAGCATCCAACTCTTGATTTCAGCTCAGGTCATGATCTCAGGGTTGTGAGATCAAGCCCCTTATTGGACTCTCTCCCTCTTCCTCCCCCTGCTTGTTTCTTTCAAAAGAATTTATAATGAATTTGGATAAACAAATGTGCATTAGTCCTAGGTAATTCAGGCTTCTTAAGCAGTAATAGCATCTGTAACCTCTCTGACCAGGAGTCCTCTAACCCATGTTTGGATGCCTCCAAATGGCAACCATGGCTCTATAAGCATGTCCTATCTTTCTAATTCTGGATTAGACCTAGTTTTTATTTACTTTTTTTTTTTTAAAGATTTTATTTATTTGAAAGAGAGAGAGAGCAGGGACGGAGGGGGAAGGCATGAAGGGGAAGGGGCGGAGGGGAGGGTCAGAGGGAGAAGCAGGCTCTCCGCTGAGCAGGGAATCCTATGCAGGACTCCATCCCTAAGCAGAAGACAGATGCTTAACTGCCTGAACCAACCAGGTGCCCTTGGATAGACCTAGTTTTTAGGATGTTGTTATTCCTTAGGTAGAAGAAGCCTATTCCCTTGGCAGTTAGAAAGTAGCACTCTGTTTGTAAGCTAAGTTTATGCTTGCTTCTTAAGCATACACAGCATGCAGAAGGCTCTTTGTAAGAGTGTTCAAGTGAAAACCTTGGGATCTTATTTTATAAGCATCTGTCAAAATTTGTAGCTTCCATCTTTTGGCTTATGCCATTGTTTGATAATTTTTTCAATCTACTTTTCGAAGCAACATAGAAATTGACATGTGTGCTTATTAAAATGCATGTGCTTATGAAAAGTTATTAAGATATTATAAAATTGAAAGTTTATACCCTAATGTGTTAGTTATTCCTCCTGGGAGTAGTTAATATTCAAAGCTTAACATTTCATTTATTTTTATGATTATATATCTATTCATTTTAAGGAGTTAGAATATCTTAAAAACCTCAGCCTCTGAGGCACGAGTATCACTATGGATGAGTATAAATCTGCTACATAATATCTACATGTCTCTACTTTTCTAGATCAGAAAACCATATGGCCATTTGTTGGGGGTCCTGGTTTCTGGTGTGGACATATTGTTACCGTTATAAAGACTAACAGTTGTGGGGGATGATCCTTGCAGTTATGGGGAAAGATTGTGACAATCCCTAGAGCCCAGATGATAATCTTTATGTATCATACCTTTTAAAGTTTAGTCTTACATCATTTTTTATAATTGCAACCATTAAAGTAGAATCACCATGAACTAGTAGTTTTACTACTTTTCTAATGGATGCTCTTTACTTCTAAGATCTAGGACTTGGTCAAAAAGTCTGTCTTCTGCAAAGCAGAAGGAATACACTCTGTGAATTGATAAATATCCTATCATTCAGTTTTCATTCTCTGTGTAGAAAATTCATCTATTCCTCTGATCAGGTTGATTTTCTGAGCATATAAGCTAGATTGTGCCCTTTGCTAGGAAAGGGAGCAAAATTTCAGTTAGGAGTCAACACAGGTGTCTGTATGGGGTTTTTCCTCTAAAGAGCTAGAATTTTTTGTGTCCTTGTTTCTTGTTTTCCTTCTTGATAAAACCTGTGTTTGGTCGTTTTTACTTCAGCACCACAGTGGTCTCATATCTTCAGAGAATAGTTTACAATGAATGTTCACTGTGAAACATAATGGTACAAAACAATCCTTCTAATCCTTTTGCCAATTTTCCAAAAAGTATTTTAGTTTTGCCCAAAGTGACACTCATAGGCTCTCATGACTTCCTGTATCTTTCCCTACTGATTCGTATTTGACCATCTGGAAGGGCTTTATATGAATCTGAAAACACATAGATTTCTCTATGCAAATCCTTTTTAGGTCATAAAAAAGTTAAGTATATGTGTTAAGGATTCTGATCTTTAACTTCTCTGTTCAGAAGAGTGCCCATTTGTTCTAATTTCTTGTCATTTTTCAAATGTAAACAAATGTTTACTTAAGAAATATGTATTTTCCCCCAAATACAATCAATTGATCTTGGGACATTAGAAGTCATTGGTTTTCGTATCTGCCCACGGATTGAATTCAGCTGAAATATAAAGAAACTTTAAGGACTTCTCTCTGAAGCAAACCATTTTACCTTTAGACTGTGTTGTCTGCTAGATATTACCAAAGGAGACATTACCAAGGAATTCACCACAGAATTTCTTTAAAGAGTTGAATTTTCTCATATATTAGGGGAAAAGCATAGAAATTAAATTTGCATACACTTGTGTGAGTCTAAAATAATGTTATCTATTGCTGTGTGGTTTGTGAGAAATCTCATTTCTTTGCAGGTATACAATATATTTCTACTCAGGAATCTTGTTATGTCCAAATTACTCTTTAGAATGGTCTACTCCTTCTCCCTATTTAGTGAGCTAAAGCAGCATGACAGGGTATAAAGAGCAAAGGGTCCAAAATAAAAACTAATTTTGTATCTTATTTTTGCTACTTGCCAACTCTGGAAACTCAGTTAACCACTCTGAGCTGCAATTTAGTCTTAGGTAAACTGTTAAGAGTAACAACATTGATATGTATCTTGTCTGTGTCTCAGGTTAATTATGTGGATCTTGTGAAAATCCTTTGGAAAATGCAAAACATATATTTAATAAACTTCGACATATTTCTAAAGTACATGTTATGGGATTGATTCACATGAGGTGAAGAAGCATGCTCAGTTAGAATACCCTGTATCTTTTCGATTTCACATGAGAATATTATAACTCATTTAAAAATTTATATTACACTTATAAAAATCAGATATAATCTGGGAAACCTAACCATGCTATAAACCATACTATGCAATAAATTAAAAACAACTCTGGTTTGGCACTATTTTCCCAGATGTTCATTTTGGAAAGTGTGGCAGCCAATTATTGGACTTTGTCAGTTAATCGGTTTTATCTCTGATGGGAAGGGCTAGAGATTGGGGTTGGTCATTTTAGGAAAAAGGTAAATGTCACAATTTCTAGGATAAGCAAATGGAAATACATGTGAATAGTTACTTAAAGAGTTCTGTCCCAGCCTGCATTTCTTAGAAGTAAAGTTTATTATAATGCTAAGATTTTATCAGGAATGCTATCCAAAGAAAGCAGAAGTGAGGGAAAAGGGATATGAAACAAGAAAGAAAACAAAGACACAGTGGGGCATTGCCAAGCTGGCCACAGCTTCTCAAGAAAACACAATTAGTTCCTGGGTCACAGGTGAAGTCTCAGAAGAGAAAGGAGGGAAACTTACTTGCTGGCTCCTCCTCCTTCCAGTCTCTTTTCTCTCATTGGCCAAAGTCTGACCCACAAGATGTTCACTCCTCTGCACATGTAGGTTATTTTCTGTGGACTCTCAGGGCAGCTATTGTGGAAACTGGAGACTGTGTGGTAGAGATGATCAGATCTCAGCCCTGAAGAGGTTGATGCTCTAGTGTCGGAGATGAACTGTTGTGGTTGATAGGGCTTTAGGACCATGAGTCACCAGAGCCCTCCATCCAACCAAGAAGCAAGGCACATGGCAGAACCATGGATGGGAGGTGGACATATATACCGGATTTGGTACAAGCCCCTCCCCGCCCGCCACCCTGAAAAGAATTACATAATTTGCCTTATTGAATAGGAAAATGCAATAAAGTTTTCCAAACCCATAGGACTAACTAATTTCACCTACTTAGAGGAATTGCAACCTAAAAAGAAGTAAACTAAGAAAGAAGCATCTTTTGATTCCCTACCAACTCCATGCTATACTTAAAAAAAATCATTTATACAAATGACTCTGCATGTTGTAAATGACCAAGATCATTATCATCTAATTGCAATCATTACCATTATCTAATGGTATTTCTGAAGGAGACCACCTGCCCATTTCTAAGCAGATGTACCAAGTGATAGATTGATAAGTAGACCATTACATTAGGGTACATTTAAATAGGCTAAGAATTTAATTTGGAATTAGACCAAGATAAGCATGCCCCTAGTTTCCTGAGTAGAAAATATATTTAGAGGAAGAATTTTTTTTTTAGGGTTGCTGCAATTTTTAAATAGTTTTTCTTTTCTTTTTGTTTAAATTTTTATCTGAAAGGACAGAAGAAAATATATTGCAATTAAAAAAACCCCGTTATTTCTGACTGGAAAAAGTAGTATACATAGAGATTGGGAAAATAAATAGAGCCTATTAGCAAATACATTAAAAGTGAAAATTTTAGGATAAAAACTGGCTAGCTGGATCATAATTGGAAAGTCAACAAACCAAGCATTCAGGGGCCAGCTTACTGACATAACAGCTGACTTGAGAAAATTAATTCTTCTTTAAAATATTTGATTAAATTATACAAATGAGATTCCAACATAGTCAAATCGAATAAATTCTTTCTTGAGCAGCATGAATTATGCTTTGCCTATCCTGGCACATAATGTCCTCAGGATTGTAGACTGCCCCTTTTAGAGTGAAGTACTGTATTTAACTACTTGTATCATGCCTAATGGAAAATGTACTGAGTAAGATGGTTATTCCATTGAATTCTTGAAGCATTTAGGGACACTAATAGCCTCATATTTTTCAAACATGCTTAATGATATAATGAATATAAAATAATTCCCTCTGCAAATCAACATGACCTTTTTATAACAAAAGAGGAACAAAAGGATCCATTACTTTACAGAAATTCTCATCTATAGCAGATGCTCCATTGAATTTTGTCCTCAGGATTTTATAAAAGGCACAGCCTGTGAGGTGAAAAAAGACTTTTTTCTCCCTCACACATATTAATTAAGATGAGATTATAAAGACTAGATGATCCAAGCAATTTTAATGGTAGATATTTTCATAATAGAAACTACTAACCCAATAGATACAGAAAACATAATAATGAGCCAATTTTAACATATTGGATCAGTTTTATTAGTATTTTTTAAAGCAAACTAGTTAATATAAATTACTAATTTACTTCTATTCATTGGTGAGAGAACTGCCTGTTAAAGTGCTGGATAATCAAGAAGCATAGGTAGACAAACTGAAGAAACTTGCCGTTAAAAAAAAAAATGAGGGCGCCTGGGTGGCTCAGTTGGTTAAGCGACTGCCTTCGGCTCAGGTCGTGATCCTGGAGTCCCGGGATCGAGTCCCGCATCGGGCTCCCTGCTCAGCAGGGGATCTGCTTCTCCCTCTGCCCTCTTCCCTCTCGTGCTCTCTGTCTCTCATTCTCTCTCTCTCTCAAATAAATAAATAAATTAAAAAAAAAATGAGCAGAAGTAATGTTTGCAGAGAATTGAGTGGAAAGTTACCCATATCAGAACTATAGATGTCATTTAACACTAATTTGCATGAGAAAATCTTTAGATACCTAGCCTAACAAATTATCACAATTTGCAAGGACAATATATATCCTTTTGTAAAAAGCAAAAGATCAACACTATAGAAACAGATTCTGCTGTAAGTCAAAGATTTGGGATATTTATAAAATAATAAGATTAGTAGGTCCATATAAAAATTACAATAATGAGTTTTTGGGTTAGGCTATTCCTTAAGCTACTGTTTTAGATACCACTACCTCTTTTATCCATCTGCTGGCTGCTTCCATTTCAATACCCTGAATCATATTAGGCTTAGGCTTTGAATTTAAGTGGCTTAATCTTTTTATGACCTATAAATCTGCCAAATTTGCTCTGTCCTATACAGAGAGTATTCTTTTTCCTGGAGAGCAAACCTATATTATGATTTTCAGGAGAAGTGGGGGAAAGAGAAAGAATAAAAGCAGGTGAATAAAATTGAGATAATGCATGTGAAGAAATGAGCACTTTGTAGAACATATTGGAATCCTCAAAAATAGGAGTTATTATTCACAATGAGATGAAATGAATTCATACTTAGGAACTTCATTAACTTGTGTTCTGAGAGGCCATTTAAAAAGCATTGAAATAATAGTAAATTAAATCTTATGAATATTTATTAGAGGAATCTGTACATTTGGATATATATGTTTGAATTAAAGTGCTTTTAGTAAATTACTTTCATTTTTATGCCATCCACCAAGAGCTCTCCATGAAAGTCCCACTCCAAATATCTCATCTGCTCCTGAAGAGGTACATCTTCTGTATCATTTTATGCATCCATTGACAGGAAGATTATCAGAGTGTTATTTTTTTTCTTTTGCACCACAATCTTTAAAAAGCCAAAAAAACCCACAAAAACACTTATGGGTATGGAAATGAGAATAGCTCCTACTAATTTTAATAAGTGTATACCTGCCAAAGTCAGAGCATATGTGTGTGACAGAGAAAAAAAAAAAATCTATCCCTAAGCCACTAGGGAGCAACAACAATTAAATGTAAGCCAGTGAAGAAGCATAGTATATGCATGCATGTGTCTTGGCAGAGGAAAATGGTGATGGAGAATATTGCATGGGGAAGGGGTAACTGCAGTCATTAAAACACATAAAATAGGGCTCCTGGGTGGCTCAGTTGGTTAAGCGACTGCCTTCGGCTCAGGTCATGATCCTGGAGTCCCGGGATCAAGTCCCACATCGGGCTCCCTGCTCGGCAGGGGGTCTGCTTCTCCCTCTGACACTCTTCCCTCTCGTGTTGTCTCTCATTCTCTCTCTCAAATAAATAAATAAAATCTTTAAAAAAACCAAAAACCAAAAAACAAAAAAAACCCACATAAAATAAAAGGGAAGCACCCATCTCATTATGAAACCAAGTATCACAGTCCTTTGTCTCTACATGCAAATTGATTTAATAAAATACGCATTGAAAAAAATATATCATTTTTTCTACGTGTTTAATTTCTGCTTGAGTTATTATAACAAGATTTCACTCTTTTAAAAAATTAAAGATTAAAGTACAAATTCATTTTAAATGTTAATTTCAAGATACAGAAAGTAGATAGGAAAAAGGGAAAGCTTTTGAGATATAGATTTTCTGACAGAAATGATTTCTACATTTTCAGCTAGTCACGTAGTGACGATGTTGAGATTGTCACCGTTTTGGGAAGGTCATTTTGCAAGTACTGCTGCTGTAGTCCCTTCCCTTCACTTGTCATGACTGATATAGTAGATAGACAGACTTTAGCATTTGCTTAAGTGTGTATTAGACAAATTCTCAGTATGATAGGCAGATATAACCCCAGTTCAAAAGCTTGAGTGTTCCCATTCTTTATTGGTTATCTTGGTGAACATTTTCTATTTTGTTTCCTTTTATAGCATAAAACTCATAGCTGGTAATTTATTTCAAGGACATTGCTTCTAGCTAGCCTCAGTGATACTTTGTGTATGTATGTAAGTTTGCCAGCATGGAGGAGAGGGTAAAAAAGGAGTAGAAATAAGTAGTTTATACTGAAGTGGGTTATAATTCACAAGCATTTTCAGATATATGGGAAAATAAATAACTTACAAACTAAATGACCTTCCTAAGCCACACTGTGTCTCTCATCTGAGCATGTGAGGAGAGGGATTTGAACAGATAAAATACTCTTCCTCACTCTAGTGGAATAAGAAACTGTCAGACATACAAAACACCTGACTGATACTGCTCTCCATGGCTTTTATCTAGCTAGAGAAAGCTTATTCTCCTTAGTCAGGCTATAAATACATTTTTCAAATTCTGGAAAAACTAACAGTAAAACTCAACTCTTGTGGATCACTACATCAAAAACTAATGATGTATTGTATGGTGACTAACATAACATAATAAAATCAAATTAGATTAAAAAACCTCAACTCTCTATTTTATGCCACCCTCAAAGGCACGTGTATTAAAGTGTCTGATTTCTGCTGATAAAACAACATGGTAGATGGTATTTCT
This sequence comes from Mirounga leonina, assembly GCF_011800145.1. Taxonomy (NCBI): domain Eukaryota; kingdom Metazoa; phylum Chordata; class Mammalia; order Carnivora; family Phocidae; genus Mirounga; species Mirounga leonina. Next base: position 19,939,137 of record NW_023270314.1, on the reverse strand, counting down.
TGGAAATGACTGGTTGAGCAATGTTTGCCAATGAAACTGTAGAAGGTTACATTTTTTAGTTTGTTTAATTGATTGATTTTGAGAATTTCAAAACACAGTACATGTTTGTTTGTTTTTTTGTCATTAATAAAGGTTTCACAAAAAGGAAAGTTTGCAAGACTTTAGCCAACTCTTTCCCATACCAACAAAATTCTGTGTGTGTGTGTGTGTGTGTATTTGGGATACTTTAGTTGACATTCCTCTATTTGGATTCATTTAGAACTGCTATAATTGAAGCAAAAAGTTGCACATCATGTGATAGAAAGAGACTGTAATCCTGGGCAATAGCATTAAATTCTAAGCCTAGAATCCAATAAGAATTGTGAATAAATTGTAAACCCTGCTAATGCTTTTTCCATCCCCAATTCCAATTTCTTAAATAATGCACATGCATATCTCCTGAAAGCTTATTTAAAGGAAGTCCCTATTTTATTTTATTTTTTTAAAGATGCCTTTATTTATTTTTGGGGGGGAGGGGCAGTGGGAGCAGAGACCAGAGCCCCAAGCAGCTCCCCACCAAGTGTGGAGCCCGATATGGGGCTGGATCCCATGATCCTGAGATGCAGAGATCATGACCTGAGCTAAAATCAAGAGTCGGATACTTAACCAACTGAGTCACCCAAGTACGCCAGGAAGTCCCTATTTTAAAAGAGTAAACTGAAATAGTTCATACCTGAACAAATGCCCTCTATTGTTTTAAACAGTTGAAGACATGACTCGGCTTGCTATCATTCAGCTAGTATACTATCCAATCACTAAAAAACCAAATAAAATAAAAAGGAGATTCTTGCCTGAATTTAATTGGGAACAGAAGAGCAGAAGCGGGGGAATAATCAACACTAGGCAAAAAGCAAGGGTAGGGAATAGGAAGGAAAAGCATTTTATTTTTTCAACTTCAGGATTAAATATAAATAGAAAACTATAGTTCAAATTGGGACTCTACTATCATTGTGCAAAACATTCATGACCAGCTAAGTGACTAAAAATACATGCAATAAAAATATTTGTTTTCTTTCACTTCTTGTCCTTCCCTTTCCATTCATTAAAAATGGGAGACAAACTAGGTAGAGAAGCTATATCTCTATGGGGTCACCGAAGTCCTGATCATCAAACATAGCACAGATTGGGGTTATAGGAAGGTTAAGTAGTAAAATGGGAGAGAATTAACTTGTCAGGATAAGGTGATGAGGCTAGGCTAGCTGGTGCAGGTTGTTAAGGCCCCTTCATGTGGAAGCAGCACTCTGACTCAGAGGTGTACAAGGCAGGGAGGAGGTCACACCCCCAGAGGCTGGATGACAATCAGCCGAATTAGCCACTGGCCCAGGGTCAACCTAGTTTTACTAAGCAATATCTCAAATGAGGAGTTGTCTGACAAGGTGTGTATAGGAGGATAAATTCCAGTGAAATGCATCCCAGAAACAGGTTCTTCTCCTGTTCTGTTAACTGCAGAAGCCCATGGACATGTGTTTAATTAGATAACGTGCAGTGAAACACAACACAATACTTGCTGCTGAATAGTCATGGGAAGAGGAAGGAAATTCTTTTTTTTTTATTATTATTAAATTCCCGTCAGTTAAGACAGTAACTTATTGCCATGTTCAGTATTTAAATGTGCCTTTTTGAAGCACAAGACAGCTTAAAAATTAAAAAAACAAAAACAAAAAACCTATCCGATTGGCAAAAATGCAAAAGTTTGACAGCATAATATGTTTGTTAAGGCTGTGGAAAGTAAGCAGTCTCACATATTGCTGCTGGAAAAGCAAAATATCACATTACCCGTGGAAGGGAATTTGGCACTATCCAGAAAAATTACCTATGAATGTAAGCTTCCATTTCTAACAGTTCTTAAAAAAAAAAACAAACCACATGATTATTAGGCTATTAACTGAAGGCCTTTTTGTAATAGCAAAAGACTGAAACAACCCAGACATCCTCAGTAGAGTTTCAATTGAATAAACAAAGGTACAAACAAAGGGGTATGCAGTTGTAAACGGAGGAATATTTTTATATGTTGCTGTGCAGTGATCTCTGAATTTATTAAGTGGGGAAAAAAGGGAGAAAGCATGTATTATGTGCATCTACTTACCTATGAAAGAGGATGAGATAAAAAATACATATGCATTTCCTCATATTAAAAATATAAACCAAGGGGGGCACCTGGGTGTCTCAGTCAGTTAAGCATCTGCGTTCAGTTCAGGTCATGATCTCAGGGGGTCCTTGCTCAGCAGGGAGCCTGCTTCTCCCTCTGCCTGCTGCTCCCCCTGCTTGTGCTTGCTCTCTCTCTGTCAAATAAAGTCTTAAAAAAAAAATTAAAAAAAAAACCTTTAAAAAAATATATAAACCAATCCTGAAAAAAAAAAGTTCTCAGTGTGGGGAAGGAGGAGACAGCAGAAAGAGCAGAAAGGATGGCAATAAAAGTTGGTCTTCCCTCAGTATATTTTTTTGGCAGATTTGATTTTGGCCCTATATAAATATTTTACATAACTAGTTAAACTTCAAAAATGCAGCTCCTAAAATGACAAAACATATGAACCTACCTCTGTATGGAGACGGTAGCATAATCTCAGAGAAGAGTTATTTCAAGTGACTTTAAAACACAAGAGTTTAATTATACATCTATTATGAGACATACTCAAAAAATAAAATTTTGAGTATAAGAAGTTTGGGTATAAAAATGATTTTCAGTAATTTTATTGTTGGTGTTTGAGATTGGTGCATTTGTAAAATAAAACTTATAAAATTATGTTCATATTATTGGGAATTAGGGTTTTTGGCATAAGAAAAATGAGCTAGAGATACCAGATCAAAGAGAGTATTAAAAACTGTGCTTTCAAATTTGAATTTGAAATACCAGAAGAAACTCATATTGTATTTTACCTAAAAACAAACAAACAAAACTGAAACTTTTGGAGAAGTAGCCGATTCCAGTTCCAGGATGAGAAATGTTTAAGATAAACCTGCAATGTCATGTCATACCTGAAAACAGACTTTCAAAAGCTAGTGGAGTTGTATCAAAAGAACAAAGGTATCCATTTAAAGAGGCTCTCATTTGCCAAAGATGAATGAATTCATACGTGAATAAAAACAAAACTGCAATGGACTAGAATACATCAAATGTATTTACTACCAGGAGTTCATAATGATAATAGTATTAACTGCATGGATCAAGTTTGGTGGTTGCTATAACTGATTATAGCAAAAACTGGTAAAATGTAACAAATTGTATTTTCCAAGGTGGTGGCAACAATGTCTATCAGTCCATGTGATCTCTTTACTGTATGACAGACATTCTTTCAATTGAGATGTGAGGTCCATGTGTCCCCCACTCAATCTGATGGGCATGGGACTATGGTCTGTGATTTCCAAAGCTAGATCATGAAAGATGATGCAGCTCTTATTCTTAAAGCAACCACTCTGCTAGAGAAAGCCCAGGCCCTGTGGAGTGGACATGCATAGGTGTCCCAGCAGACAGACATATCTGAAGTCCCAGTGGTTAATCATCAGTAACCATCATACATGTGAGGGAGGATATGCCTTCAAGATGACTCCAACCTCAGTCACTGTCTGACTACAATCACACAAGAAATTCCAAACGTGAATCAATGACCTGAGTATAACCAACTCCTAGAACTGAGAGATAATAATAAAATAGTTATTGTTTATTTTTTATTGAAATATAGTTGGCATACAATGTTATAGTAGTTTCAGATGTACAACATAGTGACTTGATAATTCTATATGTAATGCAGTGCTCATCACAGTAAGTGTAGTTACCAGTGGTCACCAAACAATGTTGTTAAAATATTATTGACTATATTCCCTATGCTGTACTTTTCATACCCTTGACTTATAACTGGAACTTTGTACCTCTTAATCCCCTTTACCTATTTTGACCATCCTTCCAACCCCCTCCCTTCTGGCAGCTGCCAGTTTGTTGTATTTATGATTCTGTTTCTGTTTGTTTGCTTGTTTTTGATTCCACATAAGTGAAATCATGGCATTTGTCTTTCTCTGTCTGACTTATTTCACTTGGCATAATACCATCTAAGTTGTCACAAACGGCAAGAGCTCATTCCTTTTCTTTGGCTGAGTAATATTCCAGTGTGTGTGTGTGTGTGTGTGTGTGTGTGTGTGTATACACACCACATCTTTTTGATCCATTCATCTATTGATGAGTGCTTAGGTTGCTTTCATATCTTGGCTATTGTAAATAATGCTGCAATAAACATAGGGGTGCATATATCTTTTCAGGTTTGTGTTTTCATTTTCTTTGTGTAAATACCCAGTAGTGGAATTACTAGGTTGTATGTTACTTCTATTTTTCACTTTTTTAAACAAGATTTTATTTATTTATTCACTTGAGAGAGAGAGGGAGCAGGGGGAGGGATAGTGGGGGAGGGAGAGGAAGAGGGAAAGAATCCCAAGCAGACTGCATACCTAGTATGGCTCTCTCACAACCCTGAGATCATGACCTAAGCTGAAACCAAGAGTTGGACACTTAACTGACTGAGCCACCCAGGCACACCTGACCTGATCCTTTAAATAAATGTATTTCAAGAGGAGGAGGAAAATCAGTAGTTTAGAAGAGAGAGAACCAGTTGCAATAGATCTTAATTTTGATCTTGATTGATTAAACAAACCATTAAAATAATGCATGGGACAATAAGGTAATTTAATGATTTAAAGCAATTTTTGTTAACATTCTAAGTGTGATAATGATTTTGTGATTGTGCTAAAAAAAAGAAAAGAGTCCTTATCTTTTAGAGATACATGCCGAATATGCTTTGATAGCTAAGTTTGCTTCAAAGTAATCTCAGGCAGGAACATAGATGAAATAAAATTGGCCATGTGTTGGTAATGGTGGAAACTGAGTGATGAGCACATGGGAGTTCTTTATATTATTCTATGTTATATTTAAACTTTATGTATATTTAAACTTTTATGTTAAGTTTTTAAAAAATACACTTGAACTACTGAATGATAATTTTGGATCTCTTACCTTTGGTGCAATATCTTTTTTCCTCATCCAAGGAGCCCCCTATTGGTAAATCAGAGTCACTGAACCTTGTTATGCAAGTTTCTAAAGGAATTTCCTAAATGAAGTAAGAAAAATTAAAAAAAAATTTTTTTTCAGGAAAAAGGGCCCTTAAATCATTCTCCTTCCTCCACTGATTTTTTTTTACTTTCTATTTAAATTCCAGTTAGTTAACATACAGTACAATATTAGTTTAAGGTGTACAGTGTAGTGATTGAACGCCCATAAATAACCCAGTGCTCATCACAAGTGCAGTCTTTAATCCCCATTACCTATTTCACCCATCCCCCACTCGCCTCCCCTCTGGTGACCACCTGTTTATTCTCTATAGTTAAGAGTCTGTTTCTTGGTTTGCTTCTCTCTTTTTTCCCCTATGATTGTTTTGTTCCTTCAATTCCACATAGAGTGAAATCCTCCATTGATTTCTATCACAAAACTAAGTTCAGGTGAGAAGTCTAGGCATAAAAATAAAACTAGTAACAAACAAAATTGTTTCAGAAGTGAGCAAATTATCAGAGGCTGCATAGAGGTGAGAGTGTGTTGCTGTGTCAGTAAATCAGGATTCCTTCTCGGAGTCTTCCACTAATAAGGGCAGTAACTTTAGGCAGATTACATAATCTTGTTTGGCTTCATTTTCCTTATCTGTTCAGATAGACCGTCATCTGATACGGTCTTCCTGGAATCCAATCTGATACAATCCAACTCTAATTCAGTTCTGTTCTTCTACAAACTATTTGTTTAAAATACAAATTGCAATAAACAGATGAATCTGTTTTGACTAGAAATGAATTTGCTGTCAGGGCTGGGGAGGACATTCTCTTTCATAAAAAGGAAAAAAAAACTGACTATGTCAACAATTAGGTTAAGCACTAATTCATTATTTTTAAATATCCTCTCTAGTAATTAGATTAGACATGAAGTAATACATCAGTCTTTCAGTTCCTTCTATGAAAAAATACAAGAATTCAAAGGAAATTCACACTGATACTACATTTCCTTTTATTCAATGATTGAAAAGTTCTAATCTATTTACATGACAGCCAGGAAATTTTCACAGGATAAGTCTGGGTCTTCTAGCACTAAGGTTTCAAATGTTTGCATTGACTAGTCTTAAAGAAGCATTTTCCTTCATTTAATATGCTCATTCAGTGTCTATATATCATTGATGGTGATATTTAATCTCCACTCCTGTTTCCATGTGAAAGAATTTCCATTAGAGTAACACTCCTGGCCCCTTGTACTCCTCATGCCCGTCACTCACTCTTCCCTAGAGGAACAAGTCTCTTCCTTGGCTGATGGGTTTGCAAGAATGAAATGGACATGCTTGGCTGACCTCTTCATCTTCTCTCTGTTCTATTAGCCAGAGGGTGATTAGAGGTGATTCTGGGCTGATTTCATCCTCTATGAGAGGGACTGCAAATGACCAACTCTGCTTGAGATTGGATTAATCTTTCTTTTTCTGTGGTGATGTGTTAGCCAGCCCGTTTGTTCACAGATTTAAAAGTGTGTCCTACTTAGTAATCCCCTAAATTTTGTTTAATATTCACTACCCTTGCAGTAAAGTAGGTTTTATATTTTTAGTTTTACAGAGGGGCAAACTAGGTTTCAGAGACATGGTCAGATCACATTACAAGCAAATGTAAAAGTCAGTTCTGATCCTATTGGGAGTCTTCAAGGGGTTAATTAAAGAGAATCACATCCTTTTCCCTGAACCCCGTTCTGAGAAAATTGAGGAATAAATAAAGAAATTACAGATAGGGGGACAAGAATCAACAATGTTCATATTAAGTGTTAAGTTAGAGCTCATATGCTTCCCAATACCAAATCCTAGAATTAGGCAGATTTGCCTACAAAGAACTGGGACAGATCTTCCACCCCCAGTCCTCTTGCCTCCCCTTTCTTTTCTCGCTTTCTCCCTATCCCTTTCCACCCCCAGGAAGGATAGAGCCTAACCATTAACCAGTCTAGAGAAATAGGAGAAAGCTTATTCCCTGCAAGTAGCTCACTCTCACAGAATTTCAGAAAGGAGATAAGCACACTAAGCTTAGTCTTCCCCAGTTTGTTAATCAGTTAAGTGACTGAGCTTTCCTTGGGGTAGAGCGAGTGAAAGTTCACAAAGAGGCTATAGGGTAACTCTTTATAGTTCTACATCTGCATGGATGGAAGACTCAAGAATGGGGAATAAGCATTCACCCCCAAATTTCTCAGATTAATTATTCTCTTAAACCATTACATTTAAATAATAATATCATGCTTAGCCCTCAGAGGAGAAGACACACAAGCTATCAGGACAGTTTTCCCCTATCTTCATGAAGTTGTTCTCCAAATTCTTATTGCCTGTCCTTTTGGATTCTCCTGGGACCCCTGGACCACTGTTAAATTTGCCTCTAGAATGCCCTGAAATGGATATGCACATTTCATTAAGTAACTCAACTTTAAGGCCAATCTCAATCCAGAGTTGAAAATTCATTCTTTATTCTATTTCCATTTCTAGATTATGTCCCATTGCATTTTCCCATAGCATGTCAGAGGTTCTATGATGAGATTTAATGACAGCAAGAAAATAGGAAGTATAAAATTTCTCTACTAAGGAGATGCTACCACCATAGAAATACCCCAAATCTGAATATAAAGACCCCCACTATTATAAAAGTCCCAGGGCAAAACTGACATTCAAAGATTAAATCTCTTTTCAAGTTAAAGTCAAAATATAGTAACATCCAAATGAATTAAAGTCTAATATCAAATTATTTTCCCTGTGGAATTAAGTGTTTGAAGTTTGAGATTTCTAAGTTTTAATTAAGACCAAACCTATCCTCCTAAATTTATTATTCAGCTCAGTCTCAGCAGAGGGATTCTGGATGCCTGGGTAGAGTTAGTCTTCTTTCAACAGCTGCTTTTGAGATCTCAGAGGAATAGGTATAGTTCCTTCATTTAGGGCTTCAAAATTTGTAATGTCGTCTCTGATGCACCTCACTTTAAAGAATCCAAAGGATTAATAAGAAATGAGAATATTACAGCATTGGCTCCACACCCACCAAATTTAGAAAACAAACTAATCTGTAGTCCCTAGAGTTATCATCCCACATAAAAGTATGTTGACAGGAGCCAGTGTTACCAAAGACCACTGCAGAGATTCAGCACTCTGTGAGAGAAGGACAGAAAAATGCTGGTCAGTCCATACCAGTTGTCTGTACTCCACTACCTAGAAACATAAACTCCGTAAATCTTCCAGCAAGGAGCTAATGAAGGTACTACCAATGTGCAAATCTGGGGGTAGGGCACTCCCCCTGTGCATACTGCTTTCTCTTTCAGAGAGTGACTCAGAGCCATTCTTCCCTGTATACAACATGAAGAAATTCACATCATTGACAGTCCCATACATCAGGACTTAGCTAAGCTGCCTTTCTAGCCACTTAGTAGTATATTCAAAACCTCTTGATTTCTACTGCTTCCCGCACTGGGTGTGGACTCCATCTAGTGCCACAGCGTGTCTTTTGTGAGCAGGATTAGTTCTTGAGCCACTATTACTGCTGTCATGCCCTCTTATCTAAAGTCATATTTGGGCCCCCAAAATTGTTTCACTGAGAATGCTTGTCATTTTAATTATATTATGATTAACCAGTCCAAATCCAAAATGAGTTTGTGGGCAACCCTCATAAATCCAAGGCTAACCTCAGCATGTTTCCCTTTGTGCACTCTGAACACAATTCAGAACATCCAAAAGAGGATAATTTGGGAAGGCTATTTAGGCCTGGCATGAGAAATTTAAAGCCAGAACCTCATTAGTGCTCTCTGTAACACTAGAAGAATCACTTTCACTCTAAAGCAGTAATATCATTCTGTCCAACAGTGCCAATGCAACCTGGAAGAACTATAGCAATGTAACATCAGGCACAACTACTTTGGGAAAGTTGTATCTGCTTTTTATAGTGAGCTGGGGCTACCTGCAATCTGCTGAGGGCCTCCCAGTGGGTCTCTGTTATTAAGCCTCAAGGTGGCCAGGTATTTGATGGAGGCCAGACCTTTACCAAGACCAGCAGTCTTTGTTTAAGCCCCAGTGTCTAAAACAACCCAATCATTTGCCTGTGGGTGAAGCTGTCATAACCCATTTTCATACACCAAAGTCAAAACACAGTGATCCCCAAGGTTTAACATCTCTTCCTCATATCCCAGCATTTAAAATCTAACCCCATATACATCTCAAAAAAGAAAAATACAAGTTCAAAACACCCCTCTCAAACCCAAGCCTAACGTCCCAAAGCCTATCCACATGTATATTTGGTCTTCCATTTCACTTCTCTGTTTCATTCTTCAAGGTTCCTGGCCCATGAAGGAAAGGTTGGGAATCTTTGGGGGAGAGGGAGCAATATACTCCTCTTCTATAATTAGGTTTTGAACAAATTCAAAGATAAAACAAAGGAATACAGATGGAGTTTAAAAATATTAGCTTATTTTTAGTAAATGTCAAGTTGGAGTACATGGCTATACATACAAGCCGGTCAACTTCCTAATGCTATATTTCAGAGTTACAACTACCCACTTGGCCTCAGATGGCACTAAACTGATGGGCCTGCTTCCGTAGGCTGCTAGAGTGACCAAGGAAGTTTGATGGCAGCTCCCAAGAGAAAGAAGGGCAGAATTCAGCTGAAAATGCCCAATTTATTCTTCAGAAATTTAGCAATTGTGAATGTCTTTCCGTCTCCCCAGGGAGGAACAAAGAGGGAATGGAGAGTGTAATGTTAATGAATACTATGCCCAAAGAAGGAAACATCTTAGGGAATGATTCCAACCCCATCCTCCACTGACCCTTAACAGATCCAAAAGCTTGTGACTCCCGATATTTCTGTTAGAGAGAACCTGTTTTCCTACTGGTTAGGAATCTGTTTGTGCTATTGTTCAGATGCATATCTAATATATATAGGCAGGTATCTTTAAGCAGACTCTTCTCTCTCCTTACTATCTCATCATCTATACGTATGTAAAGTGATCTACAAGTCTTGCAAAACGTGCCCTATCTTTAGACTCAGCTGAGACCGTGAAGGCGGTAGTGAAATTAGACAAAATTAAACTGGTCCCCGGCAAAGTCCCAGAATGCCAAGGTGTTAATGTCGTCCACAGGGACCAGCGACGTTATCACTTTTCCCTTCCCACAGCCTCTGGAATTAGAATAGAAAACAGAGTCAGTGAGAGCCCACACATGTGCAAAGCACTGCTGTGCAAATTAAGGTGCAGTATGTATTAATTGTCCCTCTCCTTTCCTGTGAAGAGACACCTTCCTAACACATTTGAGATGGAAACAAATGAGTAGGACCTTATTCTTTATGCTGAAATGACACAATTTATTTAAATGCCTTGATGACACTTGGTGGAACACAATGGTTATCGTGATAGCTGGGAATACGCCATTTTTTACCCTTCTCTATATCTTAAGAGAGGAAAAAATGAGAGATTCATCAGAATGAGTCAAACAGTCTTTTCTGGTCTCTGCCTGTTGATTCTGATTTAGGCCACAGAGTCTCTCTTCTTTATTTTGTGAGACCTGTGGTTTGTAATAGAAAAGGAAGCCTGCTGGAATTATTAGCACTGGGGAGTTTGAGAGCAAATAATGCTAATGGAATAAATAATACACCATTTATTAGAATTGTTCTTTAGGGATTTATACCAAATCACTTTATTAGTCTCAACAGTGTAATATTTAGCAGCCTCTAACAAGTTTCAGGGAGAGAGATTACTTTGTGACTCAATGAGGATCCATGATATACTGCCTAAATTAGCATATTAAAAATTAATGGCAGGCCTATTTCTTATGATTATACTTTTATCTGAGGAACAGATTGACTGGTTCTCATGACATTAGTAACTTTTGGCTGTGCATTTTCTTTACAATTTCAGTTGAATTTGTCAATGAATTGTTTTCACGTATGAGCATGTTGATAAGTAGACATAACTTAAATGGGTATGAAATGCAACATGAGGGGCACCTGGGTGGCTCATTCGGTTAAGCATCTGCCTTTGACTCAGGTAATGAGCCCCGGGTCCTGGGATCAAGCCCAACATCGGGCTCCCTGACTAGTGGAGAGTCTGCTTCTCTCTCTCCCTCTCCCTCTGTGTGTGCTCTCTCTCTCTAGCTCTCACTCTCTCTCAAATAAATAAATAAAATCTTTATTAAAAAAAAGAAACACAACATGATAAACATTTTAGAATGAACTGAACTGTCAATGGTATCAATTTAAGAAAGCGATGGAGTGGACTCTGAGAGCACTGCCTAGACCCCCTTTCACTACTGAAGGACTAATTCCCATACCTGCTGAGAGTGGGGGGATTGAACATTTACCTGCCAGCTCTTTAAAGGAGCTGCCCTTAAAGCAGAGAATTGCCTCACTCAAGGTCACATCTCCTTCCAGAGGCAGCCCACATCTGATGACTGATCAATGTAGCAGTATTAAGACTAAATCCTCAGTTCTCAGGTTAGGAGAACTTTTAGGTTCCATCTTAGTTCCAGAACTCCCCAGGGGCTCAACTGAGAATTTGACTGGGGCTGAATCACAGGTCAACTTACTTCTTTGCCCAATCCCTGTTCCTCATGCTAATGTCTGTATCAGTATCTGCTTTTTGGGGAACCTGACCTGCAGCAGGCTGTGAATTCAGAATTACATTCTGAATCGAATTTTCTACACACACACACACACACAACAGCTACTCTTTTATATTCATCTGTTACCCCCCCCCCGAAGATGACTGATTTAGCCCTCTCTTTTCCCTCCTACCTTACTATACCAGTGAGCAAGAGTAGTGTTGCTATAGGTTATCAAATACAGGGATATTTTATTGGCACAATCCCAGGGGCTATCTGCTAATACATTTGACAATTTAAAGTTATTAAGATACAAAAGTCAAATTTGGCAGAAGAATAAATGGCTGAATGGGTCTATACTTATTAAAGATATTCCTAGTTGAAAAGTTCTCCACAGAGATAATCTAGGTTCAGATGCCTTTCCTGGCAAATTCTACCAAATATTTGAGAACAAAATAATTCTAACCCTACTCAAAATCCTTGGGAAAAGTAGTAGAGGGGAGAACATTTGCCAATATGTTTTATGCTGATAGTCAAATTATGCAACATTATAAGAAAACTACAAAAAAAAAAAAAACCCCAAAAACAAAAAACATAGGCATAAAAAAATACTCTCAAAAAACATAGGTACAAAATATTTATTGAAATGTTAGAAAATTAAATATGTTTGTATAGATATACTAATATATATTTACTTAATTAGAACAAATACATATATTTTTCTATTACCAAATAATCTATCATGACTAAGTGTCATTTATTCCAGGGTCGGAAGGTTGATTTAACTTTGGTCAGTCGCTCATTATATTTACCATATTGGCAGAATAAAGGACAAATATATATGATCATGTCAACAGATGCTGGAAAAAAAGTATATTTGATTATATTTAAACTCCTTCATGATAAAAATCTCAATAAACCAGGAATAAAAGAATTTATCAAACTAATTAAGGGCATCAACTAAACCCAACCCCTAACATCATACTGAATGCTTTTCCACAAAGACTGGGAACAAGGCAAGGTATTTGCTCTCACTGCTTTTATTCAGCATCATTCTGGATACAGTGCAGTATGGCAATAAAGAAAAATAAAAGGCATAGACATTTCTGAGAAAGGAAAAAAAAACTTTTTTCACAATCTAGAAATTTTGTCTCGTGTTATTGTGTTATTCACTTCATTCGTTTCCAGAAGAGTTTATTTTTTGAGTTTGCCTCTTCAGATCCTGCATATTTTCAAGTACTTTCTCTATAGCCAGGTCTCACACCCGTTTCAGAATTTCTCTAGTTTGCTTAGGCCTTGCCATGTTGGATTTGATTTTGTCTGAGTCCCATTATCCTCTTGCTACCCCATCTCTCCAGGTACCACCTTATTTCCATCTAGCCTTATGGAGTGAGGGCTCAGTTATGTCTGCTAGAATTTGGTGTTAATTTCTTTCCTCATAGGTAGTTTAGGGTTTGTGACACACTCTGTGTCCAAGTGTTGCCAAAGAAGGCAGTTTTATGTGGTTTCATGTACCCTCTTTGTTGATTAGTGTGCTATTTTGGAGGAAGTATTGAGAGGTTTTAATCTAAAAAGCTGGCATTATTCTAGCATAACCCAGAAGTACATCCTATCAATTTAGCTAATAATTTTCTATTACTAACATTGGTGTAATAGTTATTAAGATAACCATATATGAAATTGCCAGTAAAGGCAAAATCTATAAAGACCGAAGGTAGATTTGTGATTGCCGAGATCTAAAGGGCTAGAGAGATGAGGAGTTACTGCTGATGGATATAGTGTTTCTTTTCTTTCTTAACAGACTTTATTTTTTAAAACAGTATCAATTCCCAGCAAAAGTGAGTGGAATGGACAGAGATTTTCCATATACTCCTGCACTCCTCCTGCATATAGCCTACCACATTATCAACATCTGCACCAGAGTTGTTCATTTGTTATAAGTGATAAACTTACATTGACACATCATTATCACCCAAAGTCCATAGCTTACACTAGGGTTCACTGTTAGTGTTCTACATTCTATGAGTTTGACAAATGTATAATGACGTGTACCCACCATTATAGTATCATAGAGTAGTTTCACTGCCATAAAAATCCTCTGTGCTCTACCAGTTCCTTTTTGGGATGAGAAAGATGTTGAAAATTAGATTGTGCTGATGGTTAAACATCTGTGAATATAGTAAATACCACTATTAGTACATTCTAGTGGGTGAACTGTATGTATTATATATTAATAAAGCTGTTGAAAATATTTTGTGGAGTTTCATTGGGTGTTTTAATTGTTCAGATTTCTGGGTGAATATATACACTCATAGAGTCATGAATCCTATAAATTATCAATATTAGATTATTTCTAACTTCTCCCTTCTCTTCCTAGTAGATGAATCCTTGCTTTGCTTGCAATTTTGTTCCCTTCACTTCCTCCTCTGAGGGTTAAGTTGTGAGAAAAATTCTTCTTCTTTTATCCCTCATGCAGGTTTTAAAAAGGAAAAGGAACACTATAAAAATAAGGCATGCATGTACTAAGGCTTCAGCAGGGATTTTTCAGATAATTTGAAGAAAGGCACTTATGTTACTATAGAGAATGGATGGAGAGGGGCTATTACTAAACATTGCTGTAATCTAGTATGATTTTCATATTGAGAAATGCAAGTTCACATTTGCTTATTTTCAAATTACATTTTGGTTGTCAAACTGTTTTCTTAATGATTACTGGACCATTTGGATCATGGCTTCAATATATTATAATTTGGGAAGGAGTGGGGCATAAAACTTGGCCCTTAGCTGAATCCCAGGAAAACAAAACAAAAAAACCTCTAGATTTGAATCATTTATTTTTTCCATTTTTATCAGACAGTTGGAACTGGAGTGCAAAAGAATAGAGGATTGTGAAGGTGGAGCCAGGAGGTTATCAGAATATCATCAGAACAGAAGTGACATGGTAGAGATTGTGCTAATGTCAGAGTGAAAACTGTAGGAACATTTGCTTGTCTGGACTGGGTGTACCAGCCAGAGAACTATACTCACACAGTGTTTGTGAGTCACACTAAAGTGAAAAATTAAAAAAACAAAAACAAAATTAAAACACCCTCTGGAAGTAGCAAAGGGGGAATATTCTAAAATCTATTGACTTTTTTTTTTTTTTTAGGTGCTTACAGGTGGTTAACGCTAGGCATGAATGAGCTAGATGATGAACTGCATGATCTTAAAGAATTATCTTAACCGCAGTAAGGCTCAGCGTTTTTTGTTTTGTTTCTCGTAAACTAGGGATTATACTAGAAATGTCATACAGATATTGTGAGGTTTAAATGGGATAATATATCAAAAGTACCTGGCACATAATAATTTCTTAATAAATGCTAACTTCATTTGCTCCTCCCCTCCTTTTCTCTTTATGCAGAATTTTTACTAATCTCAAAAGAATTCATACATTTACGTGTAAATTTTTGGTTGAAAACCATAGGGGAACATAATTACATTTAATCGATGAGCAGATATAAACACGTATTAACAGATGCCCCATTTATAGTGGCAAAGACTCACTGCTTTACAAATGCTTGTTATAAAACATGACATTAATCAAGAAGACTAATTTTGGGCTGATGTGATTTGAAGTACTTCCACGCAAACTCCATCTAGGGAAAGTAATATATTCACAAACAGTAGCAATTGGGGCAAATCCCTGCTGCTGATCTTACCTATATTAGCTTTTCTGCCTATGGGGATATGATTAATTTCAAAGTGTAACAAAGAGAATAGGATGCCAAGAGAACTTTAAATTTAATTTCTTGATTAGTTAATGTTTCAGCTCTTGGGATTTCACTTTTATTCGTCATTTCCCAGATTACTATTTTAGGTGATCAGATGTGGAACATTCCAATATAGGAAAGCAGACATCATATTTTCAGCACATAGCCCCTTAACTCATCCAATAATGAAATTTAATTTTATTACAGCACTTACCACATCATATTATATTTGGGTACTTATTTGTATGTCTGGATGTCCAGATTTTAAGTGTTATCTCCCCAATGTCTAGAATCATGCCTGGCATATCTGTGGCATATAGGGGGCCATAGTTGCTCAGTGTGGCACAGATCAAGCCATGATTGCTCAATAGCATTGTCTGAAATAAAAATACTTAGAGAAGGTTTGATATGATTTATAACATAAATATTTAAATGCCACATACTGAAGTAAACAAAGGGAGTAGAATAAACAGGAGAGATATAGTGTCATAAAGGATGCACTCTAGCTGTGCAGAGCATAGTATAAGGTTAAGAGCAGGGATTCCAGAGTCAGACTGCCTGGGTTTGAAACTCACTTCTCCTATTTTACAGCTGTGTGATCTTGGCCAGGTTCCCTAACCTCTGTGTGCCTCTATTTTCCTCATTTGAAAAATGGGCATAATAATAGTATACTCCTAAAATGGTAGGACAGTGTGCCTAGTACATAGTAAGTGCTAAATTATGGCTTGCTAAATATAGCAAAAACAAGCATTTACCATTAACTGTGAGTAATAGAAGAGGGCATATGACCTCTATAGTGGACAGAATTCTAAGAATGACCCCCAACGATCCTAACCCTTGTATAATCTCCTTTCCTTAAGTATGAGTGGATATTTGATACGGCAGTTTTACTAGACAAGTCTTCAAAAGACGTACTTTAGGAATTTAACATTGACTATATAACCAGCTTCCACACTGTACAAAAATGAGCCATCATGTGATGGCTCTATTCAAATCTATTTTTTTCAGGGGTGGGGGGGTGAGAATTTTTTTAAATCACATATGTAAAAGTTTATTGGGTTTACTAGCAAGTTCCTTTTTATTTCAAGCTACTTTTTATGAAAAAGAACATTTGGTTTTCCAGTGTGATTTTAACATAAATATTTCTTACATGTTCAGACTGGCACTTAGATTTGTATCCATTCTATAAAATACATCATGTTAATCATAGTATATATTTCCTAAAATACTACCCTTTTAATGGCGGTTTCAAAGTAGAAGATGACCCACTTGTTTCCTTGATTAAAGAGAGAAACCAATTTTCACTTTTTGAAAAATAGCTGCCTTTATAACAATCTCACACTTTAGTTTGTTTTTCCTGAATGTTGAGTGTTATTACCAAAAGAAATTCAGATAAACAACTTTTTTTTAAAAAAATCATATTCTTCTGTGAGTATGATGAGATATCACTCTCCTTTGGGGTATGTCATGGTAAAAGGAATTTTTACATATGTAATTAAGGTTTTTAATCAGTTGGTTTTGGGTCAGTTAGTATCTGGTAGGCCCAATCTAATTATATAGGCCCTTCAACATCAGAGAGTTTTCTCTGGCTGTAGGCACAGGGGAAGTCAGAGAGATTGAAAGCATGAGAAAGATTTGATGTACAATTGCTGATTTAAAGAAGGAGGAGGCCACCGGTTAGGAGGCCTCTACCAGGGGAGAGTGGCCCCTCATGACAGCCAACAAGGAAAGGAGAACTCTCAAAACCATGAGAAACTGAATTCTGCCAACACTCCTCTATCCAAATGAAGTTGGAAGCTGATTCTCCCCAGGGGCTTTCAGAGAAGAGCCCAGCTAGGTTGGCCAACATTTCGATCAGCCTTGTGAGTCCCCAAACAGAGAACATAGTCGAGCCTGCTCAGACTTCTGCCCCCAAGGACTGTGAGACAATAAATGGATGTTATTTTAAGTTGCTAAGTTTATGGTAATTGGTTACATGCCAATAGAAAAAAAAATATACAGGTCCAATGGAAATATACAGGAGGCTCATCCAACTTAAACTCGAAAGATCCTTAAGGCTTCCCAGAGGCAATGATATGAAGCTGAGACCAGAAACGGTAAGTAAGAGTTAGCAAGGAAAAAACAGTGGGAAGAAGAACCCATGTTGAGAGACATGCGGAGGACTAAAGTGAAAAATTCATTTATGTAGAGTGGAGAGATCGGAGGACTGCCTGGTGAGAAGTGAGACAGATGAGTGTGCATAATTAGCAAAATCTAACCAACCAGGCCAGGATGGGACTTTTAAGCCAAATTAGGGTATTTACATATTGTTTATATATTTGGGGGATGTCACATATATTACAAACATAAAGGTACATAAAGCTTTGGGAAGCTATTGGAGGACTTAAATAGCGGAAGAGTAATGTGGTTAAAATTTCCTCATCTTTCCTTGGTAAGGACATCATATTTCAAGTGCATCCTCTTTTGTGAAGCTTTCTGGTATCCCCCAAGGCTAATCTACTGACTTCTTCCTCTGTTCTTCCATACATCTAAAGTCTAACATTCACTGGGCATAGATTGTTTTGGGCAAAATTCTAAATGCTTTACACTTATTAATTCAAGTATTCATTATTCCAACCCCATGAAGTAGACATGTGTACTTACTCCTATTTCGTTTAAAAGGTGGGCCAGGTGTAGAAGATATTATTGTAGACATGCAAGTCTTCCCAGCCACCATAGTCATTCTGGAGGTAATAGCCACTTCATTTATGTCTGTTTATGACCGAGAAATCAACAAGTATTTATTGAGTGATATTTCATAGCTAATCTAGGGCTAATTTTAGGAAGTTTTTGAGGAGGCATTCTGAAAGGAATCAATATATGTTCCCACTAAGTATACAAATTTGATTTTTGGAAAAATAAAGATTAATCTTTTTAATCATGGTATTGAACACATGTGAATTTTAGCTCTACACTCTCCTCAAATGAAACCTATCTTTCTGTCTCTGTTCTAAAATAGAAGACATATTTCCTATTATGTTAGAGTTTTATTTACTTCTAAACTTTCCCTGAAGCTCTTTTGTTTGCTTTTCCTACCATGAGGATATTAAAGAGTTCTGCTAGGTATTGTAGATAGTTCTAATCAAGGCTTCATTGTGCACAATATATACTCAGAAAAATCCACACCTGATTATACCAAAGCAAGTTGAGGGTTGTTTTTCTTTTTACTCAGTTGTGGCAGTTTTATGAGGTCCCAGATTGCTTACTTTGCCTTAGACATTTCCTATGTTAATTAAACTGATGATGGTTCCACTGCTTAAATTCTTCTCTTTTAAAGAGTTGAATAAAAGGGAGAATGCCTTAGAGTATTTTTGAAACTTTTGTCTTTTAACTGCATATGAATACGTAATCTCATTTGTCTTCCTTATAACCATTGAAATTCCAGAGAGATAAATATTTGGAGCCCAATTTACAAAGTCTTGATTGACAATCGAAAAATTGCTCTTTGTCAAATGAAGGACCATCTCTTTAGGTGTCAACAAAATTAAGCACAATGTACAAACCTTTTTTGAGTATTTCAAGATGACCTCATAAAAGGAAATGATTTTAAAATAAAACTAGAGTGATGTTATGTCATAACATTGTCAGACAAAATTTTGCACTTATTTGTAATTAGAGGGGAATTACAGGCTCCACAATAATTTTTTTAGATTTGAAAGTGAACACTGATGGTAAAAAAAAAAAAAAAATTGAAACCCTTGACATCAATTATAAAATTATTCCTTTTGGATAATATAACATTTGAGTTTAGAGAGGATGAGTTAACTGTAATGTACTAGTTGCTATAACTATGCCAGGCATCCCTACCCCCTTAGCAGGTACAGATCTGAGGATGTTTCTTTTCCTTTGGCTACAATTCCTTGCAGTGTTAGGAATAGAATAACACCTAAATATCCTGACTCTGTCCTAACTCTATTTGCAAATATGGAGTCAGAACCATTACATGGCTCTTGCATTAATACTTTCCAAGACAAACAAAATAGATTCTCTAAGTGTAAAGCCTAGGGCTGAATGCATACTGGCCTTAAAATTTCCAAGTCAATCTTAGATTGTACCTTTGTGTTAAACCAGTCCACCCAACTTGCCCCACTAAGGCATTTGGTAAAAGTGTCCATAATGTGAAACTGCTTCCTAAGGATTGAGTGACTCTGCAAATTAACAATTGTGATATTTTCAAAATGCAAATGTAAGAGTTGACTATTGTCCACTCCTTTTTCCTCCTGCTCACGTTTGCTCTGCTGAAATCTGTTAGGATAACTAAACGCCTCTTATCTCTTACCTGCAATTTTATACATTGCTTCCAGGTTTCTCACTTTATTTGCCAAGATAAAGACTCCTTTCTTTAAAACCAATACTTTACTATTACAAGAAATAAATACATTTTTAAAAGAAAAAGGGACATGGTAGAAAGACTGTTTTTGATTCCAGAGGCTACAGAGGAAAAGATTTTCTTGTTCACTGAGTATTGTCTTTAAAAATTATCTTTTAAATGCATCTCAGTCAGTGGGAATTCTGTTTGATTTGGGAGTGAATACATAAGCAAGTGGTATGTGGTTATATATTTTTAAAAACCCCGAAGGTAACAAAACGTCTACAAAATGACTCAGAATGAAGAAATACTTTCCATCATGGCCTTTAGTATTCATCAAATCTACCTGATTGCTATTTACTTTGAAAGCAGCAAATAGGATTAGATGTGTTATATCACAAGAATATACTTCTAGAAATTGGGCATTAAAAGATAGTCTAAAATTCCATTCGTGCACATGGCAAGAACTTAAACACTTAATTTTATTTGTGTGAAGTTGACATTAGTTTTATCAAAATTTTACTGAATATAGGTTATGATCAGGAACTCTGTTAGGAGCTGGAAAAACACATTGTAGTCATAGTGTCTGCATTTAAGGAGTTTGGAATCTGTATTGTCCATTGCTGCATAAAAATTTACATACACTTAATGGCTTAAAACAACGTATGTTTGCAATCTCATCATTTCTGGGGTCAGGAATCTGAGCATGACTTAGCTCAGTCCTCTGTTTAGTCTTTCATAGGCTGCAGTCAAGGGGCAGCCAGAGCTGGGTTCTCAACTGAGGACCCAACTGAAGAAGGATCTGATTTCCAAACAGACATGATGTTGGCAGCATTCAGTTCCCTGAAAACCATCAGACTGAGGAACTCTTTCTTGCTGGCTACTGACCAAAGACTGCCATCAGTTCTTTGCCATGTGGAACTCCCCAACATGTCCAATTTCTGTATAAAGTTGGGTACTGCTTATTTAAAGCTAGAAAAGCTTTAATTATAATGTTTTATTTTCATTTTTTTTCCCTTTCTCTGACACATGCATGCACACAAAAACCTCTTTCTTTCTTTTGTTTCTTATCGCCTGTGCCTTCCCCAAGGCCTCCATAGCTCATGGCATTTCACATTTGTGTTTGCAAGTATTTTCTATCCCGTGAGACTTGTGTATCTACATCTGGTGTCACATGACCCCATACCTTTTGATGTCCACTTAGGTGCTTTTCTTAAGGACACCTACAATGAAAAGGAATAACCTAAGGAAAGTAATGACAATATAAAAGAACTTAAAGGAAATTTCCTAGTTTAACTAGTTGTCTTAGAATGTTTTTATTAGCTTTAGATCATAAAATGCTAAAACTTAGGACCCATTTGCATCTTGTTTTATTTTCATTTCTATTTCATTCTGTAAGTGTTCACTGTAGATTCTCAGTAAATGCTGGTTTTTATGCTTAAGTGGGACTTATCAGCTGATTATGGGGCACTATGCCTGATTTTGTCAATTAGTGAAGACCTTTATTCACTAATTAGATTCCTGGAGTTACTGAGCTCATTATCACAGCAGATAAAAGAAACACGAGCCTTATAAAAAACAAGATCTTCAATATGCCAAAAAGAACTTTCCTCAGGTTAGCTGGCATTGGCTTGTGTCAGTTAGAAGGCACTTTTTTTTCCTTTCCAATTTATATTATCCCACAAAGGCAAACTTTTTTTTCTCTTGAATGAAATTTTGATATTATTGGGATTTAAGCAAAATCATTACCAAGAAACAACTGATGAAGAGAGGATGCCTACTACACATGGACAATTGAGATGTCAACTAGCTTCACTTTATTAACCATCACTTTGGTATCTGATGAATCTTAACATGTATCCTTCAATCCAATCATGATAATTTTTCCACAATGGAGTACCTTATTTTCCACAACACCAGCATCCAGGTGTAACACAGATATGTTGGAAAAAAATCTATATGATACCAAAACTTGCAAATGAAAAATTTCAGTAAGTCCAATATTTAGTTAACATAATATGAAACATCTAGACATTTGGAAACTTGGAGATGGCCGGCACAAGTGTTCATGTTTTGCCCATATGTCTTTGCTGTGTTGATGATGTACTGATTAACTTCCTTCCCAGAGTATAAATTTGTTCCTTCCTTCCAAAAGGAAACTGAAAGATTGGGTGAGAAAAATTAAACACTTCTTTCTTCAAGCCATCATTAAAGTGATGCTTTAAAGCAGAGCAGATAGGTGTAGCTTTAGCAAAGTGTTCAGCTCTCTTTAACCTGATTCCTTGAACACATGGCTCCTCTACATTTTCTAAGGCTTCCTGTAATCTACCCACCCCGGCTCACCAGCATACAAATACATTCATTCCTCTCAGGGTCACAGCTGAAGGGAGTTTTCTCTGAGAATGAAAGAAGTGAATAAACATTTTTGCAGATTTTTTAAAAAAGATTTTGTGTATTTGAGAAGAAAGAGAGAGGGAGAGAGAGAGAGAGAGCAGAAGCAGGGGGGAGCGGCAGGCAGAGGGAGAAGGAGAAGCAGGCTCCCCTCGGAGCAGGGAGTCCGATGCAGGGCTCGATCCCAGGACCCTGGGATCATGACCTGAGCGAAGGCAGACACTTAACCGACTGAGCCACCCTGGGGCCCCAACATTTTGCAGGTTTTATACATATTTTACACACCCTAGTTTCAAGGGCAGCAGGAAAAACATGAATTGTCTGAAAATATCTATGGCTTACTATATTTGAGAGACACAATTTTATCTGTTCAGTTTTATTTCAGCCCTGAAATATATTTATTTGTGCAGTTTCAAGAACATAATTCATCATCACTTTTCTTTTTTGTACAAAAATAAAAAGGCCAATAGATCATCACAATAAGAACCTAAGCTACTAAATATGATAAAGCCTTTAGTTCTTAAGAGTCAAAAGAGTTGCAGACATTGCTGCTATAAACATCGGGGTGCATGTACCCCTTTGGATCCCTACATTTGTATCTTTGGGGTAAATACCCAGTAGTACAATTGCTGGATCATATGGTAGCTCTATTTTCAACTTTTTGAGGAACCCCATACTGTTTTCCAAAGTAGCTGCACCAGCTTGCATTCCCACCAACAGTGTAGGAGGGTTTCCCTTTCTCCACATCCCCACCAACATCTGTCATTTCCTGACTTGTTAATTTTAGCCATTCTGACTGGTGTGAGTTGATATCTCATTGAGGTTTTGATTTGGATTTCCCTGATGCCGAGCGATATTGAGCACTTTTTCATGTGTCTGTTGGCCATTTGGATGTCTTCTTTGCAAAAATGTCTGTTCATGTATTCTGCCCATTTCTTGATTGGATCATTTGTTCTTTGGGTGTTGAGTTTAAGAAGTTCTTTATAGATTTTGGATACTAGCCCTTTATCTGATATGTCATTTGCAAATATCTTCTCCCATTCTGTCAGTTGTCTTTTGGTTTTGTTGACTGTTTCTTTCGCTGTGCAAAAGCTTTTTATCTTGATGAAGTCCCAGTAGTTCGTTTTTGCCATTGCTTCCCTTGCCTTTGGTGATGATTCTAGAAGTTGCTGCAGCTGAGGTCAAAGAGGTTGCTGCCTGTGTTCTCCTCAAGGATTTTGATGGACTCCTGTCTCACATTTAGGTCTTTCTACCATTTTGAGGCTATTTTTGTGTGTGGTGTAAGGAAATGGTCCAGTTTCATTCTTCTGCATGTGGCTGTCCAATTTTCCCAACATCATTTGTTGAAGAGACTGTCTTTTTTCCATTGGACATTCTTTCCTGCTTTGGCGAAGATAAGCTGACCATAGAATTGAGGGTCCATTTCTGGGCTCTCTATTCTGTTCCATTGATCTATGTGTCTGTTTTTGTGCCAGTACCATACTGTCTTGATGATGACAGCTTTGTAATAGAGCTGGAAGTCCGGAATTGTGATGCCTCCAGCTTTGCTTTTCTTTTTCAATATTCCTCTGGCTATTCGGGGTCTTTTCTGGTTCCATACAAATTTTAGGATTATTTGTTCCATTTCTTTGAAAAAATGGATTAAAAAAAGCCATTTAAAAAGTATGATACTGGCACAAAAACAGACACATAGATCAATGGAACAGATTAGAGAACCCAGAAATGGACCCACAACTTTATGGTCAACTAATCTTCAACAAAGCAGTAAAGAATATCCAATGGAAAAAGGACAGTCTCTTCAACAAATGGTGTTGGGAAAACTGGACTGAAACATGCACAAGAATTAAACTGGACCACTTTCTTACATGATACACAAAAATAAATTCAAAATGGATGAAAGACCTAAATCTGAGATGGGAAACTACCAAAATCCTAGAGGAGAACACAGGCAGAAACCTCTTTGACCGTGGCCATAGCCACTTCTTACTAGATGTGTCACCAGAAGCAAGGGAGATGAACCATTGGGACTTAAGCAAGATAAAAACCTTCTGCACAGCAAAGGAAACAATGGACAAAACTAAAAGACAGCCTATAGAATGGGAGACAATATTTGTAAACCATATATCTGATAAATGGTTAGTATCCAAAATCCATGAAGAACTTATCAAACTCAATGCCCTAAACACAAGCGATCCAGTTGAAATAGGTAGAAGACGTGAATAGATACTTTTCCAAAGAAGACATCCAAATGGCTAACAGAAATATGAAAAGATGTTCAACATCACTCATTATCAGGCAAATACAAATCAAAACCATGATGATATACCACCTCACACCTGTCAGAATGGCTAAAAATTAACAGTACAAGAAACAAAGGGTGTTGGCGAGGTGCAAAGAAAGGGGAACCCTCTTGCACTATTGGTGGGAATGCACACTGGTGCAGCCACTCTGGAAAACAGTATGGAGGTTCCTCAAAAAGTTAAAAATAGAGCAATTGCACTACTAGGTACAAAAGTACAGATTTGAAGGAGTACTTGCACTCCAATGTTTATAGCAGCGTTGTCAGCAATAGCCAACTATGGAGAGAGCCCAAATATCTATTGACAAATGAATGGATAAAGAAGATGTGATATATATATATATATATATATATATATATATATACACATACACACACACACACACATTGGAATACACACACACACACACACTTTGGAATATTACTCAGCCATCAAAAAAATGAAATCTTGCCATTTGCAACGATGTGGATGGAGCTAGAGTGTATAATGCTAAGTGAAATAAGTCAGTCAGAGAAAGACAAGTACTATATGATCTCACTCATATGTGGAATTTAAAAAAGAAACAGATGAACATTTGGGAAGGGGGAAAAGAAAAAAAAGAGAAGGAAACAAGCCTTAAGAGACTCTTAATGAGGGGCGCCTAGGTGGCTCAGTCGTTAAGCGTCTGCCTTCGGCTCAGGTCATGATCTCAGGGTCCTGGGATCGAGCCCCGCATCGGGCTCCCTGCTCCGCGGGAAGCCTGCTTCTCCCTCTCCCACTCCCCCTGCTTGTGTTCCCTCTCTCACTGCCTCTCTCTGTCAAATAAATAAATAAAATCTTTAAAAAAAAAAAAGAGACTCTTAATGATAGAGAACAAACTGAGGGTTGATAGAGGAAGGAGGGTAGGGGATGGGCTAGGTGGGTGATGGGTATTAAGGAGAGCATTTGTTGTGATGAGCACTGGGTATTGTAGGTAAGTGATGAATCACTGAATTCTCCATAAACCTGTATCTCATTTTATGTTCAATAAAATTTAAATTAAAAAAATGGAATGGTTTGAAATCAATTCTGTTGCATGGAAGGCAAAAGGAGCACAGCATACTAGGAACATACTTTGCAAATGCTTTCTTTTACCAAAACCCATGTGTGGAGGGAGGAGTGTGGGGAAGATAATGAACTCTTAGCTGAACTCATCTTTCTCTCACTACTTGTAAGACAGAAATTTTTTTTTTAATGCAAATGAGAGCAATATTTTTGCTGGTAACAGCAGGAGGTCATATTGGATCAGATGATTTATAGAACTGTTAGTAACCCTGCGTGATTAGGATTGGCCCTACCTTTTTCTTTCTGCCTTTTTGTGCTATGCTTTCTCCATTTATTCCTTCTTAAAAACTCTGTTCATGGAAAGTGGACTAATGTACCTGACAGCAGGAAAATCAGATAACTTATATCAAGAAAAAACAGGATATCTCCCTTTTTAATTAATGAGATTTATTAGATTTGAAGCTAGATAAACAACTCCTATTGGAGTTTCGATGTAGTTCTCTCATTACCAGTTTAATTTATTGAATCCCTCTACTGTACTCTCCTGGTTAATTTTGATATACTCTCCAACAATCCTAAAACCCACTGTTGATACTGTTTTTGTTTTAAGAACTTTTGCAGTATTCAGCTTCTTTATATCCTGTGCAGAGATGGTCAGGTACAATAGAGAAATATGGCGTTATAAAATAGTCACAGTAAACAGTCAAGATCTTCTTTGTGAACCACAAAAATGCAGTAGAAAAGGTAAGGAAGAAGAACATTGCTGGAAATGTTATTTGTCCCAAATAATACCAACAGGAAAAAAGTTTCTTTTTAAATAACTGTTAAGAGTTCCTAATTTCGGGCGCCTGGGTGGCTCAGTTGGTTAAGCAACTGCCTTCGGCTCAGGTCATGATCCTGGAGTCCCGGGATCGAGTCCCGCATCGGGCTCCCTGCTTGGCAGGGAGTCTGCTTCTCCCTCTGACCCTGCCCCCTCTCATGTACTCTCTCGTTCTCACTCTCTCAAATGAATAAATAAATTTAAAAAAAAAAAGAGTTCCTAATTTCATTATATGGATAATAGTATGAGTCCTATCCCTGCTGTTAAAAATAGATTTTTTCTCCAAAATGACAAAAACAAATTAAATTTATATCTTAATTTTAATCCTGGTCTAGTTATAACATTTTTTTAAAAAGATTTTATTTATTTACTTCACAGAGAGAGAGACAGTGGGAGAGGGAACACAAGCAGGGGGAGTGGGAGAGGGAGAAGCAGGCCTCCTGCTGAGCAGGAGCCCGGGATGTGGGGCTCGATCCCACGACCCTGGGATCATGACCTGAGTCAAAGGCAGACGCTTAATGATTGAGCCACCCAGGCGCCCCTAGTTCTAACATTTTATTTAATACTTCCATATAGTGAGATCTATTATTGGCAATTGCATGATTAGTGCTAACTCAAAATGACATTGTATCCATTTGACTCCATTTTTAAAGGCACTATTATATAACACCTATGCAAATGTTTTCAAGATCAGCATTTGGTTAATTTTCCTACTTGTTGTTATAACCAAACCCTTTATTAGTTCTATCCTAAACTTTGACACTCAATGTATATGCAGCATTTAGTTTTCATTGAGTTAAAATATATCCCAGTTAGGAATTAAACTCTTTAATATAGTAGTTATGTAATATTTTTATTGTCTTAGTTACTAACACAGTCTAGAAACTCAGCAAAGATTCAACAAATGCTTAGTTTTGAGAACTGAAAATAGGAGAGCAGTTCCTCTACATTAGACAACAAAAGGAAGATTGTTTTGTAGTTAAGCTTTAGGACTAGACTTTGCATCCCCTTAAGAAATCTTTCTTTCAGTTTTCACAGTAACAAAGAAATCCTAGTGTTGGAATGACTCATGAGGTATATAGTCTAATTTCTCTAATTTGCAGCAAAACTACGAAGTGGTTGGCCAGTCTCTGGTGAGAAGGAATTTACTACTTCCTAGGGCAGATATGCCTTTTCAGACAGCTCTGACAAGTTTTATATTAAGCTGAAATTCATCTCATTGTGATTTCTATGAATAACAGAATCGTGCACTAAAGCCATCTTCTTGGAAACAGCTTTGGTGTTCCCATTTGGCTTCTCTTCTCTAGATTGTTTAATACTTCCTCATAACCCTTCATATGTTGGTTAGTATGTTTTTGGCTACAAGAAATAGCAAACTTTGATGACAATAACCTTCAACAGTATGTAAAGTTACTTCACATTACAATAAGAGTTAGCATAGATTCTAGTGTTGGTTGATTTAGCTATTCAAGGATGGTATCAAAGACTCAAGTTTTATTTTTCTCCCTTTTTGTTTTCTCCTGTCTTCCCTAATGGTGTCTTCATCATTAAGCTGGTAGGAAGATGGCTTCTTTTCACATATCAGAGAAGATAAGGATGAGAGATTATCTTTTCTTATACATGTCTTTTAAGAACAAGATACACTTTAGCAGCACTATAGTAAAATAGGAACAATACAGAGATTAGTATGGCCCCTATGCAAGGATGACATGCAAATTCGTGAATCATTCCATATATTTTTTTTAAAAGAACAAGAAACACATTTCCACACCCCTCAGCAGGTTTCATGTATCGTTAAAAAAAAAGAAAAAAATTGGGCCTGAAGCAATTTCTGGCAAGGGTGATGAGATTACCTTAATTGTCTTAAAAAAATGATCTGCTGTGAAATAGAATCAATCACATATCTACTGCACCTGGTTTTCATATGCTTTTTTGCTCTATTTTTTCCTTCAGCTTTATTGAGATATAAATGACATATACCATGGTATAAGTTTAAGGTGTACAACATGTTGATTTGATACACTTACATATTGCAAAATGGTTACACTATAGCAGCTAGCTAACGTCAAATAATTACCTCTGTCACGTGAAATAATTACCATTTTTTTATGGTGAGAATATTTAAGTTCTACTTTTTTTTATCCAGTTGATAACAAAGTATGGGATTTTAACTCCTACATATTGAAGGTCATTAATAAGTCACTATTTTTTGTTACCACCAAGCTGTATCTAATAGGAAAGTTTTCTGATAGCACTTTGATAAAAATCAAGGAAATAAATGAAAACTTCACCTTTTCGATAAATAAAGGGGTTAAGTAAAAAACGGGAGGGGGAAGAGTTTCTTATGGAAACAAATGTTGATTCATTTGTATATAATCTACACATATTCTTAGAGTATATCTTTGTATTTTGTGTACTTTGTAAATTATTTTAGATTTACATTAATTGTAGCACTTGAAAACTCCCACACACTCAAAAACAACCATTTCATGTGTTGAAATATGTCATGAGCTTATCTAAAAGTATTGTTGATTGTTCTCAAGCAAAAATTGTATTTTTGTTTGGTAACAAATTTTTGTTCTTTTCATGCTAAGAATGACCTGAGGCTTTTTAATAGTTCTTTTCCACCATGCTCATATTGGGTAGTAATTTAATACATAAAGGGTAAATACGTTAGATGAAACTCACCATATTCTATAGAATCAGATCACTAATCTATTTCTTCTTTAGAAAGATTAAAAAATAAACAGCTAAAAATTTCTGAGACATATTGTCCGTTTTGGAAAATGTCAGGCCCCAGTTTGTATTCAAAAGGAGTAATTTCAGGAGATTTCTCTGATGCAGTCCTTCTAAAATTTTGTCAGGGTGACAATACCTTGTTTATCCCCTGATTAATGTATTACTTTTAAAGAACAGCTGAAGAGATCTGATGTGTCAGTTCATTTAAATGCTGCCATTTTGCTTTTGTTCAGGAGCACAACAAATCACCCTCACACCACGATGAATAAGATCTTGCCATTTGCTGCTGTAAATGTCTGATTAATCTTCATGCCTTAGGCAGACAAAGGGGGATGAGGAAGAAGGAAGGAGGAGGAATTCCTTTAAATCCATATTTCCCAGAACTCTCCTGACAGACTGTGCAACTTCTGATTTATGTGATATGGTAAGCGACCTAGAGGATGGCTCACATCGTTTGCAGCTTAACTTCTTTGAAAACTAAAACACAGACCCATGAATTGTCAGCAAGTCACACGGATGGCCTTGACTTTTCGGTAGAATAATCAATTGTCTGTGTGACAAAAAATACATATATATAAAATTTCTTATATTGGCATTATTTCACTTTATATATGTGGTTGGATTTAGTATATGCTACCCTGGCCTTGAAGAATTTACTTCTTTGGACTCTCTAACCTTGGTCAGTGTCACCACCATCTATCTGTTCAGTTGTTTATGTTAAGGAACATGGAGTCTTTCTTGAGTCTTTCTGTTACTCACATCTTCACTGTATTTCTCAGGTCTTTCCCAAATCCTTGCACTCTACCCTGTTGCCATAGCCTCTGCTCTGCTTTAGTTTTTATCAGCTTTAGTGTAAGTAATTTCGGTAACTTTTTTACAAGATGTTCTCCACTCCCTTTTCCCCTCAATAACCTATTCTTTACACTGTGGCAACATGGCAACATGTTCAAAGATAAACTTCATTATTTCATTAGCTTATTTGTTGAACATCTCCCAATCTCCACACTTGCCTCCCAGAATTTCTTGTAAGGGTAAGTACAAATAACATCCATGCCGTGTCCCTCCAAATATGGCTTCAGGCTACCGTTCTGACCTCAGTTTCCTACATGGGCTGCTCCCCCTTTCTAAGCCTAGAAAATACACTGGATGAGAGACTCAACATACAAGGCTCCTCCTACATGTTACTTTCCCTTCTGTACATTTAGACGTAGTGAACACTCTCATCCTCTCTTCCCATAGCATTTTATATATTTCTATTAGAGATTTTTATTTCTCTGTAGTTATTTTAGGATATTGCATCTTTTTCTCTGTATAAGACAGATTGTGCTTTATTCCAGCATCTCATAGCTAACTACTACTAATCTAACAAAGAAATCTGGTACCATCAAAATGAAAACAACAGGGGCGTCTGGGTGGCTCAGTCGGTTAAGCGTCTGCCTTCAGCTCAGGTCATGATTCCACGGTTCTGGGATCAAGCCCCACACCAGGCTCCCTGCTCAGCGGGAAGTCTGCTTTTCCTTCTCCCTCTGCCCTTCCACCCCACTCATGCGTGCACTCTCTCTCTCTCTCTCTCAAATCAATCAATCTTTAAAGAAAATGAAAGTAACAAAAGCTGCTTAAATTTTTTTTTTTTAAAGATTTTATTTATTTATTTATTTGAGACAGAGAGAGAGACAGAGAGCATGAGAGGGAGGAGGGTCAGAGGGAGAAGCAGACTCCCCGCCGAGCAGGGAGCCCGATGCGGGACTCGATCCCGGGACTCCAGGATCATGACCTGAGCCGAAGGCAGTCGCGTAACCAACTGAGCCACCCAGGCGCCCTAAATTTTTTTTTTTTTAATTCCCCAGAAGGACATATATGTAGTTTTAGGCCTTCCAGTAAATTCTTCAGTGATTTTTATGGGCACCCTTCCCTTAAGTAGTATCACTGGTTGAGAACTACTGAAAGATCCATATTTATAACTTAAGTCCTTAGCACAGTTCCCAGTAAAGAGTAAGCACTCAAGAAACTTGTTAAATGGCTGACTCAAAGTATACTTTCTAATTTAGGTGTTTCTTATAGGTCTGGCTTATTTATCATTATTATAGCTCTTTACTTTCTAAGCATGCTCCTTTGAACCCTCTTACAGAAATCCTTGATCATTGGAGGATTATGTAATCCAGAAACATCACCTTCCATTCCTCTTCATCACTGTCATCTACTGACCTGCTGGCATTTACCTATTAAGCAGAATTTTAACACCAGACATCTCTTCCTTTAACCCAAATCTTGTCTACATCCTACATTAATTCAGTAATTATTTAGCTACTTCCTGCTGAGCTTGGGAGTTCCTACCTTTGTATTTTCTTGAGTTATTTATCAGCTCCTTATCATTAATCTTTTCATTCATTTATTTCTTCAGAATATAAAAATGCTCTTTGTTTTCACATCTTCAAAAATACTCTAATGTCTCCAGCCTTGTACTCGCAGCAAGCATCTTTCTCCTTCAATTACGTCTCTTGAATGAGTTGTATGCATTTTCACATATTCTTCTTCCTCTATTATTTCTCAAATGACTGCCATCTAACCTCAATCTTTATGACCTCAATTATATCATTTCAAAAATGATCTCTCTTTTGCTAAATTTAGTGGAAAATTTTATGTTCTTCTGTTTCTTACTCTACCATATGACAATATCACTCATTGAAATTTTTTGGGATGCTTTTTGGCTGTCTCATTCTTTTTCTCTATTCCCGTATCTATTTAGGCTCCTCCTCCTTTACCTATTCCTTAAATATTGGTGTTTTCCAACATTCTTTCTGTCCCTGGTCTCTTCTTTTACTGTCATTCTCACACCATGTGAACTTAGCCAGCGCCACAGTCATATTTGTGGGTTGTAATTTGTGATCAGTGAGCCCTTGATGGTCCATGCAATCAGTGTCTTTAAGGGACTTCATGCATTGCCTTTTGGAAGGGTTTGTGAATCCTTAGAACTTTCATTCAAAGTAAATTGTGGTGTATACATATAATGAAATATTCATATTGAAAGGGGAATGAAGTACTGATACATGCTATAACTCGAATGAACCTTGAAAACATGCTAAGTTAAAGAAGCCAGAGTCAAAAATTTATATATTGTATGATTCCACTTGTATGAAGTATCCCAAATAGGTAAATCTATAGAGACAGAAAGAGGAAAGCGGTTGTCAGGGCTGGGGAGAGGGGAAATTGGTAATGATTACTTAATGGGAAAAGGATGTTTTCAGGTGATGATGATAAGGTTTTAAATTAGAGAGTGGTGATGGCACAACATAGTGAATGTACTATATACCACTGAATTGTAAAATGGTTATTTGTATGTTGTGCGAATTTTACTTTAAATATAAAAAATTAACGGGCTTATTTCTTAACCCTCACCAAAAGAAAGGTCCAAAGAGGGAGCGCCTGGGTAGCCTAGTCAGTTAAGGCTCTGTCTTTGGCTTAGGTCATGATCCCGGGGTCCTGAGATTGAGTCCTGCATCAGGCTCCTTGCTCAGTGGGGAGAGAGCAGGGAGCCTGCTTCTCCCTCTCCTCCTGCCTCTTCCCTCTTCTTTTGCTCTCTCTCTCAAATAAATAAATAAAATCTTTAAAAAAAGAAAGGTCCAAGGATTTTATAGTATCGGATTTTTTCCAGTTTTATTAAGATATAGCTGACATATAACATTGTATTAATTTAAGGTACTTAATACAGTGATATATGTATATATTACAAAAGGATTACCACAGTAAGTTTAGTTAACATCTATCACCTCACAAAGTTATAATTTTTTTCCCTTGGGATGAAAACTTCTAAGACATACTCTCTTAGCAACTTTGAAATATGCAATACAGTGTTGTTAACTGTAGTCACCATACTATACATTACCTCCCCAGAACTTATTTATCTTAAAACTGGAAGTTTGTACCTTTTGTTTGCATTTATCCCATATCACCCACCACCTAACCCTCATGTCCAGCAACCAGCAATCTGTTCTTTGTATCTATGAGATTGGTTTTCTTTTTTAGATTCCACATATAAGTGAGATAATAAAGTATTTGTCTTCCTCTGTCAGACTTATTTCACTTAGCATAATGCCTTCAAGTCCATCCTTATTGTTGCAAATGGCAGGATTTCCTTCATTTTTATGACCAAGTAATATTCTACGTGTACATATACCACATTTTCTCTGTACATTCATTTCTCAGTGGACACTTACGTTATTTCCATGTCTTAGCTATTATAAATAATGCTGCAGTGAATATGGGGGTGTAGGTATCTTTTTGAGATAATGATTTGATTTCCTTCAGATAGATACTCAGAAATGGAATTTTTGGATCACATGGTAGTTCTATTTTTAATTTTTTGAGAACCTTCCATACTGTTTTTCATAGTGGCTGGACAACTTTACATTCTCACCAGCAGTGCACAAGAGTTCCTTTTCTTCACATCCTTGCCAACACTTCTTATCTCTTATCTTTTTGATAATTGCCATTCTAATAGGTGTGAGGTGATGTAACCATATCTCATTATGGTTTTGATTTGCATTTTCTGATGATTAGTGATGTTGAGCACCTTTTTGCATACTTGTGGGACATTTGTATAGTCCTAAGTCTTCTTTGGAAAATGCCTTTTCTGTTCTTCTGCCCATATTTAATCAGACTGTTTGATTTTTTGCTTTAAGTTGTATGAGTTCTTTATATAATTTGGATGTTAACCTCTTAAGAGATATATGATTTGCAAATATTTTTTCCTCATTAGGTATGTTGTCTTTTAATTTTGTTAATCATTTCCTTTGCCATTCAGAAGCCTTTCAGTTTGATGTAGTCCCACCATTTATTTTTGCTTTTGGTATTAAAGCAAAAAAATCATTGCCAAGGCCTATATCAGTGTTTCTTCTAGGGATATCATGGTTTCAGGTCTTACATTCAAGTCTTTAATCCATTCTGGGTTGATTTTTGTGTATGATGTAATATAGTAGTACAGTTTCATTTTTTTTTATGTGGCCATCCATTTTTCTCAGCATCACTTATTAAAGAGACCAACCTTTCCTCATTGTGTATTCTTGGTTCTTGTGTCATAAATTAATTGACCATATATGTGTGGGTTTATTTCTGGATTCTCTATTCTATTCCATTGATATAGGTGTCTGTCTTTATGCCAATGTCATACTGTTTTGATTACTATAACTTGGTAATGTAGTTTGAAATCAGAAAGTTTGACATCTCTAGCTTAATTTTTTCTCAAGTTTGTTTAGTTATTCAAAGTCTTTTGCGGTTCCATACAAATTTTAGGATTGTTTTTTCTCTATAAAAAATGCTGATGGAATTGCATTGAATCTATAAATTGCTTTGGGTAGTATTGACATTTTAACAATATTCATTCTTCCAATCCATGAGCTTGGAGTATCTTTTCATTTATTTGTGTCTTCTTCAATTTCTTTCATTAATGTCTTACTGTCTTTAGTATATGGATCTTTCACCTCATTGATTAAATATATTCCTCAGTATTTTATTCTGTTTGATGAAATTGTAAATGAGATTGTTCTCTTAATTTCTTTTTCAGATAGTTTGGTGTTAGTAGATATAAATGCAACTGATTTTTGTATATTGATTTTGTATCCTACAACTTTACTGAATTTATTAGTTCTAATAGTTTTTTGATGGGTCTTAAGGTTTTTCTGTATATAGTATCATGGCATCTGCAAATAGAGTTTTACTTTTTTTCTTCTAATTTAGAGGCTTTTCTTTCTTCTTCTTGACTAACTGCTCTGGCTAGGACTTCCTGTACTATGTCAAATAAAAGTGGTGAGAGTGGGCAGCCTTGTCTTATTTCTGATATTTAAAGAAAAGGTTTCAGCATTTTTCACCATGTTAGCTGTGGGCTTATCATATATGGCCTTTGTTATATTGATGTTCATTCTATTTTCTCTATACCCAGCTTGTTGAGAGTTTTTTCATGAATCGGTGTTGAATTTTGCCAAATGCTTTTTCTGCATCTGTTGAGATGAACGTAGGATTTTTATCCATTTTGTTTGTGTGGTATGACACATTGATTTGTGGATGTTGAACCTAGAACATGTTCCACTTGATCATAGTGTATGATCCTTTTAATGTATTGTTCAATTTGGTTTGCTAATATTTTGTTGAGGATTTCTGCATCTGTAGTTCATCAGGGATGTTGGCCTGTAATTTTCTTTTCTTGTGGCATCCTTCTCTCATTTTGATATCGGGGTAATGCTGGCTTTGTAAATGAGCTTTCATGTGTTCCCTTCCTCTCTGTCTTTTGGAAGAGTTTGAGAAAATTAGTATTAATTCTTTTTTGAACGTTTGGTAGAATTTACCAATGAAGCCATTTTCTTCTGGACTTTTGTTTGTTGGGAGATTTCTGATTCTTGGTTAAATCTCCTTACTAGTACTTGGTCTATTCAGATTTTCTATCTCTTTATGATTCAATCTTGGTAGATTGTATGCTTCTAGGAATTTCTTTATTTTATGTTGTCCAATTTGTTATTGTATAATAGTTCGTAGTAGTTTCTCATGATTCTTTGTATTTCTGTGCTATCAGTTGTAATATCTCCTCTTTCATTTCTAATTTTACTTATTTGAATCCTCTTTTTTTTCTTGGTAAGTCTAGTTAAAGATTTATCTGTTTTATTTATCTTTGCAAAACACCAGCTCTTTGTTTCTTTGATCTTTTCTATTGTCTTTTTAGTTTTTATTTTATTTATTTCTACTCTGACCTTTGTTACTTTCTTCCTTTTACTAACTTTGGTGTTCATTTGTTCTTTCCTAGTTCCTTGAGGTGTGTAGTTAGGTTGTTAATTTTAGTTAATTCTTTTTTCTTAATGTTAGACTTTTATCACTTTGAACTTCCCTCTTTGGAGAGATTTTGCTGTATCATATACATTTTGATAGGCTGTATTTCCACTTTCATTTGTCTCAAGATATTTTTTTATTTTTCTTTTGAGTTCTTCTTTGACCCATTGGTTGTTCAGTAGCATGTTGTTTAATCTCCACACATTTGTGAATTTTCTGGTCTTCTATTTATAATTGATTTCTAGTTTCATGACGTTGTTGGTGAAGGGCCTTGATAAGGTTCCACTCAAATTTATTTAGACGTGTTTTGTGACCTAACATATCATCTGTTCTAGAGAATGTTCCATATGTACTTGAGAAGAATGTGTTTTCTGCTGATTTTGGGTGGTATGTTCTATAAATATCTGTTAATAGATATTTATATACAGATATTTGATTGTATATAGATGATATAGATCATTATATACAATGATCTATCTATTGCTAAAAGTGGGTATTGAAGTCCCGTATTGTTGTATTTCTGTCTATTTCTCCCTTCAGGTCTGTTTTTTGTTTTTGTTTTTGCAAAACAGTCTATGAGTATCCTGCATCAGAATCATCTGGTGTGAGTTTGTTTAAAAAAAAAAAAGGCAAATTCCTAGCTAGCCCCCTAAGAGACCTATGGAATTATAGTCTCTGAGGCTAGGTTTTAAACATCTTAATTTTTAGTAACTATCCTAGATTATCAGCTTTATGCAAAAGGTATACATATCTCTGGGGCACATAAAGACTTTGCAAAGAAGTGTAGAGGCTCAAATAATTCTCAGAGAATCAATTTCCAAATTCCCAATTTTCACATGTGCTATTCCTAAAGCTAATATCCTTGAGAATGTACTTGGATTATTCTAGTTTTCTTTTCTCACATCCCTTCTTATACCAGGTCATCTAGTTCACAAATGAGGCCTTACCGACTGAATCTAACAATGGTACAGTGACTCCAATATGTAAATCCTCCAGGGTACCAAATACAGAGATAATTTAAAATATTGATGTTTATGTTGAGAAGGCAAATGCCACTAATGAATAGAAAATAAATCTTTCTGCAGGCACAGTGACTTCTAATTATATTCTTTCAACAAAATGAAAAGAGAACCAATTGAGTTGTCAGCTTATAAATCATTAAACATAATTTTTGATAATGGATTGCTGAAATTTTTGATATATAACTCAAAAGGAGTTTAAAGTGTCATGTTATATTGCTATTATGAAACTTTCCAATTCCATCTACTTATTTATGTGAACAGTGTTTCTCAGTAATTAATTAAAAAATAGGAATAGATTTATGTTAAAAGCTTTCTCATTCTGGTCAGAAATAATATTTACCCTTGGATACATTATCTAATTTGGGATGGAGTAACTTTCATCTCATTAAAACATAAATTTCCAATGAATTTAAAAAAATTTTAATCAAAGTTTAGTTGACATACCATATTATATTAGTTTCAAGTATAAAACAGTGATTTGACATCTATGTACGTTATGAAATGCTCAGCACATGTGTAGTTACCATCTGTTACCATACAAAGTTATTACAACATTACTAACTGTATTCCTTATGCTGTACTTTTCATCTCTATGACATTTATGTCAAAATTGGAAGCTTGTAACTCTTAATGCCCTTCACCTATTTCACCCATCTCCCTGTAATAGGCTACCAGTTTGTTCTCTGTATTTGTGAATGTTTTTGGGTTTTTTTTTTTTTTCCTATTTGCTTATTCATTTGTTTTGGTTTTTAGGTTACACATATAAGTGAAATCATATGGTATTTGTATTTCTCTGTGTGACTTATTTCACCTAGCATAATACCCTCTAGGTCTATCCATGTTGTTGCAAATGGCAAGATGTCATTCTTTTTTATGGCTGAATAATATTCCATTATACATACATACCACATCATCTTTATCCATTCATCTATTAACAGACACTTGAATTGCTTCTGTATCTTGGCTATTGTAAATAATGTTGCAATGAACATAGGGGAGCATATATTTTTTTGAATTAGTATTTCTGATACCTACTCTGAAGTGGAATTACTGGGTTTTATATTTCCATTTTTAAATTTTTGAGGAAGCCCCATACTTGAAATTCCTCTAGATCTGAGTTCCATGGATGCATGGATTGCATCTACTTTGGGTATATAACCGGTACTCAAAAATATTGTTGATAAAAGACTTGGATGAATAAATGCCCTTTCATTAATATCATAACATATTCTAAGGTCTGGAACATAAAGACATCCACATAAATTTTACTATGCACTAAGAATAAAATGTAGCAGAAGATTCCCGTGGAAGATGGTAGGGTAGGAGGACCCTAGGCTTACCTTGTTCCACAGATACAACTAGACAACACTCACATTGGTATAAATAACCCAGACACTGACCAAAAGACTGGAAAAATAAACTCCATAACTAAATGTAGAGAAAAGGCCATATTGAAAAGGATAGGAAGGGCAGAGTTGCAGTCTGGAACTAAACAGACTTGCAGGACTGTCCTCAGAAGGAAGGGATGCCACAGGCACAGAGAGGGGAGAAAACAGACCCCCACACTGGGGACCCCACATGAGGAAGACGAGTCCCTATAACATTTGTTTTTGAAAACCAGAGGGGCGGAATTTCATGAGTTCTTACAACCAGCAGGATTTAAAACCTGGAATTTAAAAAACTCAGCAGGTTTGGCTCTGGGAGAGCTGGTGGGCTATAGGAAACTGAGTCCCCACCATTAAAGAGACAATACAACAAACAGCCCATGGAGATACAGCATAGAAATATCAGTTTGAAAGGTGCCTGGAGAGGTCATATGGGAGAGGGACTTATTTACTAATCTCAGAGCATGTCCTACAGGGAAAGAAATCACTGGGGGAACTCCTCCAGGAACAAAGGAACTGGCAGGTTTTATTTCCCTCCGCTACACACAGTGTAAACACACTTCCACCTGCCAGACTCTCTGTGTAACTTGGTAGCACTGCCACCCTGCCCGCCCACCCATGCTTCCACCAATCCACTCTTCAGGATGGTCTGCTTCAGTCCCAGTACAGCAGAGCCCCTCCCACAGAGGACTAGGGGGCACAAAAACCTTGCTAGCACTGCTTCTCTGCTGCACCACCTCTGCACTGTGCTTCAGTGGATCTGCCCTTTCCAATAGTCTCTTGGCCAGAGCCCATAAAGGGTGGCACTACAGGCTTAGCAGTGTGCAAGCAGCCCCAACAGTGGCCAGCACCACTCCAACGTGACTCCTGCCCCAGAGAGAGGGAAAGAACCACATGCACCAGTTAGATGTAGGCCCCAGCAATGGTCTAGAGGCAGACAACTGGTCTGATTGCAGGCCCCACCCACCAACAAAAGTATCTCATGAGACAACATAGGGAAAGCACCCTGCAGTTTAGTGCTACTGCATCTCTGGCAAATTCCTGGTCTGATTCAATTCAAGCCCAAGGTGTCCCAGACTGGCCCACTACCACAAAGACCAAACACTGCTCACAATAGGCAAAGAGAACCATTGCAGACTGTGCTGAAGAAAAATGCAGCTCACCCACAACAGCAGAGCATCACACAGAGGAGACACCCCTGAAGCACCAGGTTCTGCTGAACAGGGGACACTGCATGGCAGGGCACTGCAGTACCTCTTCTTCACAAGACCATTACTTTCAAGTGTAGGAAACATAGCTGCCTACCCTAACACAGAGAAATAGACAGAGAGTTAGACAAAATGAGGAAACAGAAGTGGCACCTGGGTGGCTCAGTCAGTTAAGCATCTGACTCCTGATTTCAGCTCAGGTCATGATATGAGGGTCGTGAGGTTGAGCCCCACATCAGGCTCCACACTCAGTGGGGAGTCCGTTTGAAATTCTTTCTCTTCCTCTCCCTTTGCCCCTACCCCCTCTCAAATAAATCTTTAAAAAAAGGAGACCGAGGAATATGTCCCAAATGAAAGAATAGGACAAAATCACAGAAAGAGACCTAAGTGAAACAAAGATAAGCAATATGCCTGATAGAGAATTTAAAGTAATGGTCATAAAGATACTTACTGGACTTGAGAAAAGAATGGAGGACATTAGCAAGACCCTTAACAATGCGATTTAAAAAAAGAACCAATCAGAGATGAACACAATAAATGAAATTAAAAATACAGTAAATAGTAGACTAGATGAAGCAGAACAAGTCAGCAACCAGAAGGACAGACTAATGGAAAGTAATCAAACAGAGCAGGTGAGAGAAAAATATATGCAAAACAAGAATAGACAGGGAACTCAATGACACCTTCAGATATAATAGCATTCACATTATAGGGATCCCAGAAGAAGAGAAAGAAAAAGGGGCAGAAATTTTAATTTGGAAGAATAATAGCTGAAAACTTTCCAAATCTGAGGAAGGAAATAGAAATCCAGATGCAGGATGCACAGAGAGACCCCAACAAAATCAACCCAAGGAGGTCCACTTTAAGACACATAGTAACTAAGATGGCAAAAAATAGTGATAAAGAGAGAATTTTAAAAGCAGCAAGAGAAAAGAAAGCAATTACATATTAGGGAAGCCCATAAGGCTATCAGCTGATTTTTCAGCAGAAACTTTGCAGGCCAGAAGAGAGCGGTAGTATATATTCAAAGTGCTAAAAGGAAAAAAATCTGCAGCCAAGAAAACTCTATCCATCAAGGCTATCATTCAGAATAGCAGGAGAGTACAGAGTTTCTCAGACAAACAAAAGTTAAAGGAATTCATGCTCACTAAACCAACCCTACAAGAAATGGTAAAGGGGACTCTTTGAGTGGAAAGGAATGACCATAAGCAAGGGTAAGGCAAGTAGGAAGCACCAAAGCAGTAAAAATAAGTATATCTGGGGGTACCTGGGTGGCTCAGTCGTTAAGCGTCTGCCTTTGGCTCAGGTCATAATCCCAGGGTCCAGGAATCGAGCCCCGCATATTTATTTATTTATTTATTTATTGGTAGAATTCCCCTGGTCATGATCTCTCTTCTTTCATTCATGATTTTATTAATTTGGGTCCTTCCTCTTTTCATTGATAAGTCTGTCTAGGGTTTTATTGATCTTATTAATTCTTTCAAAGAACCAGCTTCTAGTTTCATTGATCTGTTCTACTGTTCTTCTGGTTTCTAATTTCATTTATTTCTGCTCTAATATTTATATTTTTCTTCTCCTGCTTGTTTTAGGCTTCATTTGCTATTCTTTTTCCAGCTTCTTTAGGTGTAAGGTTAGGTTGTGTATTTGAGACTTTTCTAATTTTTCTAATGTTCTTCCTTCTTATGACTGCCTTTACTGCATCCCAAAGGTTTTGAACAGCTGTTTTCATTTTCATTTGTTTCTGTGAATTTTGCATTTCTATACACTAACAATGAGACAGAAGAAAGAGAAATTAAGGAATCAATTCCATTTACAATTGCACCCAAAACCATAAGATACCTAGGAATAAACCTAACCAAAGAGGTAAAGGATATGTACTCTAAAAACAACAGAACATTTATGAAAGAAATTGAGGAAGACACAGGAAATGGAAAAACATTCCATGCTCATGGATTAGAAGAATAAATATTGTTTAAAAAGTCTATGCTACCCAGAGCAATCTACACATTCAATGCAATTCCTATTAAAATACCATCAACATTTTTCACAGAGCTAGAACAAATAATCCTAAAATTTGTATGGAACCAGAAAAGACCTGAAATAGCCAGAGGAATGTTGAAAAAGAAAACCAAAGCTGGTGGCATCACAATGCCAAACTTCAAGCTCTGTTACAAAGCTATAATCATTAAGACAGTATGTTACTGGCACAAAAACAGACACATGGATCAGTGGAACAGAATAAGGAACTCAGAAATGGACTCTCAACTCTATGATCAACTAATTCTTGACAAAGCAGGAAAGAATATCCAAAGGGAAAAGGACAGTCTCTTCAATAAGTGATGCTGGAAAACTTGGACAGCCACATGTAGAAGAATGAAACTGGACCATTTTCTTATACCATACACAAAAATAGACTCAAAATGGGTGAAAGACCTCGATGTGAGACAGGAATCCATCAAAATCCTAGAGGAGAACACAGGCAGAAACCTCTTCGACCTCAACCGCAGCAACTTATTGCTAGATATTTCTCCAAAGACAAGGGAAACAAAAGCAAAAATGAACTATTGGACTTCCTCAAGATAAAAAGCTTTTGCACAGCAAAGGAAACAGTCAACAAAACTAAAAGGCAACCTACAGAATAAGGGAAGATATTTGCAAATATCTTATCAGATAAAGGGCTAGTATCCAAAATCTATAAAGAACTTACCAAGCTCAACACCCCAAAAGACAAATAATCCAGTCAAGAAATGGGCAGAAGACATGAACAGACATTTCTCCAAAGAAGACATCCAAATGGCCAACAGACACATGAAAAAATGCTCCACATCACTAGGCATCAGGGAAATACAAATCAAAACCACAATGAGATACCACTTCACTCCAGTCAGAATGGCTAAAATTAACAAGACAGGAAGGAACAACTGTTGGCAAGGATGTGGAGAAAGGGGAACCCTCTTATACTGTTGGTGGGAATGCAAGCCGGTACAGCCACTCTGGAAAACGGTATGGAGGTTCCTCAAGATGTTAAAAATAGAGCTACCCTATGACCCAGCAAGTGCACTACTAGGTATTTACCCCAAAGATAACAAATGTAGTGATTTGAAAGGACACCTGCACCCCAATGTTCATAGCAGCAACATTCACAATAGCCAAACAGTGGGAAGAGCTGAGATGTCCATCGACAGATGAATGGATAAAGAAGATGTGGTGTGTATATATATAACACACACACACACTGGAATATTACTCAGCCATCAGAAAGGATGAATACTTACCATTTACATCAACATGGATGGAGCTAGAGGGTATTTTGCTGAGCAAAATAAGTCAATCAGAGAAAGACAATTATCATATGGTTTCACTCATATGCGGAATATAAGAAACAGAGCAGAGGACCGTAGGGGAAGGGAGGGAAAACAGAATGGGAAGTCATTAGAGAGGGAGAAAAACCATGAGAGACTCTTAACTCTAGGAAACAAACTGAAGGTTGCTGGAGGGGAGGTAGGAGGGGGCATAGGGTAATTGGGTAATGGGTAATGGGCTTTAAGGAGGGCATGTGATATGATGAGAGCTAGGTGTTATATGCAACTGATAGATTATTGGAACACTACATCTGAAACTAATGATGCACTATAAGTTGGCTAATTGAATTTAAATTAAAAAAAATAATCCCTACTCCATAGAAATGTCAGAGGAAGATGAGAAATCTACAGAAAACATGAAAAGTTTAAGAACTCTATTAGCATACAGTTTAACCAATCCAATGCTGTCACAATATTTAAATAAAATCTTTTTTTCTGCTTGAATTTATTTTTTAAAATTTATTTTATAATTTTTTATTATTATTATGTTCAATTAGCCAGCATATAGTACATCTTTAGTTTTTGATGTAGTGTTCAACGATTCATTAGTTGCATATAACACAGTGCTCTGGACTCCGGGAACTAACTAAAATCTTATACTTTGTCGGTTTTCTTTCTTTCTTCCTTCCTTCCTTCCTTCCTTCCTTCCTTCCTTCCTTCCTTCCTTCCTTCCTTCCTTCCTTCCTTCCTTCCTTCCTCCTTTCCTTTCCTTTCCTTTCCTTTCCTTTCCTTTCCTTTCCTTTCCTTTCCTTTCCTTTCCTTTCCTTTCCTTTCCTTTCCTTTCCTTTCCTTTTTTTTACTTGACAGAGAGAGAGAGAGAGCACAGCAGGCAGAGGGAGAGGGAGAAGCAGGCTCCCTGCTCAACAGGGAGCCCGATGTGGGGCTTGACCCCAGGATCATGACCCGAGCCGAAGGCAGACACTTAACTGTCTGAGCCACCTAGGCACCCCAGTTTTCTTTCTTTTTAATCTTATATTTTCTATAAGCTATTTTCTTACATTCTTATATTTTTATATCCATTTTTCATCAAGCCTATCTTGGTTTTTTTCCTTTCTTATCTGAATGTTGTTTCAACCTCACAGTAACACAGAATCACTCAGAACACACCACAATAACTTTTCAGTGGCAATAATTGAGTTTGCTTTTATTTATGGGACAGTCTTTTGCCATTAGTACATTCATACTCCATTCACTATTAAAGACTTCAAAATCTCAATTTAAATTTTGTTCAGATCTATTGGTGCCATCCCTTTTTATTCTGTTCACCTGGGTTTTGCCTTTCTGATAAAAATTCTGGGTCTTGTACTTTGATTGAGTGGATTCAGAATATATGGTATTTGTAGGATCCTATGAAGTAGAAATTATACTTAGATCTTTAAATCTTAAGATCTTTTACTTTTCCCAGCATATACTCTACCCAACAAATAAACTGTGTAGAGGTGTTCCATGTCTTAGTACGTTTGGAGAACACTAGCATAACTCTTTGTTGGAGAAGCCATTTTAATTTTAAGGCTCTGATAATTCTATAGTGAATAAATTTACTGATATTTCCCAGAGCTATTTTACCATAGACATCATATTTTCAGCAATTTCTATTAAACTCTGGGATTAAAATTGTAGGGACACTTTGGAAAATGCTAATATGGTAAATTGTTTTCACTTCATAAATGAATCAAATGAAACCCACATTAGTGATGATACAATACTATCACTAAGATAGTTATTGGCAGAATTGGGAGTAGCATCCAGCTCTTCTGCCTCTCAATCTTGAACACAAGGCTAATGTTCTTAAAGAAGATAGATAGGTATGCAAGTTTATGAAATAATCTGTGGAATCTTTAAAATTACTAAGACATCATATATAAAACAGATGGCTGAGCTAATGCTGTGATTTAACTAAGTTTATGTTTAATATCACTTTTAATGATTTTAAAATATATCAGTGAAAAATATTTCATTCTGACATTTAAGAAAGATAGTCAAGTAATCCACTTGTAAAATCATATGAGATTTATGGTGTATTCTCAGTTTGGCCATGGCAAGTGACTTGAAATTAGTTTCTAGATGGGAGCATAAGTCAAATATAGTGCATATAGTGAGATTATATTCT
Organism: Mirounga leonina; assembly: GCF_011800145.1. Classification (NCBI taxonomy): domain Eukaryota; kingdom Metazoa; phylum Chordata; class Mammalia; order Carnivora; family Phocidae; genus Mirounga; species Mirounga leonina. The sequence goes on along the minus strand of NW_023270314.1, from coordinate 19,894,216 downwards.
AGTAAATATTTGACAGGGACTTTTCTTGTAGAAAAAATAGAGAAATGCTGTTGGGATGGTCATATAATTTGCTGGATTAGTAACTAGGTAAAATAACCTACTATATAGTGTTAAAGAATTGAGGATAACTTGAAGCTTTTTAGTACTCTCATCTTGATCTTGTCTTATTCAGTGCTTTTATCAATAACCAGGAAGAAAATATAAAAGGGAGAATTATAAAAGTTGCTGATGGTATAAATTTCCAAGAAACTGTGAATTAGATAGAAATCAGAATGTAGGTTTTAAAGTGTTTTGACAGGCTATAGCCATTCAATGCATTTGGTCTAACATGATGAAATTCAGTAAGGATAAACGTAAAGTTCTGATGATCTAGAAAGCAAAGAAAACAAACTAAGCAGTCTTGTGCAAATCCAGGATGGAGAAATGTGCATCTTCAGGTCAAGTGCAAAAGTGTGATGAAGGCATTTAGTGAATTGTACTCCAAATTTCCAAGGGTGGTGAGAGTTAAGAGAAAAATGTTAGAAGCAGAATGGTGTAATGAAAAGAAGGTAGGCTTCAGAATCAGGAGTCCAGGATTTGGTATACATGTTCAAATTACAGATCCATTACTTACTAGTACACAGAAGAGCTGTGCCTCAGTATTGAGAAATACTTAGACCTGGATCGAGTACTACTTCCTTCCCACCTATCAAATCTGAAGAGCAAGACCTGAAAGGATTAAACTGTTTTCAAGTAATTTAACTACAACCCAGAACAAAACAAAAATATCCAGCACTCAAAGAAGCAAAAATCACTAAAAAAATTTCCAGGCATACTTGCTAATAGACTAAATGTAGTAAGAAGAGACAAGGCACAGAAATGGGAGGATCAATAATGACTCTGAATGTTTGAGCAAAAATATATACTGTGATGCCCTTTAATAAAATGGGGAGACAGGACAGAGGTCAGTATAACAGAGTTGGGGAAAACTGTAATAAATCCAGGTGGAGCTGACAAATACACAATTGGATATGTGAGTCAGTAGCTCAAAAGAAAGTCTGAAGCCAGAACTATACATTTAGAACTTTCCAAAACACATAGCTCATCAGAAATGGAACTATAGAATTCTTTCTGGAACCATTAATAAGAAGTAAACATATTTTGCTGTTTGTCTTTTGGCTGTTAGGTATATTTTGCAGTAAAATTTGCAATGTAAACTTAAAAAAAATTCTAGGCATGCAAAGAAGCAAGAAAATATGACCCATATGATGAGAAAAATTGAAGAATCAAAACCAACCCAGTGCTAAGTTTAAAATTATTATTATGAATGATTCTTGAAACGTTTCTAAAGATTTTACATTTGCACTTTATAAATTAATTTTGCTGGCTTGGGTAAATATATATTGAAAAGTTCTAGGTTTTCTATTACCTGTCATTTAAGACTTATTTTCAAGAAATCTAAATCATTTTTTTCTTATTCAAATTTTTCTTAAGCCCCTTTTGTTGCCATACATTGTGTTGTGAAGAATGCACATATTTAGTAGATACAAATCTTTCCTTCTCAGAACCTACAGTGTGAAGAAAAGATTAGCAAGGGATTTTAATGTGTTTATAATTTTAAATGCTGATATATTAATTATGTAAACATGGGGTGGGGGAGTGCCTACTGCTATCTTGGAACAATTTTAATAGTTATATAGATTAAATAACACTAGACCTGAATCTTGAAGATACTCAAATTATCCAGGTGTACTATCTTAGGTCTGTTTTCCTAGAAGCGGGTTGTCAGGTGAAGATTCTTGTGAAATTGATTTATTGAAGAGTACTCTCAGGAGCAGGGGAAGGAAGGAAAGAGGATAGGGTAGGAGAAGAAAACTAAACAAGGTTTCAGATTCTATTGAAGAGTAGCTTCAGTACAGTCCATGGGGCATTCTGAAACATGAATTACATTATTAGGCCCTAACTTGAAGCAAAAGGGCCATCTTTTGTACCCCTATGACAGTCACTAATTGGTTATTACTTCAGGTAGTTCAGGTTGTCACTTCAGGAATGGAGTTAATTTCCTAGCCAAATAGCTCCTGTTCAGCCAAGGACAATGCTCTGGAGAAGGAGACAGCTGTGAGCCAATAGCACAAAAGTTAGGGCTTTCGTCCACATCCACTGACCCATTAAGAAAGGATCTGGACAAACATTAGGAGCATTGACTATATCAATAAAAATGGGAAGCATATTTGAACAAAAAACCTCCAGCATGTGGGAAACATAAATGTGTGTAATAACAGGCCACATTTGGGATTCTGTTAGCATTTTATCAGGTGTGTGTGTTTATATTATATTTATATATGATAAATATATATAGTAAAGATTATGCATAATATATAAATATCATATATATAACAATACATATGTATACACATACATACATATATAATGAGAAATGAGAACTATGGCTATTTACAATAAATAAATATAACCAATGGCCTTGAACAATGCACGATATTTAGATTTGTCTCCAGGTAGTATAAATCTGCTTTTCTCTATATCCATGACAAAGGTGGACAAATATATTGAATAGGACAGAGTGCTGTAGCATGCCCATAAAGACCCCTTTCCTGTTTGATCCATGAACCAGTTTTCTTGGAAATTATTAGCTTAATAGTCTATAAAATTACATAAATAGCCTCATATTCTCCATAGGAATAACATTAAAAACTTTTTGAGATAATATTTAGTATTAGGTTTTTAAAAAACTGCCTTTCAGGAATCTTTTAAGCTTCCAAGAGCATAAAACTTCCACTTGATCATTTTAAAGAATAATGAAAATAGAATTGACCCTTGAACAACCCCACGCAATCAAAAGTCTACATATAACTTTTGGCTCCCCAAAAACTTAACCATTAATGGCCTACTGTTGACCAGAAGCCTTATGGATAAAATAAACAGTTGATTAACACATATTTTGTATAAAATTATACATTATATTTTTAGAATAAAGCTAGAGAACAGAAAATGTTATTAAGAAAATCATAAGGCAGAGAAAATACATTTATAGTACTATTATATTTATTGAAAAAAATTCAAGTATAAGTTGATCCATGCAGTTCAAACATGTGTTGTTCAAGGATAAACTGCATATTAACCCACATAGTCAAAATACCTCAGAGATAAGTACCTCTAGGATTGATAAAATCATTTCCTGCATAATGTCATCAAGGTCCCAGTTCTTTTTTCTTTTTGCTCTCTTTTTTTCTCTTTTTTTTTTTTTTACACAGAGAGGGAGAGCATGCAGGAGTGGGGAGAGATGGCTGGGAGTGGGAAGGGGCAGAGAGAGAATCCTAAGCAGGCTCCCGACGACTGGGGGCTTGATCCCACGACCCTGAGATCATGACCAGAGTGGAAATCAAGTCAGGCGCTGAACCGACTGAGCCACCCAGGTGCCCCAAGATTCTATTTCTTTATCTCCCTATCCTGCCACACCCATTATGTCACTTTCAAGATCTCAACACTGTTATCACAGTATTAGTCACAATAATCAGATAATGTAACATTCAGTGGAAAGAGGTATTTCCTATGTTTCACTTTCTTTCTAGTGATGTCTTTCACAGAAGAACCTGAATAGATTTCCTTCATATTTTATTGGCTAGAAATATATTGTATCCATGCCGAAGTCAATCACTAATAAGTGAAATGGCACCCTAATGATTGGCTTCAACCAATCACGGTTAAGTCTATATTTAGACATGGTTTCAACCTACATCAAGCATAGTCCTATGAACAAAATGAGGACTCTATTAGGAAGATAAGAGTAAATGTTCAGTAGGCAACTAACTGCTACTATGACATAAAAATTAAAAACAAAATAAAAATACTGCAAAAATCAAAATAAGACTAGGTTGGTATGATTGATTATAATGAAGACATGATAGTTCCTAGTAATTATGACACTCTCTTCTAAACCCTCTCAAGGCATCTCTGTTTAAAGCAGAAACAAATATATCCAAATTGATATGCCACAAACATAATGAAATGAAATAAAATGATGCCAGAAAATAGGCAACTTTCTATTCTAGATCCACTCCTCATTGATGTGCGGTGGAAAGACTCTCAACCAAAATAAATGGCTAATAGCCTGGCAGGCATTGCCAATATACTGTCTCCATTCTAAAAAAAAAAAAAAAAAAATCAACATTATTTTTCCTGGTATCTGCATGGATTAAATTAAGATACACCCCAAACATATGTTATCCAAACTTCCTTTCCAAATATTAAATCTTTCACGGAACTATGGGACACTTGTCCCCTTGTAGAGATACAGTAAAATTGTAAGTAAAAATGTCTAGGGACTGAATCCAAACTCAATGAGGGACAAACCGTCAAACCAAAGTACTCACTGGAAAGCAGGCTCAAAAAGCAAACTCTGCAATAGTAGGAGCTAACATTTGTGGAGATTGGCAAAGTGCTAGTTTCTCTGCTAAGTGCTTTTCACCATTTGTAAATAAAATTTTAGTCTTCACATATTTAGGTAAGTGAAATTCCGATACCCATTTAGCAGAGGAGGAAATTGAAATGCTGACAAGTTAAATAATGTGTCCTAAATCATGCAGCTAGGAAGTGTCAGAACCATGAGTTAAAACTTGCACAATTGGATTTCAGAAGCCAGGGGCTTAACTACTGCACTATTTAACTTCCAGTAATGAACCTCATGATGGAAACTGGGAGGATTTGGAACCAGAGATGAGAAGTGGAAGACATGGGGTCTGGAAAGACTCTTGAATTCTTGGAACCTAGCATGGGTAATTTCTTACTGATACATGTGTCCTTTATCATAGAAGGCTGTAATAAGGGCACTTTTTGCTTATTATAAAATATTTTTAATTACAAAGTATTCCTTAGACACAACCTTTATCTTTGGTTTTAGAACAAGGATATCACTAGATAAGATCTGGGATTTAGAACAAAATACCTCTAGACTTGCATTCTCCACAGTCTGCATCCAAATATGTAAAATATTAGTAAGATTCTGTGCAAAATGGAAATCTTCATTTTTGAAAGACACAGAGAACAGAATATTCAATATGGTGTACCTAGGAGGTTGAGATAGTGGGTATGTCTATTATCTGTGGCTCTATAACAGACTGCCCCCAAAATTTAGCTGCTTAAAACACAATCATCTATTTGCTTGTAATATGAGCTGAGCTCATCTGGGTTGACCTGGTGCTGCTTCAGGTGGCATCAGCTGGGTTCATGTGTGTATTGGGCTTAATTTGTGATGGAAAGGACTTGCACCTCTATACATATACTCTTTTATTCATGGGGAAGCTAGTTCAGACTTTTCCACATAGTAAGTAAAAATGTTCCAAGAGACAACAAATCCTAATTCAGAAGTGCTTTTGATTCTCTGCTTGTGTCACATTTGCTAATGTCGCATAAGCTAAAGCAAGTCATATGGCCAAGATCAGGATCAATTTTGGAGGGTCCTGCACAAAGACATGAATACAAGGAGGTTGATCCCTTGGGGTCACTATATAGGAACATCATATCACAAATGTCCTCTGACCCCAATGAATCTCCTCTTTCCTACTTGTTAACTAAAATAAAATGAGTTACTTGCCCCTCATCCCAACACAATATGCAATAATGAGACAGGAAAAGAATAACTGCAATAGATAGTCCCATATGAGTTGCTGGGTCATAACAATTATGAAATATAGCCAGATCTCCATATGCCTACTGCTATCTCAAGGACTATTCCTTTATTAGATCCAGTTCTGCTTCCTGAGTGGTTCTCTAATTCGCTGTGCTTCAAAGGTCTTGGCTCTGCCCTCTGAGAAATCTTTTCTTTTTAATAATAAAAAAAAAATGCTGGGTAGGTTTCTCATGCAGTTTCCTGCCTGTAGAGTTAGATCCCAGAGACTAATTTTGCTTTTGAGTTGTCTCTGTCCCTGATCCAATTCTTTTTAAAATGCCATAGGTTTGCTATGGATTAGATTATATTCTATTCTATTAGACAAAAGCCACATACACAATTCTTTTCTTTTTGAGATCTACTTTCCTAGTCATCTTCAAAAGTATTTTGGAATTAGGCTATCACGGAATTATAACTTTAAGATTCTTAGAAAGTGAGAGGGTTTAAAAGGTATTGTATTGACTATTTCAGAGGTCTTATAGCCTTGATGGGATATTTACCCTGGAACTATTTCTTTCTCTGAGAATCTTTCTGTCCAGAAGGACTGGAAATGAGAAATAGTTTTTATATTCCAACTCAGAGATCTTGGCTGCTCTGTATTTCTTCTAATTCTGCTTGAAAACTTACCAATTCTCTCTCTAGCTCATCTCTTGTTTCCTGCATTTCATCATATACCATTAAAAGAAGACAACTGACATTTCAAGCATGTTGCCTAGAACTAACCATAGCAGATTCACAATTATGTGTATTTTTTATTTCATAGATGACCATTTTGTTAATTTTTTCATTACTATAGGCAAAGCTCACCATTTTTTTCTAGATTCCTATAGCAGTTTCCTCACTTATCTTCTACTAATAATTTTTTTAACATAGATTTTGATAACAATTTCCTCAGTTCTTTTATAGCCAGTTCCAAAGGCAGTCCCAAATCAGGTTCCTGCAGGTTTGTGTGACACTCGTGAAAATCGTATCCTGGTAGGATAGTCTTTGGGACCAGCAAAGTGGGAAAGGAACTTCCAAGTCACTGGTTCACTACCAGATCAGAAGGGAATCACGGACAGAGGAATCAGTCTTATATTTGGGAACATGAAGATTTATGTTCACTCAAAAGAATAAGATGAAGGTGTGATTGGAAAAGGGATAAATTGGGAAAACTAAGACTGTGGGAAAGCGCAGATGTTTGGCATTGAAGAGAGAGAATTTGGCACAGAACAAGCAGAGGAAGTCATGGTATCAACATGCTTAATAGGTCCTTATTATATAACATGTGCTACATTTTAATTTTCTAGTAAATTACAATTTGAAATACCAAAATGCAATTTGCAAATATATCTTTCAAATATAGTGTATCGGAAAATTTTAATCTAAAGAATTAGTTGTATTGTAACAAAATAATTCTTCCCAAAGTTTATTTTAAATATATCACTTCTTAAGCAAAATACCAACAATCATAAAAATAACACACATGTATGATCGTCTAAGTATAATAGTGTTTCAGCTGTGTCCTCTTGGATAAGTTTCTTTTAATAACATGACTTTTGAATTGTATTCTGATTGTCTGGTATTTCTATGATTATATAACTAACATAAAGACTGCTATGCAAATGGAATTGTGTGAGATATGAGGTAGTCGTGGTACATAAAGTTATTTACAATGGGTTTATGGCATATTTATTACAAATGCCTAATTTTTTCCACTCTAACCAAGTAAATAAATTATATCACAGTGGTAGGTTGAGAATTACCAGGATGAAATATTATGCTAAGATAACATCACTCATGGGAAAAGCACAGGTTTATGGTTCATGGCCAAAGGGGAAAAAAAATAGAAGAACAATAACTAATACTAGCATATTTCATCAGAGAAGGCCCTACTTCCTCTTTTTTGATTATCTAAACTTATTGTTTCTTCGCTTTCTAGGTCCACTCTCAGGTCCTCTTTGGTAGCTTCAAGTTGCCTTATCCTTCAGGACTGTGCTCTCTTCTATTCTATTGTAGATCTTCTTGGCTTGAGTTTTTATTTGAACACTTAAATATCAAGTCAGATTTGTATATATTATCTTTTATGGATATTCCCTGTCTGTAAAACTAGTTCTTAAATCCTTGAAGGAATTTATTCAACAAATATTTTTTGAATATATAGTCTACCATGCACCAGACACAGTGCTACATCCTAGGTTTATGATGCATCTCCACAAAAAAAAAAAAAAAAAAAGATTTATATCCTCATGGAACTTATTTTATATTGGAAGATCTAGAAGTTAATCAAAGATTACATGAATACATTTAAACATATCTGTGGTAAGTACAATAAAGATGAGGTACATGGAGGTGAGAACTTGTGATAGGGGAAGCTTAGGAAGCTAGGTAAGTAAAAAAAGTTTTCCCTAAAGAAATGAAGATTGGCCATGAATCTGAAGGAATAGTAGGAATTAACTAGGTAAAGTGAGGTTGGAGGATGGGAAAGAATATTTCAGACACTCGCAGTAGCATATGCAAAGCTCTTGTGGTGGAAGATAGATTGGTAAGTGAGGGGAACTGAAAGCATAGCATCCTGGCTGCAGTGCAGAGAACACAGGGACATGGTGTGAGAAGGGCTTGAGGCAATAGAATCCAAAACATGTAGGTCATATTAAAGACATCAGTCTTTGTCTGCTGTGGACTAAATGCTGTGTCCCCCAAAGTTCATATGTTGAAGCTCTAACCCCTAATGTGATAATATTGGGAGGTGTGACCTTAGGAGGAAAGTAGGTTTAGATGAGGTCATAAGAGAGAGCCCTCATGATGGGTTTAGTGCCCTAATAAAAAGAGACACCAGAAGTTTGTTCTCTCCTTCCCCCTTCTTCCTTCCCTCCCCCCACTTTCTTCTTTGTCCCTCTCTCTCTGCCATGTGAGGACACAGCCAGAGGGTGGTCATCTGCAAACAAGGAAGAGTCCTCACCAAAGTCCAACTGTACTTCCAGCCTCCAGAACTATGAAAAAATAAATTCCTGTTGTTTAAGTCACATTGTCTATGATATTCCATTATAGTAGCCCAAATAGACTAAGACATCATCCTAAGAGCAATGGAAAGTCATTGAAGAATTCTAAGTAAATCAGACTATATCCTAGAAAGGTTACTGTGGCTGCAGTATAGATAAGGGAGTAATTGGGTATCAGTAGATGTAGAAAGTACTGTTAGGCCATGTATCAGATACCTGTTACACACCTCCCTCTGTACCACCCTTTCTTACACCTTCAGCTAATTGCTTCACTCAGGTTTAGTGACCTGGGTGTTTTGTGGTTGTAATCCCTGGGGTCTACTAGACACTTACCTAAAAGGCCAGTCTTCCCTTTTGGTGATTGCTGAAAAACCAAATCAGTTAACCACATGCTCTGAGTTTTTCTAGCTTTTCCAGCTAATTCTGCATTTGTATGAAGTTTACTTTAGAGGATCTGAGCCACAGGGGCCAGATGATGGTACACCAAAGTGTTTGAAAGTTAACTCTTTGTGAAGTCACTTTGATCATTGGTAAACAGGAGATAGGAAGAAGCCAAATGAATAAATTCTCTCTCTTACCTCTCTTCTGTAGATTATACCTTGGCACATTTTCTTTGAATATCATGTCTAGAGATAATTCATGTGGTTGAGTAACTAGGTATGTCCGCTTTGTGGTTCATCATGATGAGACCAACATAATAATGCATCACCTTGCACTACTTCCTGTCTTTCTTACTTGCTATATCCTCAATCTCCTTGCCCTGGAATGGCACCTCAAAAAGCAAACATCAGTACTTAATCTTTGCCTCAAGTTTTGATAGGTAAAGTCAGAGAGCTTCTGCAGCAGTACATGTGAAATGATAATAGTCTAGAGTAGGTGATAAGATGGAGATAGTGTATTCATTTCTTAGGTTTGCTATAACAAAGCACTACAGATTGGGTGGCTTAAAACAGTTTTGGTGGTAGGAAGTCTGAAATCAAAGTATTGGTAATGTCATGCTCTCTAGGAAAGAATCCTACCTTGTCTCTCATTTGCTTCTGGTGGTTACCTGAAATCCTTGATTTCTTGGTTTGTAAATGTATCACTCCAATCTCTACCTCTCTCTCTACATGGCTTTCTGCCTTGTGTGTCTGCATCCAAGTTTTCCTCTTCTTATAAGGATGCCAGTCATTGGATTTTAGATCATCCTAATTTAATATGACCTCATCATAATTTCATTACAGCTGTAAAGTACCTATTTCCGATAAAGTTATATTCACAGGTTCTGGGTGAATATGAATTTGGGGGGGTGCTACTCAACCCAATATAGAGAGATATTTAGAGTTAAATCAGCAAGACTTGTTGAAAGATTAGATAAGGGGGTGAGAAAGAGGATAGAATCATGGATGAATCTAGGTATCTAGCTTGTGTAGTGGTGTAATTCACTGAGATAAAGAACCCTGGAGAAAAAAATACAAATTTAGTTTGAAATGTTGAGTTCAGGTCACTCTGGAAGGGCTTATGTCTCTTATCTCTTGTTTTTCTCAAGATTTATCATATAGCATGTGCTCAATAATTATTTATGGATGGCCTAGTGGTGTTTATAATTAGAGTGGTAAGAAAGCCTAAATATTTCAGCAATTTTAGCATTGGCAATTCCTCTTTCAGTATTGACTGCCAAAGAGAGGGTACAATATCGTATTACTAGTACTACAAATGATGATAATAGTGACGCATTTACCGTTTATCAAGAACTCATTATGTTTAAGACACTCAGATATTTTGTGAACACTGTTTATAATCCTTAGGCCAGTTTTTGAATGAAAAATGTGATGTTCACAGAGATCATGTAACCTATGCACGATCAGACAGAGATGGCAGAACTTTAAATGTATGTTGTTTTGTTGCAAAGCTTTTCTTCATACTGGTATATACTGTAACAGAAATGAAGAATGCCTTTGGCTGGCTTATTGGTAGACTGGATACTGCAAAAGAAAATTTCTGAGCTTGAGCATATGTCAACAGAAACTTTTAAAATAGAAAATCAAAAAGAGAAGACTGAAAGAATGTCCAAGAACTGTGAGACAACTTCAAAAAGTGTACCACATCCACAGTGAGAAGGCCAGAAAGAAAAGAAAGAAGGAAAAAAAAAAGGAACAGACAAAATATTTGAAGCATTACTGACTGATAATTTTATCAAATTAATGTCAAACACCAAACCACAGATCCAGGAAGCTCAGAGAACAGCAAGTAGGATATATGCTAAAAAAACTACATCTAAGCATATCATTTTCAAACTACAAAAACTAAAGATAAAGAAAAATCTTGAAAGAAGCTAAAGGGAAAAAACACCTTATCTATAGAGGACCAAGGATAAGAATTACATCCAATTTCTCTTCAGAAATTATAAAAGCAAGAAGAGATACAGTAAAATATTTAAAGTACTGAGAGAAAAAGACCATCAACCTAGGATTATGTACCTTACAAAATTATCCTTCAAAAGTAAAGTAGACATAAAGGCTTTCTCAGACAAACAAAATTGAGGAAATTTATTGCCAGTGGACATGTTTGCAAGAAATATTTAAAGAAGTTCTTCTGAGAGAAGGAAAAGATACGTCAGAAACTTAGATTTACCTAAAGGAAGGAAGAATACCGGAGTGAACATAAAACAAAACTTTTATTTTCCTTATTCTTAATTGACCCATGAGATAACAATTAGCTTAAAATAATAATAGCAGCAATATATTCAATTATGTATGCATATATATGTGTGTGTGTGTGTATATATGCTCATATATAAGTGAAATGAATGATAGCAATAATATAAGAGACAAGAGGGAAGAATTATGGTTATTGTTATTATAAATTCCTTCCATTACTTGTGAAGTGGTATAGTGCTATTTGAAGTTGGACTTTGATAAGTCATAAATGTATATTGCAAACTTTAAGCAACCATTAAAAAAGTAAAATAAATAAATAACTGATATGCTAAGAAAGGAGTAAAAAAGATGGAATTATATATGATGCTCAGTTAAAACCACAAAAGAGTGGATTAAAAAAAGGCCCAAGTATATGTTATGTTCAAGAAACCCATTTTAAGGGCACCTTGGTGGCTCAGTCAGTTAAGTGCCTGACTTTTGATCTCAGCTCAGGTTTTGATCTCAGGGTCATGAGTTCAAGCCCCATTTGGGCTCCATGCTGGGCATAAAGCCTACTTAAAAAAGAAAGAAAGAAAAAAAGAAAGAAAGAAAGAAAGAAAGAAAGAAAGAAAGAAAGAAAGAAAGAAAGAAAGAAAGGGAGAAAGAAAGAGAAAAAGAAACCCATTTTAAATATAAAGACACATGCTAACACTAATTAAAGGAAAACAGGATTAGACATCAAAGCAAGGAAAGTTATTAGGGGTAAAATGGGGCATTATATACTGATAAAGAGGTCAGTTCTCCAAGAAGCCAGAACTAATAAAACTGGAAGTAGAAATAGATGAATCCACTATTATAGTTTTAGACTTCAACATCACTGTTTCATAAATGGGCAGATGTAAAAGTCAAAAAATCAATAAGGACACAATGGAACCTAACAGTGCCATCAATCAACTGGATATAATTGACATTTATTGACTACTTCATCTAACAACAGCAGGATTCACATTCTTAAGCTCACATGAACAGTCATCAAGATAAACAATATTCTTGTGTCACAAAGCATACTTTAACAAATTTAAAAGAATAGAAGTTATACAATGTCTGATCTTAGACCACAATGGAATTAAACTAGAAATCAATAGTAGAAAGATGGCTAGAAAAATCCAAAATTGCAGATTAAACAAAACACTTCTAAATAACACATAGGTCAAAGAAGAAATCTAAAAGTATGTTTTAAAGTATTTTGAACTAAATAAAAATGAAAATACAATTTATCAAAATTTGTGGGATGCAGTAAAAGCAGTACTTAGAGGGAAATTTATAGCATGGAATGATATACTGGAAAAGAAGACAGACCTAAAATCAATAATCTAAACTTCCACCTAGAAAACTAGAAAAGGAAAAAATTAATTGCAAAGTAAACAGAAGAAAAAATTATAGAAATTAGAACAGATTTCAGTGAAATTGAAAACAGGACATCAATACAGAAAAGCAACAAAACCAAAAGCTGGTTCTTTGAAAACATCAATGAAATTGATAAACCTCTAGCCAGGCTACCTAAGAGAGAAGACACAAATTACTCATATCAGAAATAAAAGGGGGGATGTCATTACTGATCCTATGGACATTAAAGGATAATAAAGGAATATTATAAGCAATTCCATGCCCATGCATTTAACAAAAAGATGAAATGGAACAATTCTTAAAAGACAATCTGCCAAACTCACACATGAAAAAAATAGACAATTTGAGTAGGTATATATCAGTTAAAGAAATTGAGTCAATAAGTATTCCAAAACAGAAAGCACCAGGCCCAGATGGGCTCACTGGGTATTTCTACCAAGTATTTAAGGAAGAATTTATTCCAATCCTCCACAATCTCTTCCAGAAGATAAAAGCAGAGGGAATACTTTCTAAATCATTCTTTAAGCCAGTATTACCCTAATGCCTAAACCAGACAAACATATTGACAGAAAAAAAAAACTACAAACCAATTTTCTCATGAACATAGATGCAAAAATCCTCAACAAATATTAGCAAATTGAATATAACACAATGTAAAAAAATAATTATATATCACACCCAAGTGGGGTTCATCCCAGGTATGCAAATCTGGTTCAACATTTGAAATTCAATTCATATAATCCATCACATCAACAAGTGAAGAAAAGAAAAATTATTTGATTATATCAGTAGATGGAGAAAAAGCATTTGACAAAATCCATCACTTATTCATAAAAACTCTCAGTACATTAGGAATAGAGAGGAACTTCTTCACTTGAAAAAAAACATCTACAGAAAAAACCTGTTAATATCATACTTAATGGTAAGAAACTAGAAGCATTCCTACTAATATCAGGAGCAAGGTATGGATGTTGTCTCTCACCACTCTTTTTCAACATTGTACTGGAAGTCCCAGATAATGCATTAAGACAAGAAAAAGAAATAAGTATTTTACTAACTGAGAAGAAAGAAATAAAACCATCTTTGTTTACAGATGACATAACTGTTTAGGTAGAAAATCTGAAAGAATTGACAAAAATACTCCTGGCTGATAAGCGATTATAGCAAGGATACGAAGTACAAAAGTAGTCAATCACTTTCCTATATACCAGCAGTGAACAAGTAGAATTTGAAACTGAAAACACAATACCATTTACATTAGCACCCCCAAAAAATATTTAGATATAAATCTAACAAAATATGTACAAGCTATATATGAGGAAGACTATAAGACTCCAATAAACCAAATCAAAGAACTAAATCAATGGAGATATATTTCATGTTCATGGATAGGTAGACTTAATATTGTCAAGACATCAGTTCTTCCCAAATTGATCTATAGATATAACACAATCTCAATCAAAATGCCCCCAAATTATTTTGTGGATATTGACAGATTCTGAAGTTTATATAGAGAGGCAAAGACCCAGAATAGTCAACACAGTATCAAAGGAGGAAAAACAAAAGCTGGAGGACTGACACTACTTGACTTCAAGATATAATATAAAGCTAATGTAATTAAGACTGTTGTATTGGTGAAAGAATGGACATATAGATCAATGGAACACTACAGAGAGCCCAGAAATAGATCTCCCATGAATATAGCTAACTAATCTTTGACAAAAGAGCAATTCTAGGTACAGTGGAGCAAAGATAGTCTGCTCAACAAATGGTGCTGGAACAACTGGACATCAACCTGCAAAAAATGAATCTAGACACAGACATTACATCCTTCACAAAATTTAACTCAAAATGGATCATACATCTAAATGTATAAGATAAAACTACAAAACTTTTGGAAAATAACATAGAAGAAAATCTAGATGACCTTGGATATGGGGATGCCTGTTTAGATACAAGACCAAAGACATGAAAAATATGAAAGAAAAAATTGATAAGCTAAATTTCATTAAAATTAAATACTTCCTTTCTACAAAAGACACTTGCAAGAGAAATACAATACAAGCCGTAGACTGAGGGAAAATATTTGCAAAAGGCTTATCTGATAAAGGACTGTTACCTAAAATAAATTTTAAAAAAAATTCTGAAAACAATACATAAATGAACCCAATTTAAAAAATGGGAAAAAGTCTGGGGTACGTGGGTGGCTCAGTCAGTTAAGTGCCTGACTCTTGATTTCAGCTCAGGTCTTCATCTCAGGTAAGCTCTATGTTGGGCTCCATGCATGGAACCTACTTTAAAAAAAAAAGGAGTGGGGGGAGTCTTTAGTAGACACTTCACCAAAGTGCATATGCAGGTAGTAAATAAGCATATGAAAATATGCTCAACTTCATATATCATATGTCATTAAGGAATTGCAAATTAAAACAACAGTGAGATAACCTACACTCTTTTAGATTGGCCAAAACCCGAAACCCACTAAATGCTGGCAAGGATGTGGAGCAATAGCAACTTTTATTCTTTGCTTGTAGAAATGGAAAATGGTATGACCACTTTGGAGAACAGTTTGGTGGTTTCTTACAAAACTAAACATACTCTTACCATACAGTCCAG
Source organism: Mirounga leonina (assembly GCF_011800145.1). Taxonomy (NCBI): domain Eukaryota; kingdom Metazoa; phylum Chordata; class Mammalia; order Carnivora; family Phocidae; genus Mirounga; species Mirounga leonina. The sequence continues at coordinate 19,878,932 of NW_023270314.1, read as the reverse complement.
CCATTGCACTCCTTGGTATTTACTCAGAGAAGTTGAAAACATGTCCACACAAAAACCTGCACATGGATGTTTATAGCAGCTTTATTCACAGTTGCCCAGTCTTGCAACCAATCACAATGTTCTCCAGTAGGTGAATACATATATAAGCTATGGTTCATCCAAACAATGGTTTATTATTCGCTGCTAAAAAGAAATAGCTATCAAGCCATAAAAAGACATGCATATTACTTATGCATATGCTTAAATGCATATTATTAGGCGAAAGAAATACAATCTGAAAAGGCTACATACTTCATGATTCCAACTATATGACATTCTGGAAAAGGCAAAACTATAAAGACAGTAAAAGGGTCATTTATTTTCAGGGGGTAGGGGTAGGGGGATAAGGTGATAAATAGGTAGAGCATAAAGGATTTGGGGGGCAGTGAAGTTATTCTGTATGATACTATAATGGTGGATACATGTCATTATACATTTGCCAAAACCCATAGACGTACACCAGGAGTGAATGCTAATGTAAACTATGGACTTTGGGTAATTATGATGTATCCATGTAGGTTAATTGATTGAAACAAATGTACCACACTGGTGCTGGCTCTTGATAGTGGGAGAGGCCATTCGTATCTGCCAGTAGGGGGATACATGGGAAATCTCTGTACTTTCCTCACAACTTAGCAGTCATCCTAAAATTGCTCTAATAAAGTATGTATGTATGAATATAATGTGTATATATATATATATATATATATATACACACATACCCTCCAGATAATGCTCTGGTAGGAGCTCTGGTTTAGATAGACCCATTCATTATCGTATTCAGAACTCAGATGCCCACAGCTATGAACAATACATGTAATATTTATTGACCATTAATTCTGTGCCAAATTCTAAGGTTTTTTTTGTAATAATAAAAGGGAAAAAATGTACATTAAAAGAAATAATAAAGTTAACATAAACTATTTTTAATGATTTGGCTTATGTTTTCTCATTTTATGGTTTCTTTTCTATTGTTCAATATTTTGTATCACCCAATACTTTTTTAAAATTATGATTTTGATGCCCCAAATGGGAAGATTAAGTTAACATTGCCCTTTTTATGTATAGCTGAGACATATACAGTTGACCCTTGAACAATGTGGAGTTTAGGGGCACTGACTCCCCATGCCGTCAAAAATCCTTGTATAACTTTTGACTCCTCCAAAACTTAATAGCCTACTCTTGACTGGAAGCCTTACTAATAACATAAACGATCGGTTAACACATACTTTATATGTTATATGTATTATATACATATTGTATATTCTTATATAAAGATAGAGAAAGTAAAATATTGTTTAAAAAATCATAAGGAACAGAAAATAAATTTACAGTATTGTGCTGCAAAAAATCTATGCGTAAGTGGACCTGTGCAGTTCAAACCTGTGTTGTTCAGGGGTCAACTATATATCCAGGTTTTTTCTTCTTTCTCAAGATGCCTTTTTGGCTATTTGGGGTCTTCTGTAGTTCCACATGAATTATAGGGTTTTGTTTTCTGTATCTGTAAAAAGAAACAACAAAAAAACACCATTGGATTTTTGATAAGGATTGCACTGAATCTGTAAATATCTTTGGGCAATATGGGCATTTTAGCAGTATTAATTCTTCTTATACCTAATGTTTCTTTTCTCTGCTTAGTCAAATCTGCTATTGAAGCTTTCCATTGAATTTTTAATTTCAGTCACTGTATTCTGCAGCTCTGTAGTTTCTGTTTTTTGTTGTGTGGTGTTTCCTTCTTTGTTGATCTCCTCATTTTGCTTATGCATTGTTTTCCTGATTTTGTTTAGTTGTCAGTGTGCTCTTACAGTCTTTTGAACTTAAGAAGATTATTCTGAATTGTTAGAGAATTCATACTACCATTTCTTTAGGGTAAGCTATTAGAGCTTTATCAGTCCCCCTGAGTGGTGTCATGTTTAGCTCACTATTTGTAATCCTTCTATCTTTGTGTTGGTATCTACGCATTTGAATAAGCGGTCTTTTCTTCCAGATTTTAGGTTCACTTTGGTAGGGAGAGACAGGTCAGCTTGAGGTATTAGTTGGGTCAGCTGATAGTGTCCATGGGAGGGCTGGCCTTGCTAGCAGAGCCTTTAGTTGGGTGAGGCCATTGTCAGTGCTCTGAGGTGGGAATGGGGTTGTTGCTGGCTGGGCTCTGTGGTTGGGTGGGTCTCTTGGCTGTGCTACACATTCAAGTAGGGCTACTCGTCAGGCAGGACTGCTGGCTATCCTCCACCATCAGGTGGGGCCGCTAGCTGGGCTCTGCGATCGCTTCTGGTCAGGCTGTGCTCCATGACCGTGATGGTGCCACTGGCTGACTCCACATTCAGGCAGGGCCACAGCTGACTCCCTGTTCAGGTAGACCCATGGGCCGGGCCTTGCCATTAGGTGGGGCCTGAGGCTCTGCCCCGAAGTTGAATGGAGCCTCAGACTGAGCTCTATCATTAGGTTAGGCCATTGGCTATGCTCCACTGTCACAGTAGGCTGCTGGCTAGATTCTCTGGTTGGGCTAGACCTCCAGCTGTACAGTTGAGTGGGGTTGAAGACTGCTCTGTGGTCCTTTGGGGTTGCCTTCTAAGCTCCCTGGTTAGGTGGGACTGCAGGCTATGCTCCACCTTTGGGTGTGTCACTGGCTGGGCTCAACCACTGGGAAGGTTGTAAGCTTGGCTCTATGATGGGCAGTTCCACTGGTCAGGCTTAGAGGCTGCCCAGGGTCTCTCTTCAGACTCTCTTCAGGCTCAACAGTTGGGCAGGGCTGGTGGCTTGGCTCTCTGCCTGAGCAGGGCTGTAGGAAGGGCTCCATGGCTGTCTGGGTTCTCTGGCCAGGCTTCCTGTTGGGGCAGGACTGGAGGCAATGTTTAATAGTTGGGTGAGGTTGCAATTTTACCCCCCTGCCCAGGTCAGCCAAAGGATGTGCAAGGGGAACATTTAATTGAAAGGAAAAATATTCTTAATTTCTATGCACACTCTCCAGGGTTACTGAGAATTTGGGGGGTGGGAATTGCAAACAGAAAAATAGCCATAAGTGTGCAGAGATGACCGTGTGAGACTGTCCATCATCACAGTTTCTAATATTAAAAAAGTAGAAACCATCTAAAGAGTCATTAATAGGAAATTAGTTGGACACACTGAGATTAATTTAAAAAATGGAGTACTATTTTTGGTAATTTTAAAAATGAAGCAAATTTGTTAAATAGTAGTGATATAACAGTAATAATTATATTGATAGCTGAAATACAGATTGCTTTCCAATTGCTAGGTGATGTGATAAGTGCTTACTGTATCATATTTTATCCTCAAAATAACCCTATGAAGAAGGTGCTATCCCCATTTTACAGATAGGCAAGGGTTAAAAAGATGAAGTAAGGGCGCCTGGGTGGCTCAGTTGGTTAAGCAACTGCCTTCAGCTCCGGTCATGATCCTGGAGTCCTGGGATCGAGTCCCACATCGGGCTCCCTGCTCAGCGAGGAGCCTGCTTCTCCCTCTGACCCTCCCCCCTCTCATGTACTCTCTCTCATTCTCGCTCTCTCAAATAAATAAATAAATCTTTAAAAAAAAAGATGAAGTAATTTGCCTGATTTAATACAGTGCTGCATGGAGGAGATGATATGTACGCATACTCAGTGCAATTACAAATCCCATGTGCATTACTGGTACTGATGGGATAGATGCAACACCACATATTAGGTTTATAAAGCAGCAAGTTAAGGAATATTCTGTATTGTGGGGCCACTTTGGGAAAAAGTGTGTGTAAGTTTGAAAGGTGGAAGTATACATAGCACAGGAGGTAGAAAGGGGGAGGAAAACTAAAATTACTGAGTAGTACATACCTAACAATACCAAAAGCTTTGCAAATTATAGGATAGAAATATGATTTAATATCCTCTTTTGTCTTAGGGAAAACCCCCAGATACTCTCAAAAAGAAGTGAAAGGAGAACTCAAGGATACAAGTTTGCAGGTAAACTCTATTTGTGCACAGCATATTTTTCTGCTCTAGTCTTAGAAGGGCTTCCCCAATCTGATCATCTTGGTGGATGACAGATCTGCTGTCACAAATTCCGTCTAGAAAAATTACATTTGGTTCTGAACAGGAACCAGAGAGAGATGTTGAGATTGCAGCATTGATAATGGCTAGTTCAGAAGAGCTGAGAGAATTTTGTTGATCTGCCAAGAGAAAGAATGGTGGGGTGGGGAGAGAGGAAGCTTCCCCCGCCCCTAATATGGGTGGAGGGGAGAGACTTGAAGGGATTTATGGCCCTGGCCTCACAGAGAAAATAGTATTCACAACTCAAAGTGCTCATTAAGTTGCTGAAGTAAAAAGAGCTTGGGAACTCCTCACATGAGGAAGCAGCAGGATGCTGACAATAACAGTCGGTGGATGGATGTAAGTATTCAGCTACTGGGAAGCAACTGAATCTTTGAAAAGAGGCTCATGATTAGAGCCCAGCAGTTTTGACACACTGCAATCAAGCCGTAAAGAAACACAGCTTAGTAGGGGATAAGCTTGTCAAAAGAATAAAACCAAGTACATTCAGGTAGAGCTGAGATAGGAAGCTTTTGGAAAGAGAAAAACAAATTAACCAAACTAATTTCAGACAGCATTGTTTTCACTTGATTCAACTATTTGAGATGAATAAATATCCTTACCCTGGAGGGGTAAAAATAAAACTACTTATAGGAAACAAAATGCCCTAAAGAAAATCTCTCCCAAATTAGAGATGACAAGGTAAATCCTTGTGGAAAAATAAGGAATGAAATAGTCTCAAAGTGATTTTTTTAACCATAAGTAATCAACTGTATTGTTTTTAGGCAAGATATATTTGTTGTCTAATAGTTCAATTCAAAATCTTCTATTTCTGACAAAGAAAAATATATTTCTGACTATGGAAATAAGCACATTACTACATGAGCTGAGCTGTTATGATTAACACCAACTCAATAATAGTCATTAAAGCTTATTGAGTGTTTACAATGTGGCCAGCAATATTCTAAGTGCTTTATTCACATTCATTTATTTTGTCCTCACAAAAAGACTAAAAGCTAAGACCTGTAATTTGCTCCTGGCTGAAAAGGAAGCACTGAGGCCCCAGTTAGTTAAGTAATTTACCCAGGATTATGCAGCTAGTACTATTAGAACCAAGATTTTCACTGAGGCAGTCTAGCTCCAGAATCTGGGCTCTGGGTCACTACGCTGCACTACCCTAATAGGTAATTGATAGTGAATTGGGTATTATCAATATCTGCTGGACTCCCTATAATAGCCAAATGCTAGAAATCGCTCTAAAAACCAAAACCAAAACCAAAAACAAAACTGCTCAGCAGTTCTGCTTCTCCCTTTCCCTCTGCCCCTTGCCCTGTTCCTGCTCATGCTCTTGCTCTCGTTCTCTCTCTCAAATAAATAAAATCTCTTTTAAAAAATTCTTTGAAAAATTACTTTTATTAAAAGAAAGGATTTAAAAAAAAAAGGATTTTGAAGGCAAACTCTAGTATACTTTTGTTTCTATATGGATTTTTAATTTTTTTCTTTAAAAAGAATGAGTTTCTGTTTTCTATTTTATCAGTGTTTATTATTAGGATAATAATTTTACACATTAATTCATAGCAATCTAGGTAATGGGTGTCTAGCTTGATTTGTTACTTATAGAGTTTATACTCACCTGAATGGGTTTTCCTGGAATATTCTATTTGAAGCTGCTTGCTTAGTGGTATTTACCTGTCTTCTTTCTTGGGAAATTAAGAACTGAACAAACTTTGAATTACCTTCACAGCTGCTTTGTACTCTATGTTTGTCTTAACCCCTAGTTCAGAACTAAAGGATGATTTACTGAGGAAATATTTGCCTCAGATGAGACAATTTAGACTGCTCCATTTCCACATTTGGATAGGACATGTGGTTGCTCAAATATAAAAGTAACAACCTTAAACTTGTAGGTAGTGCTACATTCCTGGATGGAGACCAGGTCTCTGAATCTTAGTATGTGAAGTGCTTACCACATAATAGACACTCAGAGTTATTTGTTGACCTTTCAAGGAATTATTTCTTTTGTTTTCCCACAATCCTGGAAAGTAGCTTCTGGTACTGTATCAAATTTGGAAGTGAAGAAACTGAGTCATACAGAAGTTGTTTTGCCCAAGGTCAGAAAATTTAGTAAGCGGAGGATTATATAATGAAAGAGAAATTTTCTGGTCAAAATTTACTGCAACTTCCATTATACCTATCCAGAAAATCATTCTTTTATCATTCTTTTTGAAGAACTATTTGCATTGAGAGAACTTCTTTCCTTTTTTAATAAAGATTTTATTTATTTATTTATTTATTTATTTAAATTATTTATTTATGAGAGAGAGAGAGAGAGAGAGAGAGTGCAGGAGCTGGGAAAGGGGCAGAGGGAGAAGGAGAGATAGAGAGAGACTCTTGAGCAGACTTCGCACTGAGCACTGAGCCCGAGGTGGGGCAGATCCCATGACCCTGAGATCATGACCTGAGCGGAAACCAAGAATTGGACACTTAATCAACTGAGAGAACTGCTTTCTAAAAAGTTCTGATACATTGTAAATATCCATAGATGCTTGCCATGTTTATTCTATTGCTCAGGAAAGTAACCCCACAGAGTGAGTACCGCTTGCTAGCCTGAAAAGGAGAAGGGTTCCAGGCTCTAATCCATTCCCTGCCAATATTGACTTACTAAGAGACCCCACAAAGCTCACTTAACCTCTCTGAATCTCTGTTTTCTTCATCTGTAACACTGTGATGCTAATAAGCACTGAACTTGATATAAGGAGTAATGGATAAAAATTCTTAAAAAATCTTTGCAGAGATGCCTGGGTGGCTCAGCTGGTTAAGCGTCTGCTTTCGGCTCAGGTCATGATCCTAGGATCCTGGGATCAAGTCCGCATCGGGCTCCTTGCTCAGCAGGGAGCCTGCTTCTCCCTCTGCCTGCCGCGCCCTGTGCTTATGCTCGCTCTCTGACAAATACATAAAATCTAAAAAAAAAAAAAAAGTATTTGCAAATTTGGCATCCAACATAAATTTAAAACTCCAGCTTCTTATTAAACTTTCTTGTTCTTTGCCTAGTAGTTCTGTGGTCTACATGGTTTTGGATTTTAAAAAACCTGTTTCTTTTCAAAGAAAATGTTTCTTGCTTATAATTTTTATAAATTATGGAGCATGATAATCGAACAAACGCATTAAGGAGTACTACATCTAAATATCATTATCTGTCCTAGGAAACATTATGATATTAAAATACAAGCCTGGTTCTATGTTTTTTGATGTGATGATTTTTGTTCAATAGGTATCAAATTAACACATATCTAGGCCATTGCTATGATAACAGAGTGTTTTTGCTGTGAATGCAGAATAATAGGTTGTAATCTCTTACTAATTACTTCTAAGGATTATATAGCTACCCTGGGGCTGGAGTATCTTTCACACTTACCCTGGTTGGCAAATTACTTAGCTCTTGTGCTAGGGATGCTAGGAAGGCTTACCTGTTGGGGAGTCTAGGGAGACCTTAATTAAAGTCAATTGAGCTTGTCTGTGTGTCTTTGATACTAAGGGAAATATACTGATGAGCTCCCTTTAGAGACTGTATCTGTGTTGCTTCTCACTGCCGTTTCAGTACTGACTTTTGCTGATTTTCAAGGAAGCCACCAATATCGCCTTTAGAAAGTCTGTCCACAGTAATCTTTCTCTCAATAACTAAGAAGCTCAAGGGGTTTGGAGGGAAGGAACTAACTGGATATAAATAGTCATTGAAGGCTTCATCTTAAGTTGCACTTCATTTTTGCATTGCCTTTTCTCCTTTCCTTTGCCTTTCTTCATCTCTTATTACAGTCTTTGGTTTAAAATCTAGTTTGTCTGATGTAAGTATGGCTACTCCAGGTTTCTTTTGATGTTCATTAGCATGATAGGTGATCCTCCACCCCCTCACTTTCAATCTGGAGGTGTCATTGGGTCTCAAATGAGTTTCTTGTAAGCAGCATATCAGTGGGTCTTGTTTTTTTTTTTCCATTCTAATACCCTGTGTCTTTTGATTGGACATTGAGTCCATTTACATTCAGAGTAATTATTGATAGATATGAATTTAGTGCCATTGTATTATCTGTAAAGTCATTGTCCCTGTAGATTGTTTCTGTTCCTTTATAGTCTTTGTTGCTTTTGGTCCTCTTTTTCCCATTCAAAGGGTCCCCTTTAATATTTCTTGCAGGGCTGGTTTAGGGTTCACAGACTCCTTTAGCTTTTGCTTGTCTTGGATACTCTTTATGTCTCCTTCTATTCTGAATGGAATGACAGCCTTATTGAATTTAGTATTCTTGGCTGCATATTTTTCCCATTTAGCACATTGAAGATATCATGCCACTTTCTTCTGGCCTGCCAAATATCTGTGGACAGGTCTGCTGCTAACCTTATGTGTTTACCCTTGTAGATTAAGGATTTTGTCTCCTGAGCTGCTTTCAGAATTTTCTCTTTATCTTTGTATTTTGCAAGTTTCACTATGGAACTTTTTGGTGTTGACCTATTTTTGTTGATTTTGAGGGGAGTTCTTTGTGCCTCTTGGACTTGAATGCCTATTTCCTTCCCCAGATTAGGAAAGTTCTCAACTATTATTTGCTCAAATAAACCTTCTGCTCCCTTTCCCCTGCTCTTCTTCTGAGACTCCTATGATATGGATATTATTGTGCTTTGCAGAATCGCTGAATTCCATAAGTCTATATTTGTGATCTAATAGTTATCTTTCCTTCTGCTTTTCTGCTTGATCATTTTCCATAATTTTATCTTCAATATCACCTGTTCATTCCTCTGCTTCTTCAATCGTCATTGTGATTACATCTAGTCAGTTTTGCATCTTAGTTATAGCATTTTTTATTTTGACCTGACTAATTTTTAGGTCTTTTATTTCTGCAGTCAGAGTTTCTCTGGTGTGTTCTATGCTTCTTTGAAACCCAGCTAGTATTTTCATGACTGTAGTTCTAAATTCGTGTTCAGATATATTGCTTATATCTCTTTCGAGCAAATCCCTGGCTATGATTTCTTCTTGATCTTTTTTGGGAAGATTTCCTCCATCTTGTCATTATGGCTAGGTTTCGTCTTTTTCATTATGAAAGCTTTTTATGTTTTCTGCTCCTGAGAGTAATACTATATTAAGAAGGGGTCATACACTGTCCAGGGGCTGGCACTTCAGGAAGTGTTCCTGGTTGAGTGCTGTGTGCACTGTTCTTTTGAGTTTTGGCTGTTTTTTCCCACAGGTCTGTCCTCTGTAGAGGTCCTCCTTGCTTGCAGTGGGGAGTGTTTGGACCTTTAAGTAGGTGTACTTTGACTTGTTTTGTTAAGATAAGCCTTATTAAAAAAAGTCTGATGCAAGAAAAAAGGAGAAGGAATAAAAAAAGCAAACAAACAGACAAACAAAAAACTATGTACCTGATCCCATAGAAAAAGAAAGAAGAAAAGAGAGAGAGAGAAAGACTGATCCAAAAAACGAGAAAAGAAAACAAGCAAACAAACCAACAAATGAACAAAAAACTGTAAGCCTGATTCCAAAGAAAAAATTAAAAAAATAAAATAATGTAAGAAAAAGAAGAAAGCAAGCAAGCCAGCAAGCCTGGTCTTCTGTCCACTAGAACTGAAGCTAATACTTTGGGGCACTCTGTGATCAGTAGACTTGTTATATGCAGGGGACCTGTGTTGGTCTTCTGAGGGAGAGGCCCGCTGAACTGGCTCACAGTCAGATCTGCCCTTGTAGAGATGCCCATGCCAGGTGCAGGGGGACGGGGTTTGGTGTAAATGACTCCAGCATCCACTGGAGGTGCAGTCTTTCTCTCTGAAGTCCAAGGGTGCTGGTGAGCAGAGGTGAGGGCTTGGGGGGTGGAAGACGACATCACCCTACCCTCTTGTCTCTGGGGAGGGGAACTTGCTGCTGTCACTGTTGAGAAAGCCCTCACAGAAAAGCGAACAATCTCGTCTCTCGTGTCCCAGGCCCTCCTCAGATCCCCGCCTTCAACCTATCTGTGTCCAGGCCATTGGCATACCTGGTGCCATGGTTCTGTGTTTTATCTCTGGCCAAAGTCTGGGATTCAAAATTCCAAATCTTAAAGGACCTGGCAAGGTGCAAACCCACTCTACTTCCCTGGAGGAGAGCCTCACAATGCTGCACCGGCACTATTCTGTCCCAGAAAAGCTGTCAAAGGGTCATGGAGGTGCCTGGAGTCTATGGTGAAGCACAGCAAAAAGTTTCGACCAGGCTATCTTCCATCTACACAAGCCTCTGTCCCCTGTTGTGAAATGGCTGCTCAGTGGTGCCTGGTGGGTCCTTTGCCCTTGGAGAGGCAGTATACCCTCTTCCAAATGTACTCCGGAAAGGGGAATATTCATTCTCTACCAGTGCAACCCAGGGAATCCCCACACTATGGCGTCTTGCACAAACCCTACACACTGCTCTGTCTCTCTCCCCCTTTCCTTCTCTCCTCGACTTCTCTCTGCAAAACGGGCTTCCTCCCCTCTGTGGCACTATGGCTTTTCTTTCCCTCAATTCATGTCTCTGAACCTAGCATCTGCCATGTTCTCTCCCTCCAATTGTGCAGACTGTTTTCTTAATCTTCAGATCAGTTTCTGAGTTGTTCAAAAATGATTTGATGTTGATCTAACTGTGTTGGAGGGATGAGGCAATCTCAGGGTCCTCCTACTACTCCCCCATGTTAACTCCTCCCCCTCTCCTTTCCTTTGAAACATGGCAAAAGACTAGGTTCAGATTATGTATGATTTTCAGATGTGGCTGCTCTGTGGAGAGTGAATTTCAGCAAGGACAGGGAGGAAGTGAGGAGATCACTAAGGAGCCTCTTGAACTCATCTGGATGAGATATGATGGTGACTTGGCCAGGACCAGAGAAGGTCCTCAAGCTTCTGTGTTTCATTTTCACCATTTATAAAATGTGAGCGAGTTTGCAAGACGTTTTATCTTCCTAAAATGAAAGGATTAAAATGTTATTTCTTAATGTTAGTTTAAAGACTTTATTAATTCATCTAACAAATATTTATTGGGGACTTACTGGGTGTCCGGTATTGTGCTAATTAATTGTTGAGGATACAGTAGGAAACAAAATAGATACTTTCCTGACCTTCATGGGGCTTACACTCTAATAGGGGAGACAATATTAGATGATTAAACAAACTAATAAATGTAAAATCTGTAGTTGCAGTAAGTGATCTACAGGAAAAGAACAGATAAAGTAACATAAGGAGTCTATTTAAGGATAAATTCTCAACAGAGGCCTATTTGAAGAAATTATATTGGCTATAAACATGGATAATGAGAAGGAGCAATCCAGAAAAAGAAATAGAATATACAAAAGTTAAAAAATGGGTAAGAGCCCAGTGTGTTAGAGAAAGAGAAAGAAAGTGAGTGTGTGGGCAGAGTGAATCCAGGGAAGAAGAATAGGAAATGAAGATGAAGAGTCAGACTAGTCACAAATTAATGCAGGTACTTGTAAGTTGTGGTAAGGAATCTGAATTTTTATATAAAGTACAATGGGGACTCATTAGAAGGTTTTGAATATGACCCTATTTGAGATTTTAAAATATCACTCTGGCTACTCTTTAGAGAATGGATTTTTGTAGGAAAAGAGTGGGAAGGTTATAGGAATTGGGATAAGATTTAATGAGGGTATATCCTACAGTAATGGTAGTAACCACAGAGAGAAAACGAAGTATATATTTTGGAACTCATATACTAAGTATATGAGTATTAGATTTCTGACTTAAAAAACTGGGTATTCTGGTTATAAGAATATTGAGGAAGATTCGAGAAAAACTATTGTGTATTGGAGTGGGGGTTAAGGAGTAATTGTTCAGTTTTGCATATGTTAAGTGTGTGTAAATTTCAAAAACAACTTTCATATACAAGTTTGGAACTCAAAAGATTGGCTAGAGAAGTAGATTTTGGGAGTCATCTTATAGAGGTTCAATGAAACTCAATGCAAAATAATGACATTATGTGGAATTTAATACAGGGAGAGAAGTGAAGGGATATAGGAAATGGCTCTGAGTAAATTTTGATTTTAGAAGGAGAATGAGAAATGAACGAAAAAACCTGAGAAGGAGAGCCTCAAACTAGGAGAAAGAGAGAGAGAGCCTCAAACTAGGAGAGTGTGGTGGTGTGTAATTAAGAAAAAAAAAATGTGTAATGCAATGTGTCAAATGCTAACAAGAGACCTAGCAAAAGGTGAGCACTGAAAATGTGCTTTAGATTTTCAGAGGTTGTCTTTGGGCAGATCGGTTACAAGATATGTATAGGGTCGGAAGCCATAATGGGAGGTAAAGAAATGAAGCAAGCAGGTGTCAGACTACTCACCTCTTCTGCTTCTAATAATTTCCTAGTCCAAGTACCTTAGTTCCTCAAAGCACTTTTGCTTCCTTCATGAGTCATTACAGTATGTGAAATAATCCCTTTTCTCCCTCCCCTTTCCACCTAGAGACACCTAAGAGATTACAGTCCTTTTCTTCTATTTGCTTTGGTTGCAGGAATCTGTTTGCTCCATTTTAATTATTTTTCTATTCAGAGAATGGCTGTGAAATGATAGGCTAGGGAGACAATCCTGTCACCTGGCCTGTGTGTAACATGTTTTGTCACAAGGCATCTGTGTATGGGAAACAGAAATGTGCTACCCTTCAAGAAAGGGCTCGGTGAGCAGAGGGAAGTTCAGTCATTAGATGACTCTGTTAACTTCTCAGGGTATGCCTTCATCCAGAAAACCATCTCATTTGAGGCCATATCTTCAACCACTGACTGACTGAGGTGGGAACAGAAAGGCCAGACCATTTTGGTGGATAAGCAGCAGGACAAGTCTTTTTTTTTTTTTTTTTAAGATTTTATTTATTTATTTGAGAGAGAGGATGAGAGAGAGAGAGAGAGCACATGAGAGGGGGGAGGGTCAGAGGGAGAAGCAGACTCCCCATGGAGGGGGAGCCTGATGTGGAACTTGATCCTGGGACTCCAGGTTCATGACCTGAGCTGAAAGCTGCCGCTCAACCAATTGAGCCACCCAGGCGCCCAGCAGCAGGACAAGTCTTACAGGCAATTTTTGTTTCAGAATTTCTCACCAGGTTGGCTGAGATTGTCAGAGCTGCATTAGTAATATGACTTATCCCTCTTCCCAGTCTTGCTTCTCCATTCCTTCCCTTCCTTTCACAGGTGTGTTGATCCCTAATAAACATCTTGTACCCCAAACTTCTCAGTGTCTGCTCTCAGAGAACTCAACATATAATAGTATATGTGTAGAGAGTGACTTCTTTCACCCTCTAATAATTTTTGTTTGCTCACATGAATTAAAATACTGAAAGTTGGAGGGAAAAAAAAGAAAAGACAATAATCTTTTGAACGTTTGGAATATTCCTATTTGATCTTTTTTTCCTTTTTACATTGTGTTCATATATTTGAGATTATAGTGGATACATGCATATACATATATGATTGAATATCCATTTAGCACCTGAAATCATAGCATAAATGTTTAACACATTTGTTACATGCTAGGATGTAAAAGTATTAATCGTGGAAGCTTCTGGTTGCTGAGTCCAATCTTATTTATCATTTTATAATGAATCTGGAGGAAGGAATACAATGTGAGATATAAAGCTACTTGATAGAGCTCTTCTTCAAGTAGACATAATGCATCAGTGGATTTCAAACAGATAAATGCCAGGAAGAAGAAGTGAGAGGAGAATTTCTGTGAGACAAATGTAAAGTGATGCCCCTGGAAATACTTGCTTCCAAGTCTCAGCCCAGCAGTCAGAATGATCTAGTTAAAATGTGAATCAGACAGTATCATTTGGCTGTACTGTGTTCCCCTTCAGAATAAATTCCTATATCCTGAAAATTGTTTATAAGACCCATTATCATTTGGCTTCTCATAACCTTTTAGATCCCATCTCTTCATACTTTCCCCTCACACACTGTACCATATTCACTGACCTTGTTGGTTGCCAAACATGTGTGCACGTTTCCACCGCTGGGACTTTGCACCAGCTGTTTCGTCTGTGTGGCATGTTCTTTCCATATGTATCTGCATGACTCTTTAAAATCTCCTATCATTGAGGCTTTCATTCATAATCCCATACAAAATTGCAACTCCCATCCCTGCCATTCCACATTCCATTTTCCTCCCAAGTTTTTTCAGTGCCACCTACTATCCTCTAACATACAACTTACTTTACTTACTTTGACATATTTTCTACCTCTACCACTGGAATGTGAGAACAGATAATTTTGTCTACTTTGTTCACTGATATATCCTATTATGGAAACACAATGTCTGACACATAGTAGGTATCCAAGAAATATTTTTTGAATGATAATAAATTTACACTTTTAGTTTGAAAAGTGCAACCATGACTCCTTTGTCTTTAGAAGCTTTAAGTAGCAATAATCTGAATTCCCACAGATGAGAATGTGTCTATATGAGGGAAGAATTCTGGTTGGTGGTGTTCTAACTTCTAGATAGGTATCTTTTTTATGTGATTTATGGAGGCAATCCACAAAGAGTGTCTACTATTAGAATTTAAGTAATAATTAAAACATTTTTGATAAAAGATACTATAATATGAACCATGCTTAAGAGTATTCACATTTTCCAAAGAAAATCTGCATAAGTAAATTCATTAGAACTTTCATTTAAAGGAGTTTTGTCAATAGGCCCTGATTGCCCAAGTATCCTTGTGCTAGAAAGGATGTACAACAGGTTTCTAAGGAGAGTCATGATTTTGCACACAGGTCCTACATTTGCAACTTCCAAGAAAAATGGGGGGGGAATCTCTAATCAGGAATTCAGTCCTGTCAGGATCTTTATTCTTCCTCGCAGATAGGTAGTATTATATCTAGGTTGGTTGTCCTTAAAACCTATGAACCTGTATTTAACCAGTAATTCAAAATGCATGCTAGATTAACATGTTCTCCAGTATAATGTAACTCTCTATCAAAAGATATGTGTCAAGACTGAGCTAAGCAAAGGACCTCTTGAAGATTAGACTGCCCATTCAGTTAGATATCCTAAAATGTATTCTTTTTTTTAAGATTGTATTTATTTATTTATTTATTTATTTATTTATTTATTTATTTATTTATTTAAGAGAGAGAGAGAGAGAAACACCATGAGAGGGGAGAGGGTCAGAAGGAGAAGCAGGCTCCCTGCTGAGCCAGGAGCCTGATGTGGGACTCGATCCCAGGACTCTGGGATCATGACCTGAGCCAAAGGCAGTTGCTTAACCAACTGAGCCACCCAGGCACCACTAAAATGTATTCTTAAAACAAACTGTGCCCACAGGGAGCTGAGTGTCATGATAACAGTGTATTTCCTGTTTCCTTCCACACCACCTTCCCATGAAGTCAAGCCTCTATTGTAGGATAATTCTGAAAATTCTGTTTATTTGAAGGCTGTTGTTGAGGGAAAAGTCTCTTATACTAAGAATAATTGTATGTCTCATGAGTAAATGGTTCTCTTTTATATTATGGACACTGAGAATTATATAGTATTTCTGGTTTTCTCATAGTAACATTGACTAGGAAGTTTTTTTTGGTCAGCACATTTGGTGGAGTATCAGAAATTGGCCTGGAAAACAAAAACTGTTCCAGATATTCCAAACAGTAGGATTTTAGCACAGAGAATTAATGGCTTACCCAGCTGTTGGCAGGCTTGGGCACAAAGCTGTTAGAGGTAGGTGACACACAGGTGCTCACTTGGCAGCCTTGGTAACTCTCCATCATTTCTGCAGTTTCCAGTCTTGGCTGGCACCCAAAGCAGATGATTCTCAAAACCTTATCTTCTGCCCAGGTATCTACCTGCAGTTTCCTCCAGAGGATATTAATGGTGTCTCATTTCTTTTGGCCCTTCCAAATTTCATATCAACTGAACCCTTTACAGTTATGAAAGGCATAATGGTGAGGGCCAGTAGACAAGCCTAGAACACCTGCAAGCTCTAGGTTACTAAGAAATTCAGTGGTTTATGAAAACACACACGGCAATAAAATGCCACTAGAAGGATCATCCAAGTCAGCTGTTAAGAACTCACTGACCCCAATATCTGCTCACCTCCCTTTGGAATTTGATTATTTACCACAGTTATTCTCCTGGGACATGTGAGCTGCTGGCAGACTTAACCCTACTTAGAGAAAATAGTCTGTCAGCACATTTGGATGACCTAATTACTTCTGTATTTTTATTTGTTTTTATATTTTTGATTCTGGCTGGTGCTTGAGTAAATTTTTTGTATGTAGTCCAGAGTTGTGGCTTATCCTTAACATTTTAGCCCTTTCCAACCTCAGGACCTGGACTCTACAAATCTGACATTGCAGAGCAATATTGCATTACTTTTAGTCATGCAATAAAAGGCATTTTCTCACTGTAAGTTTTCTTGGGTATCCCCAAAAGTGTAATTTCTTTTGCTGATTTATCACAAAACTGTAGGTAGTTGCACCACACACACACAAAAAGGTTTTGATAACCATCTCTCCAATTAAAAACTTTGACCAAATTTGTAATGTATACATTGAAAAGATATTCTTTCCCTATTCTCTGGCTAATTTTACACCTTCTCATTTTGCTTCTAAAATTAATCTGTGTTCTCTTATTTTATTTATATATCATTGTAAGGTGCCTTGTATTCTTTCTGGACAGAAGTAATATATATACAAACACAAACATCTTTTGTTTACTTGAAAATGAAATTTTACTTTAAGCAATTTCTGTTTTTTTCAGAAATCATTTTAAATTAAACTCTTATGAGGTGATCAGGGAAAATGCTTTCTCACTTTTTGCTGAAATTAATTTTTTTAATCCTTACCTGGTTAGGTATGATGTCTAAGCTTACTGCTATACATATTTATCATTACAGTTTTTTAAAAAAAGATGTAATTCGGTGTTGGTTTTGCCTGAGTACTGAGGACTGTGGGTTGTGTGGGCAGCACATGTTTTATGGCGCTATCTGGAAGGGGTAGAAGTCTGCCCCAAAGAACCTCAAAAATTTGAGTGGTATCTCAGGGAACTGTCAGTTCATCCCCAGAGGCATCAGCAGGTAGAGGAAAGATGACAAAGTAGAGTCAGGAGTTAGAAATCCTGGATTCTAGGTTTTGTTAGGTATAGTACAATCTATACTCACTCTTGTAATGGCTCATTTGTAAATCATTTATTTAAAAAAAAAAACAACTCTCTTCTTAAAATGGAGATATTCCTGTACTCACTAACTCAAAAAGCTTAGGATAAGATAAAATGTATAGTGGAAAGTGTGCATAATGGTGGAGTCAGGAGAAACTAATTTGAATTCTAATACTGCCCCTTACTAATTGTGACATTGGACAGATTAGCCTTGGGGAACCAATTCTGCTTTCTAAAACTAATTAAATTTCATTTCCTAGTTAGTAATAGAGTATAAGACCTACCTCCCAAAGTTATGAGGATTAAATGAGATATTGCTTTGAAAGAACTACAAAAGCTGTAAACTCTATATACACTTTTTATTCCAGCTCAGAGAGTAGCCCAGGTAGGAGGCCAAGAGAGACTTAGATGCTCTTGATAAACAAAGGCTTGAGACATCATTGACATGCTTAACTAAATTCACTGAGGGGGAAAAGAGGCACCCTTTGCTCCAAAAATGCAATCTAACCAAAATAGATACCCCTGCTTTAGTGCCACCTACCAAAGTGCAGCTGAACCCAGCAGGCCACCAATTAGGCTCCATTAACATACTCATGCCCTTTCTAAAATATTGAATTGGCTTGACAAGTGTTGAAATATTATAATTACATTTTATTATATTAGTATCTATGAAAAGCTCACAAAGGAGATAATTTTACTGCTCTGATTATAAGGACTTTATATTCCCAGTGTTAAAGAAAAATTAGTATGTACATATTTTCCAAGACAGGTATGTATGTGTTTACATTGATAAGCAGACAGATGGGTATAAAATTTTTCAATTTGGAATTGTACTGTGTCCAATAGACATTACCAGTGAGCAGTGATATCTGGCTGTCTTTCCACACCAGAACTGGGTGTGATCAAGTTTTTCCAGTGCTTAGCTAAAGGCTTCATTTGGTTGCTGCTTTAATTTGCATTTTGATAATTTGAAGTAAGTTTGAATATTGAAAAATGTTTTTTACCCATTTGCATATCTTATAATGAAAGCCTTGCCAACTCTCTAATCTTAGTTTTATGGGATGTGTATCTATTTTTTCAGTGAGTTGCAAAATACTTATATTAAGAAAATTAATCCATTGTTCAATATATGAGGATATTTTGGGGATGTTTTTTGCCTTTTGATTTTGATTATCTGTATTTTAAGATCCTGATGATTTATTTGTTTTTGTTTTCTTATTTTGGCCCATATTTATTTCTGCACAATCCCTCTGTTCTATGTTTTCAATTCCCAAATTTCCATTTTTTTCTAATAGTAATAGTTATCATTTCCAATAGTAATAAAGTTAATATAAAGTACAATAGAAAATAAAACACTTTTTACAAATATTCTTTGCACCTTGACTACTGCATGCATCATCTGACTACTAACACCTGAATAAAATGTAGAGTGAGAACATTCCAAGTGGGAAAACACATAAGATATCATACTGCAGTGGAATACTGAAAACAATCTTCAGTTTCCCAAAATGTTAAACACAGCATTACCATGTGGCCCAGCAATAGCACACTCATGTGCCCAATGAAATTACACCTAGTAGTCTCAAGAGAGGTAGTAGAGTCTAGGCTGTGAGTTCTAGGGAATAGGAATGAAAGGATGTCCGAGACACCTTGTAAGTGGGAGGCTGGGGGCAATGATAGTTTTCTTTTTTTTTTTTTCAGAGGAATTCTATCAAATATTTATTTATTTATTTATTTTTCTCATGTTATTTTAATCACCATACATTACATCATTAGTTTTTGATGTAGTGTTCCATGATTCTTTGTTTGCATATAATACCCAGTGCTCCATGCAGTACGTGCCCTCTTTAATACCCATCACCAGACTAACCCATCCTCCCACCCCCTTCCCCTCTAGGACCTTCAGGTTGTTTTTCAGAGTCCATCGTCTCTCATGGTTCATCTCCCCCTCTGATTTCCCCCCCTTCATTCTTCCCCTCCTGCTATCTTCTTCTTCTTCTTTTTTTTTTAACATATAATGTATTATTTGTTTCAGAGGTACAGATCTGTGATTCAACAGTCTTTTCTTTTGAGCACTTTGAATTCTCTCTGAACTCCTGCACTTAGAAGGATTAAAGCCTGGGGAAGAGTATTCCTAGTTTGCTTTCTTGAGACTTCCACATGACCTTTTGGATATCTGGAGAGTTCTTACCTTTTCTCAGTTTGTACCTTCCCTGGATAGGGTTAATCTTCTTCAGAGAGCATAGAGTATACTCTATACTTCTAGTTTTTGGTACTTTAATCTTAATAGTTAAAACTTCTATTCCCATAAAGCTATAATGATTCTTGAGTTGGTTAGTTATTAGGTATAAAAAAAAGACTAGAATAAAAACAAAACAAAATCGGCAGAAGTGTTAGGACAAATGTATCCTTCTACAGTTCTCCCATATTTGAGATCAGGAAGGAAAAAAAGATCTGAACAATACAATTAATTAGAATAACATAATAAATGAAAATAGAACCCTTTGCCCAACAATTAGAGAACATATTTTTCTCAAGAACATGCGGAAATTTCTGCAAACTAAATGTATAATAAGGCATAAAACAAGTCCCAGCCAGTTTTAAAGGATTGGTATCATATGGCAACATTCTCTAACCACAATGTAAATAAGTTAGAAATCAATTTGAGAAATAACTAAAAAGGAAAAAGAAATTTAAATTAAAAAAAAAAACAACCCTGAACTTCTAAATAACTAGATAGACAAGAATTTTCATGCAAATAATTGTTGGAGTGGTAAGCATTAGATAGATATGTATAATACCATAAGCTTATAATACAGAAGAACAAAAGAAGTGCTGAAAGGCAATGAATGTAAAGTTTAGTTTGCTAATGTTAGAATGATTATAGAACAAATTCAAAGAAATTCAACAAATGGCAGTATAAAGCATATAAAGTAACAGAGTAGGAAAAAAAGATATAATAAAGAGAACCAACAAAGCCAAAATATATTCTTTGACACTAATGGATAGTATATTGATCATAAGGGAATAAATGAATGGCAAAGTGGGACATAACTACAGACAAAGCACAGATTTTTAAAACAATGCTGAAGAACTTACCAGTTTATTTAATGGACTAGACCTCTTTAGATGTAAGCAGAAATGAATTTCACTTTTTCTCACAGTGAAACATATTCTGTCTTGCCTTTGGAAAAAATCCCTAGCAAGTTTCACAACTTTTCTGGTCTCTTAGAAAATGGCCTTTACTTTTAGTAAGAAAAGTCCAGTCCAGGTTAATGTCAATGCTTTGAACTTCTTAAAAGATTCTCTTCTTCTTCTAATGAGGGCCTGGTTCAGTCTTCAGTAAGTGGTGGGAGTGGGGAGGATGGTTGTCTTCTTCTCTCTTCCTTTCCCTTCTCTCTGTCTTTTCTAACTGACTAGTTGCAGAGTTTTACTCCTTTAGGGAAGACTTTAAGGGTAAGGGGGACTAAAATAAAAGGACAGGGGCGTCTGGGTGGCTCAGTCGTTAAGCATCTGCCTTCGGCTCAGGTCATGATCCCAGGGTCCTGGGATCGAGGCCCCGCATCGGGCTCCCTGCTCAGTGGGAAGCATGCCTCTCCCTCTCCCACTCTCCCTGCTTGTGTTCCTTCTCTCGCTTTGTCTCTCTCTGTCAAATAAATAAATAAAATCTTTAAAAAATAAAATAAAAGGACAAATGCATATGTGGTTAACACAGTTTGCCTCCAGGTATGGCAGATGCACTCTTACTCAGTGTTTATTTCATCAACACTTCAGTGTGTTCCACAGACATCCCCACTGGGGATCTTCTCATAGAGGATATCCCTACTGCCTGGTCAGTTACAACTCCCCCTCAGCACCTGAGTTTCTAGTTGGGTCCCGTTGTTCCCCCAGATGAATCCCTTTTTTAAGATGACTCTTGGCTTATTCCCTTCTGGGGACACGTACACCTTTGCCCTTTGGGAGGAAGAATCTTTGGTTCAAATGCAGCCTTCTCTGTCACTACTGTGTTAGCCCCAGACCATCTCTTGTGTTTAGTTTGTCCCTATGAAAATTAAACACCATTCCATACATAGTCGTGGCTCCAGGAGACACGTATAAACTTCTTGGCATGATTCTCTTTAAGTCCTCTTCACTCAACTTCCTAAGGCAAGGAGGGAAAGGAAATTAATTCTGTCTCGCACAGAAGGAGGAGGACATGAAAAGCACCTTGGCATGCTCCCTCCAAGCATTGTTAACTCTTACTCTTTATACCATAACAGTGGGTAATTAAATAAATGCTGGCAATCTTGCAAGGGTAACTCACTTTAAGAAGTGAAGTACTTGGTAGCTACTTTATTATTTGTCTTGAGCTTTCAGCTAAGGCTGAGACAGGAGGAGTCCTATTATGGCAACCTATTATATCATAGGTAATTGTATGCAAGTTGATTTGAAAACTTAGGAGGAAAAATGAATATTTTTATATTTTTTTATTGAAGTATAGTTAACACACAATGTTGCATTACTTTCAGGCATACAACACACTGATTCAAAAAGTCTATGCATTATGCTGGGCTCGCCACAAGTGCATCTACCATCAGTCACCATACAGTGCTGTTACAATACCCTTGACAGCATTCCCTATGCTGTACCTTTCCTTCCTGTGACTTACTCATTCTGTAACTGGAAGCATGTACCTCCCACTCCCCTTCATCCCACAAAATGGAATATTTTTAAGGAAACTCTAACTTACTAAAGAAAACTCAAGAAGAAAGTAGAAAAACTGAATAGACCTAATCATCAAAAAAATTGAATGAATACAAATTCAAGAACAAAACAAACAAACAAAAACAAATTGAAATATGTCTCTATTTCACTAGGTGAAAATTGTAATGGAGATTCTAACAATTCAAGTAAGACAAGAAAAAGAAAACCTTTGAGGATTCAAAAGAAAAAAAAACAAAGTTACCATTATTTGAAAACAATTTTTCTATCCTACGTGGAATTCCCCAGAGGATGTGTAGAAAAACTATTAGCATTTATGAGTCTAGCAATATACTGAAATCAAGCACATTCCTATATATTAGCATAAATAGTTAAAACTATAATTTAAGAAAAGAGGCTTACTGTGCCAAAAATATGGTAGAAACTTATGAAGAATTTTACAGAATTCCGTTGAAGTATATTAAAAAGAACCTAAGTAATTGGAGAGATACATTAGATTCATGGATCAGAAGAATTGCTGTTGTAAAGATGTCAATTCTTTTGTAAAATATGAGGACAACTATGAATGAGTTCCCAGGGAAGTTTAAGATATGGAACATCATATCTTAAAATTACCCATGTTGGCATATCATTGGGAGGTTTTTGCATGCCACCAGGGATAAACATACTCCTGTTTCAAGACAACTGCCTTAAAGTAATTCTTATATATGCACAAAGAAATACTTATACCGGAATTATTGTAGCAGCATTGTAATGAAAGATAAGTGGAAATAACTGAACATTCAATAGTGAAATACAAAAGTTGAGTTATACATGTGTAAGTGAAATACTATTCAGCAGTGAAAATGAAATTAGAGTTACATGTTTCAATCTGTGGATAAATCTCATGAAGTTAAGGTTGATCAAAAAAGTCAATTTGCAGAAAAATATATATAGCATGTGATTATTCATATAAAACAATAAAATTATTGTATATATGTCTATAAATCTATAATAAAATCTATAATAAAATTATAGATATATATGTGCATATATAAAATGCATGTGTATATTAAAATAGAAAACATACATAGTACTGATAAATATCAAATATTGGATAGTTGTTTCCAGTGTTGGACAGGTGGGAAGGGTGAAAAATGTGATTCACATTTCTAAAAACAATAACAAAATATAATGGAAGATTTCGTCTATTTCAGGATAGCGGATACCTCATTTCCCTCCTATTGTAAAATAATAAATCCTCTTTAGTAGTTGTTCTTTTCAGATCAAAGTAAGTCCTCTTATACATTCTACACATTTAGTAAATTTTATAATTTTATGTGTATTTCTTTTTCTTTGAAAACAAAAACAGAAATCTCTCAATACCTATATAGGGTAGCAAAAGACTCTACCTCAAATTTAGAAAAGAGTAACTTTATTTTCTATTCTATGCAGTGGATAAACTTCAACAATAATTTCTTCTGGAAGAGCCACCAAAATTGCCATTTGTTTGTTTATTTTTTTAAAGATTTTATTTATTTGACAGAGAGAGACAAAGCGAGAGAAGGAACACAAGCAGGGGGAGTGGGAGAGGGAGAAGCAGGCTTCCCGCCAAGGAGGGAACCTGATGCGGAGCTTGATCCCAGGACCCTGGGATCATGACCTGAGCTGAAGGCAGACACTTAATGACTGAGCGACCCAGGCACCTCAAAATTGCCATTTGTTAAGTAGCAATAGAAGCATTCCTCATTCTGTGGCCTTAATATTAGACCATTTATTTTCCTTAATTGGTCCCCATCTCTACTGTGATTAAATGAACTGTATGAGACAGGAATCAAAGGATGGACTTAGACGTTCCCAGCCAGCTAAGATATTACAAATAAACTAGTAGAAAACATGGACAAGACACAGACCGGCATCTCGAAAGTAGCAGATAAAGAAATTTTTTCTAGTTATCAGTCACCTATTTAAAAATAACCCCTGATGGGAAACCTGAATTCATCCTCTTTTCTTGTCATAATTAGTATTTCTGGAATGTTTTCTTCCCTTCACATCTTGAATTTTAATGCTGCACTAAAGAATAATGGAAAAATCATTTGATGAAGGTAAAGATTGCATTTAATTCTAGTGTGTGTTAATTGGCTTTATTAAAAATTAGCATTTTTGAATTTCTAATTCTCTTTCTAATTTATGAAATGTCACTCATTTTCTCATGTATCATATTGTAATTAAATTTGCATGGGAGTAAATTTTATTTGTCTCTGTTGCTGAAACACTGAAAATCTGTCTGCACAACAAACAGGATATTTCTGTATTTGTGTGTTGACAATAAAATATTCATTAATTTTAAACATGGCAACAGTGGTACACATCCTGTAATTGTAATTACATTGCTTGGTAACAGCATGTCTCTGAGTGACAATGGGAATTAGCTGAATAATTATTACATGTGCTTCTGCTTACAATATTTTTTCAATGTAGTTCTGATCCCTAGGTAGAAGTTGCCAGTTTAGGTGAAGACATTTGAGCCAAGTACAGATTCTGCTCCATAAACCATCGATGTAATCAGTCTAAGACCAATAGCAGTCCACAGTTAATCACATAATAATTGGATCATTCCTTCAATGTCAATACATTAGAACCTGCATGCAAAGCATTCGGGGAAACTGTTTACCAGGCCTAAATCTCTCTAGAGAAATCAAACATTGTACGATTAACAGGAAAAAAATGAAATGTTCATTCTCTGGTTTAATTAGAAAGGCACCACATCTGAAGTACCCACTGCTGGCTTTTTGTATTGTCTAATTCTCTTGTGATTTCAGCCAAGTCGATTTTGCAGCATACCTTCACTTGCATGGGTGTACCTTTACCCAGATCAATAACAAAAACAATAACAAGTAATATCTTCTATCAACACTCGGCATATTCTTTATTGGAGTAGTTACAGCAATAAAGCAAAATCATTCAGTGTTGCAAAATTGTGGGGTTGTTTTTATTTTCTCCTTAGAATCTGATGTTCATTATGCATTTCAGTACCTTCTTTCTATTAATATATTTGGCACTGGGATAGAGTAATTTTTTATCACAAAACCTGATCTCAAAAATGCTATTTTTATGATTTATTGGGTTGCATTAATGCATGGTCATTGGGATTTTCCATATCAGTTATTGTAAGTGGCTTTTCCCAAAGTCTGCTTCCTCCCAAGTACTATTGTTAGGGCTTTGCCTTTCACGCTAGGACTGCTCCTTTGGGAATCAAATAATACACCCTTGTTTAGAGGAGGGTGGTCTCATGGGCCATGGCTATACCTGTGAGGCACAGCTTTGTCATCTTGCCAGTTCCATCATTAATAAGTTAAATAATACTGACACAAATTCACTATATATATAAGAATTAGATTTTTTTTAAGATTTATTTATTTATTTATTTGAAAGAGAGAGAATGAGAGAGAGCACATGAGAGGGGGGAGGGTCAGAGGGAGAAGCAGACTCCGTGCCGAGCAGGGAGCCCGATGTGGGACTCGATCCCGGGACTCCAGGATCATGACCTGAGCTGAAGACAGTCGCTTAACCAACTGAGCCACCCAGGCACCCCAAATTAGATGTTTTTAAGAAGTTAAATTTGAAGTAATTTTAGGCTCAGAGAGAACTGCAAAAACTCCACAGAGTTCCCATTTACCCTTCACCTGGATTCCTCTAGTGATATCTTTAAAAACAATAGTATAATAGTCAAGACTGGGTAGTTAATATTAGCATAAAATAGTATTAACTGAACTACTTGCAGATTTCATCAGTTTTTTATTCAGTGAAATTCAGATTTCAGATTTCATCAGTTTTTTTATAGGCAGTGTTTTGTGGGTGTATAGTTCTATGATTTATCATACATACATATTTACACTACCATAATCAGAATAAAAATGTTGCATCATCCCAGAGGAACTCCCTTATGGCATCCCTTTGTAGTTATGCCCTCCACACAAACCTAACATTCAACAACCCCTCATCTGTTCAACATCACTACAATTTAGTTCTTTTGAGAATGTTATATGGATGAAACTATTCCATATGTATTCTTTTGAGATTTTCATTTAGCATAACTCCCTTGGAATTCATCCAAGTTGTAGCAGACCTCAGTAGTAGGTTTCTTTTTACTGTTCAGTAATATTGCGTTCAAAGAATGCACTGTGTTTATCCATTTACCCCTAAAAGATATTTGGATTGTTTCCAGTTTTTGACCATTACAAATAAAGCTGTCATAAATATCCATGTATTCATGTACATGTATTTTTGTGAATAAAAGTTCTTATTTCTTTAGGTTAAAAACTCAGGAGTGAGATAACTGGGTCATATTAAAAGTGTATGTTTAACTTTATAAGAGACTGCCAAAATGTTTCCCAGAATGTACCATTTTACATTTTGAAGTATTATATGAGAGATCCAATTCTTCCTCATCCTCACCAGCACTTGTGATAGTCAACATTTTGTGTCTTAGCAATTCTAATAGCTATAAAGTGATATACAGTTATGGTTTTAAGTTGTATCTAAATAATGGTTCCTGATATTATACATCTTTTCATATACTTATCCTCTCTGTATATTCTGCTTGGGAAGTGTCTGTTTGCCTGTATTTTTTTATTAAGCTTTTAAATTTTAATTCTGGTATAGTTAACGTACAGTGTTATATTAGTTCCAGGTATATATACTAGAGTGGTTCAACCTTCTTGTACATTACTCAGTGCTTATCATGATAAATGTACTCCTTAATCCCCATCACCTATATCACCCATCCCCCACCCCCTCTCCTCTGGTAACCATCAGTTTGCTCATTTGTTTTGTTTCTTAATGTTTGCCTGTTTTTTAATTGGGTTGTTTGTGTTCTTACTCTTGAGTTTTGAGAATCTTTTATATATTCTGGATATATGGGCTATTGAGCCCATCTAATGAGTTTTTAGCATTTCAATTATTACAGTTTTCATTTCTAAAATCCTCATTTGGTTCTTCTAATTTTTTGCTGAGACTATTTTTCCAATGGTTTCAAGAGTATTCATAATTGCTTACTAGAGCACTTTTATACCTGCTTTAAAATTCTTGACAGATAATTCTAATATCTGTCTTAGCATCGGTATCCCTAGTCTTTTCTCATTTGACTTGAAATTTCTCTTAGTTATTGGTCTGCTGAGTAATTTGGGATTGAATAGTTTGAATATTATACTCTGTGCCTCTGTTTGCCATTTAAATCTTCCATTTGAGCTGAGTGTATTTATTTAGGTTCAGAATATAGATCCCATCCCTCTTTTGTGAATTGTGGTTCAAATGGCAATTTAGATTAGAAAAATTTTACAGCACTATTTTGGTTTGACTTGCTTGTGTACTATGGAGAGACCAATTTAAAACCTGGGTGGTATTCCATACCACAGCTCTGCTTTCAGAGATTTACTGTTTTTAACTTTGCTTGGCTTTATGTTGGGCCACCTGA
Organism: Mirounga leonina; assembly: GCF_011800145.1. Taxonomy (NCBI): domain Eukaryota; kingdom Metazoa; phylum Chordata; class Mammalia; order Carnivora; family Phocidae; genus Mirounga; species Mirounga leonina. Next base: position 19,851,600 of record NW_023270314.1, on the reverse strand, counting down.
GGATGAGCCTAAGGATTTGAAGCTTTCTTTTCTTTAGATCCCTCCTTTCTGTAATCCCGCCTTGCACACTAGCTGAAAGGGAAAAGGATACCAAGTCTTGCTGTCATTTTCTTAGTGCAGGGTAGGGATCATCAACAGGATGCTTCCCATAGCCCCTATGTTCCATTATCTACAAGATATTCCCTTTTGATTCTAAAAAGCTTAGTTTATACATTAAAACACTGAGTATCAATGATTCTTCTTTGTCTAATAACTCTTTCTCCTCAGTGCTATGTGAATGCTCCTGACTGCTTGAAGGCAGTCTCAAGTTATATAAAGAGAGAAAACACACACAGATTAATATTTCAAAATTTTATCTCAACGCCAGTTAGCTATGAAAATATATGTTTTCTATTACTATGCACAGCATTGGCTTTCTGTTTACATTATTTTGTTGAATTGACATATCACCTTGGATGTTTGCTCTAATACGTACTTGTTACTTTCACTCCAGTGCTTTCTTTAGAGCTGTGTTGTCAAGTGTATGTTCATAAAGTTTTAGTGTCTTTACATAGTAACAATGATACAAATGAGGATTGCATTCAGATCTAGTATTTGGACACAAGTCAGAGATGTGATTAACAAAAGATTGTTTTAGTAGAAGCAGCAAGGATTTGGAAGTTAAGCAGCCCTGTTTTCAAATCCTGGCTCTGCAGTATACATTTGAGGAAGGCCATTGCTCCCTGAGAGCTTGTTTCCTCATTTAGGATGGGAGATGGTCACAACACTTGGAAGGGTTGCGAGGCCTAGCGAACATTTTATAGAAAGAGACCATCAGGACACTTCCTGGCACAAAAGTTGATAATTCACTTCTCTAATGGACACAAAAAGCAGAAAATGACTATAAGTTTTGGTTGTAATGTAAATTTTAAAATAAAAATTGTGATCTAAGCCAGAGAAAAATTTTAAATCCAGAGGGACTCTTTAATGCAACTCCTCACGTTATAGATGGCAAATCTGAGGCTTTAAAGGGTTGAGTGATTTGCTAGGTGTAGGTCATGTGTGCAAGAGCAAATTTGGGACCAGAACTCTAATCAGTAGACCTTAAAACCATGGCATCTCATATAAAATCCCTCTAAAATGGAATGTTATAATTACTGATCTGTACAGTAGCCTCCAACATGATATGAAAAGTGTACATGGCATATAAATGACAACTATACTGCATCATAAATTAATACCATTAACTGATATGCTAATTGCAATGAACATTTAACTAAAAACATCCCTTGCTTTAGAATAGTGGAGTTCCTGGGGATAATATAGATGATTTGGGTCATTTAAAAAAGCTCTCTTGGGAAGTTTTTATCGATACCTTTTGTATTTGTAGACAAATGTTCTTATAGCAAAGAAACATTAAAAATTATTCCAATGAATATTCTTTACAATCATGGTTACTAGATATGGAATGTTTGAAGGCATCCTTAGGACTCTGGGAGGACTTGGAAAGAGGTGGTTTTGCAGAATGTCTTCTGGACTAGCTTGAAATTTTATGGAAAGACTTTTTCAGTTTCTACTAGTTCATATTTACGTGGTATCTTAACAAACAAACAAATAAGGTCTGTTTATTTTATTCTTGTAGACAAAGACAGAAAGGACACCACTATCCTTTTTGTTCATTCTCCCACTTATGTCATGGGAAATATAGACACTTTTAATTTGTAGATATTTTTACTCTCAGGAGGTATGTAACCTTTGGCTAGCATTCTGCTAATACCTCCTCCTAGAATAGGACTCAATTTTGGTAGCTAGCTCTTGCCTAAAAGTGGAGGGTGCTAGAGCAGAAACTGGGTGGTTCTTTATACATGATGGCTAAGTGATCAAATGTAGCAGTCCTTGTCTGTTTCCAAGTCTCCAACTTGATAGTACTGTCTTACCCCCAACCAAGTCCTTTTCTTTTCATCAGAGCAGATCCAGTGTCTTCCTACTACCTATTCCCTAAGGCTATCACTTTACTTGTGTGAGGATTGTTTCCATCGGGTTGTTTCCTCCTAAGACCCAGGCAGAAGAAAAAAACTCTAATTTTTTTTTTTTTAAGATTTTATTTATTTATATGACAGAGAGAGACAGTGAGAACAGGAACACAAGCAGGGGGAGTGGGAGAGGGAGAAGCAGGCTTCCCGCTGAGCAGGGAGCCCGATGTGGGACTCGATCCCAGGACCCTGGGATCATGACCTGAGCCGAAGGCAGACGCTTAACGACTGAGCTACCCAGGCGCCCAAAAACTCTAATTTTTATATGCTCTCATAACTTATCATTATTAAATCAGATGTGGGGTTTTTCTGCCTAGATTATATCGACACGTGCAATTTTATCTTCAAGTCATGATCCATATTTGACGTAAAACATCCTATTGGAATTCTGACATGAGCAGGACCTTCAGTTCTGTTTTTCAAAAGGGAGAAAAATCAAAACAATATTTCTCAGAAAAGTAACTTATTTCCCTCCTTTTTATTTTCCAATATAGACAATCACAAACAGAATCTTAGCCACAAATCCAAATAAGGAACACTTTGAATTTGTTTATGTATTCAATTTTTTTTTATTCCCCATATCAAGTGCTCTAAAAAAAAGTTGATCATTCCAGGCTCTGCCCCAAACTGCTCTAATGTGACATATGTCAAACAGCAGCAAGTATTTGAGTGTCATTTATCAAAAGTGCTGACTTGAATTTTTTTCTGTGTTCAGCCTAGCAATGAAGAATACGTGGATATGTCTGGCTTTCTTGTAGGTTGGCCGACCAGGGGCCTATTTATATGAAAACCAAGAAACCTTATACTCTACAAGAAGAAAAAGTTAAAAGTTTACTAGTTCAGGTCAAAAGCAGTAGATTTCCGCTAGAGGGCAAATTTGAATACAGCATGATGCCTGTCATTTATTTGAGTTCTCCAGCCAGCCCTTACAGATTAGTATCTTGATCCTTGGGGAAAAGTCTTGTAATAAAAGAAGAGGTGAAAACTAAAAATGTCTCTTTCTTAAAGCCTTCACAAAGTAGTGAGAGCATGGGGCATCAGAAATGTTGCTGTCAGGGGTGCCTGGGTGGCTCAGTCGTTAAACATCTGCCTTCGGTTCAGGTCATGATCCCAGGGTCCTGGGATCGAGCCCCACATCAGGCTCCCTGCTCAGCGGAGAGCCTGCTTCTCCCTCTTCCTCTGCCTCTCCCCCTGCTTGTGCGCGCGCTCTCTCTCTCTCTCATATAAATAAAAAATAATAATAATAAAAAAAAAGATGTTGCTGTCAGCAGTTATGAAGGCAAGGCGTGAAAATGCTGTCATAAGGGCAAGGATGAGAAATGATGCCAGAAGTACAGACGGAAGGGCCTTTCTATCTCTCAGTGGCTGCTGCAGGGTAGAAATTGGCTGGCACTGGCCCTGGTGGTGGTCCTTCAGGGGCTAGCTGTAGTAGAATTCAATGTAGCCATGCCAGAAAGTAGCACCAGCGTGGTATCTTCAGGAGGCAAGGGCTTAGGGGACCAGCAGCCTCGGTACATGTCCTGAGAGGCAGCAGCAGAAAAGCCTTCTGTGTGCTTTGGCTTTATAGCTCAAACCCCTTTTCTGGAGAATAACAGAGACACTATCTGTATTAGGGTTCTCCAGAGAAACAACTGCTAGACACACACACACACACACATACACACACACTCTGATTGATTTTATTATGAGGAATTGGCTCACACAATTGTGGAAGCTGAGAAGTCCCATGATCTGTTGTCTGAAAGAGCAGACCATGGAGACCCAGGAAAGCCAGTGGTATAATTCAGTTCAAGTCTGAAGTCCTGTCAACTAGGGGAGTCAATGGCACAAATCCCAGCCCAAGGGCAGGACATCAGTTGTCCTAGCTCAAACAGTGAGGTAGAAAATAAAAAGAAGTAAATTCCCTCTTTCTCTGCTTTTTATATTCTAGTCAGGCCCTCCACAGATTAAATGGATTAGATGATACCCACCCCCACCCTCTAACCCCCATCCCCAGCACTGGGTTTTGGGAAGGGCAATCCACTTTACTGAGTCCACCAATTCAAATGCTAATTTAATCTGGAAACACCCTCATAGACAAACAAACCTGGGAATAACGGTTAATCTGAGCACCCTGAGGCCAGTCAATTTGCCACATAAAATTAACCATCATGCCATCAAAATTAGCTGAGGCAGAAGGAAGGGTCAAAATGGTAGCCTGGAAGGTTGATTTATGGCATACTCATTATGTACTTCTTGGGAAATCTCAACTATGTGATAGAATTTGAAGAAAACTGGTTTTAATAATAAGAGATAGGGAAAATCGAGGAAAATAATGGTTTTTGTGAACCCCTATCCTTCTGCAGGCTGGTGTGGCCAGAGAAAGATCACATTTCTTAAAGAATTATTGTATACCTCTGTTATTTTCAAAGGGAGCTTTAGAGAGATAAAGGTAGAAAAGAGCACTCAAGGGATGTGTAATTTGGGGAGAAAAAGAAAGGTATTTCTTTTTTGATTTGCTGCTATTGGGGTAATTTTAGACCATTTCACAATATTGGCTGTTAAGGACACCTAATTCTTTTTTTTCTGCAGACATTGTTAAATGAGGTAGATAAATGTATTGAGTTATCTGAACTGGGGCTTGATTCTTATACCCCAGAGACACATATACAAGGAAATTATATTTTTAGTTACTCCCTTAAAGACCAAATGACTACCTCTTCTACTCTCCAAGGGAGTATGCACTGGGGAGTCTAATTCACATGACAAAAATGTGTATGTGCTTTTCTTTATGTAATAAATCCTCCTAGGTAGTTTAAATGTTTACCACTTCGGGGCAGAAAAAAATTAGAATAAAGCAGGTGACACACTGAAAATGAAGCAGTTCCATTTGGAAACATACTCCCAACAGGTTTGTCACTTTCAACTTCTAGCATGAGAGTTGAACACAATATCTTAGTGAATTTTTCTCCTCCACTGCATGAACCCTTCCCCTCTGTCCTATAGACAGCATTAGCAGATCCTGTCTATTGAAGATCAAAGATGAAGAGAAAACATCTCGGAAGCAATGAAATCAATGAATAAAGATTTGATTTACAGTCCAAATTCAACTTTCTCCAACACATCTGATGAGGTCTGCTCACTTGTATGATTCCCTGCAGGGCTTCTTAAACTGCTCCTCTAAACTAGGATGTGTTCAGAGTCTGTGTTCTTTCTTTGAAGGAGCCATAATAGATACTGAATGGTCATCATTTTTGTTATATGTCAACTGAACACAAATATTGGTTTTCATTTGGAAAGTATTAGTGTTCTTTTTTTTTTAATATTTATTTATTTGAGAGAGAGAGAGAGAACACAAGAGAGGGGAGCGGGAGAGGGAGAAGCAGACTCCCTGCTGAGCAGGTAGCCCGATGCGGGACTTGATCCTGGGACTCCAGGATCATGACCTGAGCTGAAGGCAGTTGCTTAACCAACTGAGCCACCCAGGCGCCCGGAAAGTATTAGTGTTCTAACTAGTTTCATCCAGCCTCTGAAACCATGACAGTAACCAAGCTTGTGGGAATTTTGTGAAAAAAACTCCCTAGTGGTCTAAATATATAGACTAGTCTAGGAAAAAAGACATGTGCATATACAAACACTGTGTAAATATATGTATAGGATGGGTAGGTAGGTAGATAGATGAGAGATAGATAGATGAGAGATAGATAGATGATAGATAAAATGAGAATCTGAGATACACACACACACACACACACAAATTAGGGACCCCAAAATTGCAAAACTCACAGAAATCCTTGCTGTATTAAAATATACCAAACTGGGCACCTGGTGGCTCAGTTGGTTAAGTGACTGCCTTCAGCTCAGGTCATGATCCTGGAGTCCCAGGATCGAGTCCTGCATCGGGCTCCCTGCTCGGCAGGGAGTCTGCTTCTCCCTCTGACCCTCCCCCGTCTCATGCTCTCTCTCTCTCTATCTCATTCTCTCTCTCAAATAAATAAATAAAATCTTAAAAAAAAATAAAATAAAATATACCAAACTATTCACTTGTAATCAAAGAAATATTTTGTGTATTTTTAAGGGGACCCAGAAAATGCACCCCATTTTCCCACAGGAGTTCACTTGGTAAGAGATATGAGTGAAGCAAATAGATAGAAAAACATCATCACCTTAACACTTTCAAAGAGGCTGTTGGGTGAGGCTCACATGTGAAGTGCCTTCGTACTTCCTAAAAATGAACCCCTGTGTTAGATCTTTTTTATCCAGCCATAAGCAGTGCTCTGCATTTCAGACCTCCCTGAGGGAGAGTTCTCAGAACCCAGAGTACTGGATAAGAAATGTTCTCTCCAAATATGAATGTGTAACTATATTGCTTGAAGGTTTCCTATATGCCAGAGCCTGTGCTAAGCACCATATATTAATCAATTAGTTCATAAAATATATAGTAGATACTGATACTGTATTTACTCATGAAGAAACTGTGGTTATCGAAAAGCTAAGTACCTCGCCTAAAGTCAGAGAGTTTATTCTAGATAAGCAAACTAAGGCTCAGAGTTTAGGTAACTTGCTCAAGGTCACAAAGCTCAGAATCAAATGCAGGGCTGATATAATCAACAACCCAATCTTTTCCACTGTATGACATTGCCTTGCAAAGAAATGCAATAGGCATAGTTTAAATGTTTATTGCCCAAATCCCCTCTCAGGAAACTGCCCTTATCAAAGCCTTCTGAAAGGCATCACGTATGCTTTCTATCATAAGACTCTGTGCCGATGGCCAACTGAATCAGGAGTGGCCCTTGATACAATGGTGACCATCCATTGACTGTGTGGTCTGAAGAATTGAAACAAAGAATTTAGGTGTGGTGGACAAAACTGAACACTGAACCCAACTCCTGACACTGAACAAAACTCCTGAAGATATGATAATTATCAAGAAACTTCAAAAGAGAAGGTGAACTTCAGAAAACTGAGGGATTCTGTTTTCCATATACATATTGGATTTAAATAGAGAGTTTTGTGTTCACCCAGAAAAGTTGTACTTTTTTAAGAAAATAAGTTAACAAGTGAATGAATATAATACTAAAATATATATAACTAAAATTGGCAAGATATTTTAAAAGTTGGATTTTTAATTTTACATTATGGTTAATTAAGTGATTTAATAAAATAGTATTTAAAACCTATGAAATTTAGTTAAATATTTGCCTCACATTTTTTAAAATATAAAGACAAAAAAAGTACCTTATTTTTTTCTCCCCAAAAGTATGGATGTTACTTAACACGCACTGCTAAGGAATCAGTTGCAAACTAGAATAATTTAACTTCTTTCTCAGACACTGAATTGCCCTTTAAAAAATGATAATTGGTAAGTAAGTTAAATAAAAATTCATATGAGCTTGCCCTTTGCATGGCTGTCTATCAATATTTGTCAAATTTTTATATAATGAAATGATCTTGGCATTTCTCTAGCAGATCATATACCAATGATTGTCGAAATTTGATAACTTTTTACATAGAGCTTTTTTAAAAGAAAAAAACTATTTCTTGAACAATCCTCATCATCAACAATAATTGGGAGGATTGGAAAGCAAAAGAAGAAATAATTTCAAAATTCAGTAAATAAAGCAATAATGAATAGGTGGGGTAAGAAAATTAGATTTAGTGTAAAATAATTTAGGGAAAGATATATAGAATAACTTTGATGTTGGGAACATTCTGTAAATACTCATCATTTTAATAAGCATGTTTTTCAGAAACTCTAAAGTTCACTCATCAAGAGTTAATATTTTAAGTTTTTAAAAGGAAATATATGTGAGAAAATACACTTTCTGTGTAATTTCATTGACTGTGAACTGTTAGAAGAGCTTTTAAAAATACCAAAGATTTCTGGCTACTTTGGTTCGCATGTGACACTTTTCTTTTTCTTTTTTTTTTTTATTTCTATTATGTTATGTTAGTCCCCATACAGTACATCATTAGTTTTTGATGTAGTGTTCCATGATTCATTGTTTGCATATAACACCCAGTGCCCTCCTTAATACCATCACTGGGCTAAACCATGTCCCCACACCCCTCCCCTCTAAAACCCTCAGTTTGTTTCTTGGAGTCCATAGTCTCTCATGGTTTGTCTCCCCCTCCAATTTCCCTGCCTTCAATTTTTCCCTTCCTTCTCCTAATGTCCTCCATGCTATTCCTAATGTTCCACAAATAAGTGAAACCATATGTCCTTTTATTTTTCTGTATGCAGCTTCAAAAATAGCCCTTTGGTTTTCTCTCCTTTTGGTTTAGTGGATATCAAACAAAGATATTCAGAGATTTCTGGCCAATGCTTTAAAAATAAACAACCTCCTGAAAGCGTACTTATCTAAAAGCAACAAAAACAATGAGACATACACAAATGAGAGATTTGGTTAGGTATAGGAAAGTGTTTTATTAAATCAGTGAATTAGGAACTTCGGCTATTTTAGAAAAGTAATAAATCCATGTTGTATAACCAAAGGGTCTTCAAGGAAAATACGGTTTTTAAAGAGTTAATAGGACAATAAGTACAACTGTAATCCAAATTCCATTTGTAGAATTATTACTAAAAACTTTCAACCTAAAGCTATAGTTGCTAATGACAGAATTATAAAATACAGTCTACATTTTAAGAAATTTAAAAATACAACTGGATAGAATTAAAACATTATAAATGTGTGTACATACATGGATGAGTACATTGAGCAGAAATAAAACTACTGATACCTTAGAACACAGTAGGTAATCACAATTTTCCATATACTTCGCTTTAATTTTTATGGTACTTTTATCATGTATATTGATGATCAAAATCCTGAAGATATTTTAATCCATACTTTAATTTGTATCTGCTATTATATTGCCATCTAAAAATTAACATTTTTTGTCATGCCTGATTTTTAGTCTAATCTTGTCCAGTTTGATTTTGATATTGAATTTATGGTCACTGGAGGATGGGATTAAGATGTACATTTAGAATACCTCAAATAAGGTATTTTTACAATTCTTAAGTACCACCTAAATATTAATATTTTTCCTTATACAAACTGAAAAATCCCAATTCCTAATAGGGTTTCAAAAAATAATTGATAAAAACAAGAATGGTATTTGGAATTGTTATAGTAATAGGATGTCATGAATAATGACATATAATATTTAATATAATTTAACTGGTGAAGCATGTGATGTTAAAAAAGACTTAAGGCTTTTAACTTCATTCACATCAAGGATAAATTCCTTTTAGCAGATGCATTGGAAATAACATGCCTGATTTGGTGGACTGTTTAAATAACCAGCTGGTGTCTATTTTTGTAATCAGTGACAAAGTGACAAGTTTGCGTTAGACAGCCACTTCCTTAGAACTGCTACTCACCTACATGCTAGGGAATACTGTTTGCTTTACTTAAACAGATGTTTCAATTCACTTGAATAGGATAATTAAGTATGTACATACCAGATATTTGTGAGGTTCCATCATGTACTAATTGCTAGACTCAGCCCTTTTAATAATGTCTAATTAAATAAATGAGCAAATCCCAGGAGATATCATGTGTATAGATTTTAGCCTAGTGAATAAATTGCAATTACTTAAATAGGGAAATTCTTCAGTTGAAGGATCCAATCCTGCAATCCTGGTTTTCATTTAAACATCAACAGGAAGAAACAGTCTTAAAGTAAGATGACAATTTTTGGTACCCTAATTTCAAATGACTGATAAGCCAACTGTCTGTCCAGGCAAAGAAAATTATTTTTTGTGGGGAAAATTAGACATTACCAGTGCCTAATAGACTGATGCAGACCAGAAGGATAATTAGACACAAGTCACTTAAACCACATTAGTAGTGTTTCCTGGCATGAGATTTTTATCAGCACCCATGCATTTTTGACTCATGTCTTGCTCTCTTGTTTTAATGTATCTTGTACTTAACACATGGTGGCCTGGGTTTGCACATCTGACCAATGGCATATTCAGTCTCTGCTGCTTTTAATTTTCTTTTAAGCTTTTGTTTTAATTCCAGTTAGTTAACATACAGTGCTATATTAGTTTCAGGTGTGCAGTATCATGATTCAAGTCTCTGCTTTCTGTGATCCAGCTTCTTCATGTTCTTCTGAGTAGGTAATGAAGGCACTTAGTGGAAGAGGGTTATCTTTTTTTTTTTTTAAAGATTTTATTTATTTATTGGAGAGAGAGAGTGAGAGAGAGCATGAGAGGGGAAAGGGTCAGAGGGAGAAGCAGACTCCCCGCCGAGCGGGGAGCCCGACATGGGACTCGATCCTGGGACTCCAGGATCATGACCTGAGCCGAAGGCAGTCGCTTAACCAACTGAGCCACCCAGGCGCCCCAAGAAGAGGGTTATCTTTAATCAAGGGAAAGGGAGCAAGATGATTCATCATTTTGGCTTCAAGTCCAAAATGTTTTTTTCTAATTTATCATTTTGGAACTGATATTTTCATCCCTGTTTTTCTTCTCATAATTACTGTTAGTGGTTTAGCACCTGGAAGGGAAGAGCAATGCATGATTGACAACAATCTCCAACAATTTACAGTCGACTAGTCACCCACTTAGTGCAAAGGGTAGAAAAGATTGAAGCAGAGAGACAATCGCTCAGTAGCCAACAGATTCAACATTTTTTTTTTACTCTGTCTGGGACCTCATTTCCTCTTCTATGCATTGACTATGTAAGCCATTCGTAAGTCTCACTATTCTGCTTGCCCTCATTTAATCTTACATTTTACTTGATTATAATAAGAAGGAAGTTAGGTAAGAGCAGAGAAAATACTAACCATTTAAATGCCTATTTTTGGCAATTATAAAGAGTTGCTGTGAACAGTCATGTGCAGGATTTTATGTAGATGTAAGTTTTCAACTCATTTGGATGAACACCTAAGAGCATGATTCCTGGATCGTACAGGAAGACTGTGCTTAGCTTTGTCAAACAAAGATGTATCTGAGCTATTAGCTCTTAGAGGAGTGTTTCATAGGGAAGTGGAATATTTTTTTTTAAAAGATTTTATTTATTTATGTGAGAGAGAGTGAGAGAGAGAAAGAGCACAAGAGGGGGGAGCAGGAGAGGGAGAAGCAGACTCCCTGCTGAGCAGGGAGCCCGATGTGGGACTCGATCCTGGGATTCCAGGATCATGACCTGAGCCGAAGGCAGTCGCTTAACCAACTGAGCCACCCAGGCGCCCGGAAGTGAAATATTTTTGAGGACAGTAAAGTAACCCTATGATTATTAGGTGTGCTTTATCCTTAAGATAGTTATTCCTTTGGCCAGAGAGGTAATTTTAATTCTAGCTTCTGAGTTTGTATTGTTTATTAGTTGATGAAACTCAATTGTCCTTTGAAATTAAGTATGTTTTGGTTATTCCAACCCAGTTTTGTTGCTATTTTAAGGCCTTATGCAAGATTTCTGTTAATTTCTAGGGGTCTTCCATTTTTAGAATTAGTTCTGCTTCTGACTTGTATCTGACAGTCTTTGGCTGTCATTCTCCCATTACTCTTTTGTGAACATAGAGTTCAACCTTATTTTATAAGGTTCTCTCCACACGCGCACACGCACACAAAGGCACATTCACAAACACACTAAAACACTTGTGGGAAGAGCATATCTCACTAAAGGATTGAGGAGGACAAAGTGATTTCTTATCATGGACTTGCTCTTCCCCATTTCCTCTCAAGACTCTTTGATTAGAACTCACCTTTTCCTTTTCTTTAACCCCCACCTTTAGGTTCCCTCACAGATGCTCAAATCACCTTCTTATGCAGAATAATTTAGTTTTCTAAATTAAGCTTAGCAAGATTCCAGGCATTTTGTATATCCAAAGACTCAAAGCCTTTGCTCGAACAATGGGCTATTTATGTGCATTCTTCCCTTCCGGTGCCATGGACAGGCTGGTGGAGGCTTTGACATTTCATTTTTTTCTCTTCGCTCATTCCTGTCAGTCTTTGAATAAAAGGGAGTAGTGTAGAGATTTATTATTCCTTTAATGTGAAATATGTTATCCCTTTAGGGGGATTAAGTAATGATAGTTTGATTCTTAAATAATACTTTCTTCTATTATCCAAATACCTGAAGGTTTTTCCAAATTGCTTTACATAATTGCAGCCTAAGTTTTCCGTAGATGTTTACAAACTTTACCATAGGTGAAATCTATTCCAAAATATATTTCCCTAAGTGAAGTAGTGAGTAATAAAGCAACCATAGGGTTGTGATGTGTGGAGCAGTAATAATGACTCTTGTTCTGAGAATTACACATTTTCTCTTTCTGAAATCCATTACACACACACACACACACACTCACAAACATTCACTCAGTGCAGAGTGCTTTCAAACTATTTTAGAAAGATAGAAAATCCATGTGATTTGTCATTAAAATTATCAATTAACATCATCAGTCTTCATTAGCATGTTTACTAATAACTTAAGGAAACTATGTACTTACCTATGCACACATATTTTGTGATGGGGATTTTACAGGGGAGGAATGGCCTGCCAAAGCAGAAGGAACTCACTGGGCATTATATGAATGGGGAAGTTGTGAAGAACAGAAAATGAGTATCGTATGTGGAAGAGAGAATGTACTAGGGTGCTTAGCTGGCTGTAATTTACCTGCATCCTCTAGTTTTACCCCCTTCCTACCCTCATTGCATATTGTGATTTATCTTCCTTGCTACACTGCCTTTCCTCAAGTGTGTCCTATTTACTCCTACAACTGAATCTTGGCACATGCTGATCTTTCTTCCCAGACCACTCCCTTTCTCCTCCTCCAACACGTCACCTTATATTTCCAATGACTAACTTATTTTTCTTCCAGTCTCAGTTTATCTCTTATTCAGAGGTCTATTTCTTACTTTCTATCTACATTATCTCCTATCTTGTATTTTTTTGAAGCCCTTATTTGTCTTCTTCATACCTCTTGTTATAATTTTAAATTATCTATTAATCAATTTGCTTGTTTAATACTGTCTTTCTCACTAGATGCTATGGTCCATGAAGACAGACTCCATGATCACCACTGTTGCCCTCAGTCCCACCATATTATTATCTGTGTAAATATATATTGAATGAATGAACACAGAAGGAAAAAGAACATGAGAATAGGCTACAAATGATAATACGCATCATGTTTTGCTTAAGAAATACATTATATTTGCATAGTATCGAATAAGACTTGTGTTATCCTTAAGTACATTGTATTTGTCCAAAGGAGTCTGACTTTAGTGGTTAAGCTCTACATTAAGAGATGGCTTGTTAAAGCTGAGACAGTTGTCCATTATTTTGGAAAGTATCAGATTTGGGCTTATTTCTGGCTACAAAAATTTCCACTCTACTCCTACATCCTGGTCAGAATGTATTATACTGGTCCTGGACTGGACATATAGGTTCTTAAAGACACTCTCACATAGCATTAGTTCATGCCTTTCAAAAATCATGTTTGGCAATCTTCCAGGGGATAGACTGTAACACATTTTTGTAATATTCCTCATAATCTGAATCTCAAGTCTATAATGTTGGGGAATGTTGTAAGGAAAAAAATGTCTCCATGTAAAAGAAAGATGTTGAGTTATTTTAAATAGACCTGTTACTCAAAGTAATTATTTTGCATGAAGCATTAAGGTACTAACAGAAGCTTTGCACATATTTGATAATGGGTCATCATCTGTCTGCATGTTTGACATAACTCAACACTTGTAATTTGACAGTATTACAAACATTATTTTAAGTAGATAATGAGAATATGTACCATTCTAGAGATACTTTTGGTGGTTTTATGCTCACTCAATGCAATAACAACCAAATTATTTTCTTTTAGAATGAATTGATTTTCTGTCTTTGGAGAACTCTAATTACCTTCAAGATAAGACACAAGCAGACCTACTTCCACACCGAATGCATACCTCTTCACAGTTTATGCTGCTTTCAAATGCCACCTTCTTAAGCCAATATCTTTATTTTAATTCCAGAAGATTTAAATCAAACACATACATCAAGCAGTTGTAAGTTAATGAGCTACCTCCACACAAGAACCCCATTTTGAAATTTGGACAATAAGTCATTTTGACATTTAAAAGCAATTCAGTGAAAACATATCAAATAAAAGGAAGGGGTCCTGAAATACATTTTTTTCATATCTTTTCAGAGGTAACTTTTTTTTTAAGATTTTATTTATTTTTTTGACAGAGAGAGAGTGCGTGCAAGCACAAGCAGGGGGGAGTGGGAGTGGCAGGTAGAGGGAGAGGGAGAAGCAGGCTTCCCACAGAGCAGGCTCTATCCCAGGACCCCAGGATCATGACCTGAGCTGAAAGACAGATACTTAACCAACTGAGCTACCCAGGTGCCCCAGGAGGTAATTTTTAAAACTGACTTTTAGTGACACAAAAAGACATCTCACGAACCATGAGAGACTATGGACTCTGAGAAACAAACTGAGGGTTTTAGAGGGGATGGGGTGGGGGGATGGGTTAGCCCATTGATGGGTATTAAAGAAGAGGGCACCTATTGCATGGAGCACTGGGTGTTATACACAAACAATAAATCATGGAACACTACATAAAAAAAAATTTTTTTTTTAAAAAGACGTCTCAGCCACAATCCTCTGATTTCATAAGGTGCTCAGCAAACCTTTTTGCCTTGTAAGTTTTTAACTCTTAAGTTCCTAAATCCTCCACCTTCATGCAAATTAACAGGAATGTTCACACATCAGAAGATCTCTGTGAGACTTCCATCTTTTGATCTCAACTTCTGTACTTCTTTCTCTGACTTAATGACTACTTTTAAACCTACTGCTGGCCACATTAAGCTTTTGTTTCCTCAATCCCTGCCTATTCACCAACCCATATGCCCCTTCTGGTTCTATTTGTTTTGCTCACTTGTCCAGAGACCATAGTCAGTTTTGACAGTAACTATTTCAAGAACCCCTGTACCTATCCCTCACTCTACCTCTAGCTTCATGAAGCTGTAACTTAGAAACTCCAGCACATACATTCTCCACTCACAGGTTTTGGGATAGCACTGGAGAAAACCATGAACTTCTGATGGTTTTCTATAAATTTATCTTGTCTCAATCTGTTGACACTTATTCATCTTTCATTGAATCTTTATAATATTTCCATAATTTATTTTCTAAATTATACTCTTTGGCCTGTCAATGGCAATTCTCCTATCTTCCCTTGCAGGAACCAAAAAAGGTTTTCCTTCTTCCCCTCGATGTTCTTTGATTGGTCTAATAATTTAATTAATATAAGACAGATAAACAGGAGAAAAACATTTAATTTACTTTGTTTAAGTTGACTTTTGATAATTAAAAGTTCTTAATTTTAGTAAAGCAAAATTTATTATTTTTATTTTGTGGGGGGTACTTATGTGTCTTGTTTAAGAAACCATCCTCTATTACAAGTTGAGAAATACACATTTTCTTATAAAAGTTTTAAATTTCAGCCTTTGAAATATAAGCTACTAATCTATTTAGAGTTGATTTTTGTGATGGGGTGAGGTTAAGATTTTTTTTCTTTCCTTTATGACTATTACTTCAAGCTCATTTATTGTATAATCCCACTCCTGAAGTTTACAATGATAAATCTTCTGTCTCATTTGATGCAACTCCAGACAGGCAAGACTTGATTCTGGGATCGAGCCACGTGTTGGGAATCCTTGCTCAGCAGGGAGTCTGCCTCTCCCCCCACTCATGCTCTCTCTCTCTCTCTCTCTCTCAAATAACTAAATAAAATCTTTAAAAAAAAGAACTATTACTTTCTAATAAGTCTTTATGTATTTTAAGGAAACCTCAATCCTTTTTCCTCCTCATCCTTCTTTGCAAAAGTCTTGGCTAATTTTAGCACCATGGTCTTTAATACAAATATTAAAGTCAATTTATCAAGTCCTATTAGTAACCCTACTAGAATTTAGGTTATAATTTTTATCAATTTAATAGATAAATTTGAGGAAAGTGGCATCTGTAAAATATTCTCTTCTTATCAATACGTGTGGGCTACCTCTCCATTTTCTTAATGTCCCTCAGTAAAGAATATCATCAGTTTGGTCTGAATCAGTAAAGGATTCTGAGTATTCAGTCAGTATAGAACATGTGGGACCTGGAAAACACTTTTACTTTGTGATCAAATTGTAAACAGCGAGAAGATAAACTGAAAACATCAGGGAAACTTTAAAGTTTTACTTAGAGAACAAAAGCAAACTTCTTCTGAGTGCTCAGGAGCACTGCAAATTTTTTATTTCAAAAAGAGTCTGTGTAGGGAACATAAATAAAGACTTAAAAATAGCTCTTACTTATCCATTGTAAAGGACAGTTGCAGCATAGGTAATTAAAATACATAGATGTGTGCATGGACTCTTTAACCTATGGAGCTCACATAAAGCTATTTTTGATATAGAAATATAATCTTGGAGTCTCAGAAACAGCCACAGATGCAACATTCTGCTGTCAGATGCAGCATTCTGCCACTTACCATTGCCCATAGACAATTACTGAAGATCATTATTTCCTATCACCTTCTGCACCAGAACATTTACCAGAGCTAACAAATACCAAAACTGACTAAATTGAAATTATCCTTTTGTTCCTATCCTAACCTTCTTGATTTGGAACAATTAAATAGTCTAAATATAGGCAGCAAAAAAGGAGATGATTAGACTTGGATTGGAAAGCTACTAGATAACTATTTGGTTTGAAGTATTAAAGTTTTCTTAACTGAACCACTCTAGAACATCAATAATTTAGACAATGGATTTCATCATTTCCCCAAATGATAGGAATGTTTTGTAAACTGTAGCAGAACCACATTCTCTCTTTATCCAGAGATAAACAGCAAATACAATAAATCATCATTTGTCATGGAATGATTCAACTACCTAATCAGTACCTCCATATGAGTTACAAGTTACTTCCAGAAAATATGCCTTCTGAAATTTCTGTCTGTAAATTCTACTCAACCTTTAAGGCCCAACTAAATGTAGTATTATGCTTCCTTAGTAATCAAAATAAATTAATCCCCTTGATCCCCATGCCATCTTATGCCTGTTGTTACATCAATCGCATTTACTTCTTTCTATAATAATTTTGGGGTTGTCTCATTTCACATGCCCAGGAACTATTGGCAATTTTTTTTAAATGGCAATTTCATAGACACAACCAATGAGATGTAGTATGTGTCTCATAGCATAACGCTCAATAAATATTTGGTCAGTCCAGCGGCACCTGGGTGGCTCAGTCAGTTAAGCATGGACTGTTGATGTCGGCTCAGGTCATGATCTCAGAGTCGTGAGATTGAGCCCCGTGTCGGGATCAACTGAGCCTGCTTAAGATTCTCAGATTCTCCCTCTCCCTCTCTCTCTCTCCCTGCTCTCCCATGCATGGGTGTGCACACTCAAATAAATAAATAAATAAATAATAAAATTTGGTTAGATTGTTAAATACTAGTGTACCATGAGAGAGCAATCAGTTGCCTCATGTGGCTAAATGTGATGATTTGTATATGTATATATAATATATAGATCATTAGAATATGAATTATCAACATTGATGTGAAAGGACAAGCCAGAATTACCAGTGACTAATGAGGGCCAGTCAGAACTAGCACTGTGCTATAATAAACTCAGTCTATTTATGTTGACTTCATGCTGCCTGTCATTGCATAGAGGGCAATACTTTACCTAAATCTTAATTTTTTTTTTATATCATGAAATTTTGCCAATAACATTGTAGTGTTTTTATCTAGATGTAGAAAACAAACATCTCCGAGATAACAATGGAGAACCAATATATAACCTAGTTATATTAGGTTTAGGAGATAAGTGGTTATTTAAAACAATTAATTAAAAAAATAAAAATAAAATAATTAATTTTCATTATGTTTTTTAATAAAAACAAACACTTGGATAGGATATCCAGAAAATGACATATGCAGGATATTGAACCCATTGTAGTAAATCTGAGGAATGAATGCATATGCTAGCCCTAGTAGATTTCCTTAGATCTTGCTACTGGTCCTCCTTAAAAATCCACTGGCCACAATCATCATCAATCAAATTTTACATATACGTGTAGATTACAAATTTATTCTTTCAACAAAAATGGCTTCTTTGTGGTTGGTACTGTGGTGCCAGGTTTTATCAATAGAAGATTAAGAAAAATTTCCATTCATGAATCTCAAATTTAGGTTAATAAGAAAAAAGGAACATTCCATCTTAATACAGGCTAAAATCCAGGACTAAATCAGAACTTCAGTTTTTTAGTGCAATAATTTCACAGACATTTTTTTTCTCCTACAATAGATGTGGGCAAATGTATCTAATTATAAACAGTTGGTGTCTCTGCTCCATATTTAATGGTGGCTTCATGAAATTAAAGAAATAAAGGTCAGCAATATAAGCAATTATTTAAATAAATGATCAGTTATTGGAGTCACTGAGCCTTTCACTTAAAAATAGACTAGCAGCAAATTTGTTTTACTTTTACAACATTTCCTTTGCATTTCCCCTTGAGTCAATACACCAAATACAATTCACGAATTAATAGCATAATCTGTCAGATGAATGCTGTAAATGTAACTTTCATTACTGATGGCTCAAATTAGTGTGTTTAATCATTGCAGGCAACTGTTAGCAACCTGACAAGAGAACTGTGCTTTTTAAAGTTCTGTTAAAAGTTGAAATGATAAAAAGACTAGGCTATTTATAATTTATATTTGAATCAAAATAAAGCTATTAATTAGGGGTGTCTGGGTGGCTTAGTCAGTTGAGAGTCAAACTCTTGGGTCGGCTCAGGACATAATCTCAGGGTCCTAGGATCAATGACCCCATGTGGGGGTCCCTGCTCAGCAAGGAGTCTGCTTATCTCCCTCTCTGTCTGCCCCTCCCCCTGCTCATGCACTCTGTCTCTCTCAAATAAATAAATACTTAAAAAATAAAACTATTAATTAAAAGATTCTTTTAAGTGTGACAGTATGTTATTCAATGTATGTGGGGCTGGGAGTTATGAGGAGTGATCAGGTCTGCCCTTGGTATTTATGGGTAGAATATCCCCATGGAATGAGACCACTGGGACGGATGGTTTTTGAAACTTGATGCTATTGTCTGTAGTAAGTTTGGGATGTACATGCTTTCCTTCACTGGTCAGACTAGGTTTGGTATGATTTATTTATATCATGTACTTTCTTTCTTTTTTTCTTTTTTTTTAATTTCCTGAATCTAGGCATGAGCCTGTTTCCTGACGCCTGGTTTTATAATCTGGAGTAAGGTACCGGTCTAATTAAATGTTTCCTTTCTTATTTGGATAAAAGTTCATTTCTTTAAGGTTTATGTAACTTCCCAAAGGCAAAAAAATTACTGAACTTTCTAGGAAGAACTTACCTAGGAAACTGTCATTTATTTCTATATATATACATATATATATGTGTGTGTGTGTGTGTGTGTGTATATTTTATGTGAAAGGGGCTTGTCAAAGCATCTGGTCTTCAGAACATTCACACGCCTGGTCATTTTCCACTTAAAAGGAAGCAGGGATAAAATAGTAGTGACTTTTGTCTCTGAAGGAGATGGGTTCTCTCGGTCCAGAAACAAGTTAGAGAACAACATTAAGAGTGTGTGAAGTAGGTAATGAATATGAATGAAGTAAATGGATAATATTCACTTTCAGCAGTTGAAAGAGTATGAGATTTGGAGCTAGACAAACCTCCTGACTCTGCTACCTGCTGCCTGGGAGGCTTTGTGAGTTTTACTTATTTCCCTACCAGCACAGAACTTATATAGAAGAAGCAGTAATTGAATGTGTGTGTACTAAAAGATATTAGAAGGTAAGAGAAAGCAAAACTGAGGAGTTGATACCTAAGCTGGATTTACTACATGTCATGTCATATGTGCTTTTTTGGAACTTACTAAATTCTCAAAGCAAAATTATGAGATAATTTCTGAAAGGAAATATACTGGTTTTATGGAACTACAACTGATTTTTTAAAATCATTGTGGCTGGCTATAGAATATATGATGGAACGAAAAAAATATTTAAAAATGATGATGTAGAAGTTGAAGGAGCCAGATCACCTTGGATGGAAAACTAAGGAATATTAATTTTAGTTTTTAGGCAATAAGGATAGTGATAGAGAATCCTGTCTCTAAACACAAAGACCAATTCTTTCAAATGGAGTGATTTGTTAAAATACTTGGTTCCTTATATCATGGAGTACTCGGAGCAAATTACAGAGGGGATATGTACCAGTTCTCAAGGTTGTGACTTCTTGTTGGTGTATATTGCAGGGAATCTCCTAAGTGAATGCTTTCTTGGAAAATGGCTAAACAATTTCCTGCCAGAGATATAACTCCATCTTAACTTGATGCTACTCATTTCTGCTCTCAGTAAGAGTGGAGCACATCTTCATCTAAGATACTAGTGCAACATTTAAAGTGCATCTGACATGGTACACTACCTATTCCTTGAAGCAGTTTCTTGACTCTGCTTCCAGGCAACTGCATGCTTGGTCCACCTCTGACTTTATTAGCTCCATCAGTTTCTTTGGCCCGATATGCTTCATCCTCCCCACCTCCAAACATTGGAAGGACTCAGGGCTCCAGCCCACTTCTCTTCTGCTCTTTAAATTCACATCAAGGTGACCTTATCCATTGGTCCCAGCCTTCCTCCTGATCTCCACTCATATATTCAACTGCCTACTCAGTGTCTCCCCCTGAATTTCCAATAGACACCTCACACCTAAGAGGCCCCCCAAATTACTCATTTCCATTTCCTCCATCTCCAAACATGTTCCTCCCCCAGTCTCTCTTAGCTCGGAAATGAAACTAACCATTGCTTAGAAAAATAACAGCTCTTTTTCAATCATATTCCACATATTTCATGTCCTCTTACATGTCATATATATTCCTTTTAAATATATTTCACAAATCTTATTTCTCTCCACCTCCACTACTACCATCCTAGTCTAAGCCAAACCATCTGTTGCTAGAATATTTAACATCCAAATGTCCCCAGCTTCTAATCTTGCTCTCCTATAAGAGGTCTCCAAGCAGCATCCTGAGCAATGTTATTAACATATATAACTAATTATATGAGTCTCTGCTCCAAAATCTCCCAAACACACTTAAGATAATCCAAATACCTTATCATGACCTACAAAGCCCTATAAAATAAGGTTTCCTGGCTCCCTCTCTGTCCTCATTTTGTCCTTCTTCCCACTTGTTTATTCCACTCTAGCAAACCAGCCTTACTTCTGCTTCACAAAGATATTCATTTCCATTTCTGGGCCTTTGAATTTACTTCCTCTGAAATACTCTTAGTATAGATAATCACATGGCTTTTCCTCACTTCGTTGTTCTCAAATCAAACATTCCCTCCAAAGGGAGTCTTTTTCTGTTGATTCTATTTAAAATGGCCTGTTGTTGCTCTCTCATGTTCTTGTTCAGCTTAAATGCCTATATTTTATCGATCACTATCTAATATGATATTATGCATTTGTTAATTATCTGATTGTTCGATAGAATGTAAGCTTCTCAAGGAAAATTTGCCTTAGTCATTGATAGACTCTCTCTAGCACCTGAGCTATTTCCAGGCAGTAGCAAGTCCTTATTATTTGCTGAATTATTAAAGGGAATAGAATTATAAACATTTTGGGATCCTTAAAAGCAAGAGTGGAAGCTAGAAGACTGTTTTTAAACCAGTGTGAGCTTTGTACAGTAATGAATGATTAGGTCAATAGAATACATGTGAGAACTCAGAACCAGAGCCAGGAATATATGGCAGCTTGAATTGTTGGAGGTGGCATCACGGATCAGTGTGAAAAGAATGTACTATTCAGTAAATGGCATTGGGATAATTAGTTATCAGTAGGAAAAAAATTAAAATACCTCTCATCCTATACAAAAATTTTTTTAAAGAAATAAAATCCAAAGGAGTGTATGTAAAGCTTATTTAAAAATGTATCAGGGAATATAGAAACATATCATTATAACCTAAGAGTAGAAGCAGATTTCTTTGACATAGGCAAAGAACAAAATCCATAAAAAAAATTGACATATTTGTCTAAGATCATAACCTAAAACTTATTTTCATTAAAACAATACCACAAATTATAAAATAACAAATTACAGACTGAGAGATGCTTTTTGCAACACTTCTAACTGACTGACAATTAGTAATCTAGAATAAGAAGAACTTTTATATGCCATAAGCATACAGTAGGGGGAAAATGGGCAAGAGACACATACCAGCAATTCATAGAAGAAGAAACCGGAGTATCCAGTTAACAGCAGATGCTCAATCACACTTGCAAGCAAGAGAATAAAAAAAAGGAAAACATAAGATATAGTTTCTCTTCCATTCCCTTCATTTTCTCCCTCCCTTCTTCCTTCTCTCTCCTTTTCTCTTTTTTTCAATCTTTCATTGTTGTTCTTAATGAGTTAGTCTGATACAGAGTCATCAATGGAACTGGAATTCTCTTTTTGATTTTTCATCTTTTAATTTCAAAATTTTGACAAAAGATAAGTGTTAATTTTCCTTAAAGTAATGGGCATGTTGGTGGGATAGATATTTTTTACTCTATTTCCATTCCTAATGATAATAACAAAAAAAGGAAATAACAATCATTAATTCAAAATAGAGCTGTCAAATACAATATAATTTGCAAAAATACATGGCCGATTGCAGGAACGAGTGGGGTGCGGGGAGAAACCATTCGTGAAATAAAGGCAACAAAATGAGAAGAAACACTCATCTGAAACACTCACAGGAATAAAACACAGGCTTGATAAAACAAATCAAAATGAAATGACAATGAAAAGCTAGAAATGATCAGAGAGAAAATAATTGATATAGAATAAACATATATATTTTTCTTTCCCACAAACTGAGTCAAAGGAGAAATCAGAAATTAAAGGATTGCTGAGGGAAAAATGGTAAGGAAAAGATGACATATTTTCATTGAAGGATTTAAGTAAAGTCTGTGCAAAAAGGAAAATCATAAACAGAAAAGAATAGGAAAGCATAAATCAGATATTATAATCTTAAATTAGGAAAAAGATTAATTAAGGTAAGGAAACCAAAAGGAAGAAATAAAATATGTACATAGCAATTGATGAACAAGAAAACCATCAAACTAGCCAACACACAAGTCTGCTTCTTTGAAAATAAAAATAAACAAGTAAGTAACATAATCTTGAATAAAGGGGAAAATCCCAAAGGCACAAAACTTATGAGAAAGGAATTCAAACATTTGCAAAACATTTAGATAAGTAAAAGAAAATACTTAGCTTAAGTTTATGCACATCTTAATTTTTCATTTTCTAGGAAAATATAAATTAGGTACAGACTCTGGAATAGATAAACAAATGAACTTTGGGTTTGAAAAATGAGAAAAGTTGTCAAACAGCTACCCCTTGCCCTCTGCAAATATAAACACATATGGAGCACTAGGGCATTTTCTCAGGTGAATTCTACTAAGCCTTCAAAAACATATAATTCCTATATTATTCATATTAGTGTTCTCAAAGTTACAAAACACCTGGAGATGTTATTAAAATGCAGATTCTGCTTCGGTTTGAATAAGATCTAAGAGTCTAGCAAGGTCCCAGGTAATGCTGATAGTGTTACTTAAGCCAGATATCAAATTGCAAAGGTTTAAACTGTTACATACCTAGAGAAAGAAAGCTTCCAGACACTTTTTATAAGATGTATTCTAAAATTGATATTAAAACTTTATAAATATATTTATTTTAAATATAAAAAGCAACTATAGGCCAATTTCTGTTGTAAATATTTTTTTTAAAGATTTTATTTATTTATTTGAGAAAGAGAGACTGAGAGAGAGAGCACATGAGAGGGGGGAGGGTCGGGAGGGTCAGAGGGAGAAGCAGACTCTCCGCTGAGCAGGGAGCCCGATGCGGGACTCGATCCAGGGACTCCAGGATCATGACCTGAGCCGAAGGCAGTCGCTTAACCAACTGAGCCACCCAGGCACCCCTCTGTTGTAAATATTGATAGTATTGGTACTAAGGCAAAATAAAATATTTACAAGTAGAATCAAGTAGTGTATTAAGAGAAACACAGAACACAACCAAGCAAGGTGATTCTACAAATGCCCACATGGTTTGGTGTTGGCAAAACATTAATATAATTCACCATATTAATAGGTCAAATGAGAAGAACTGGTAATTTCCACAGATGCTGAAAAAACATTTATGAAATTTACAACACATTATTTGTTTTTAAAAATCTAAAATATGGATATAAAACCTAATGATGAAAACAGAAATAGTCATTAAAATTAGGAACAAGGGGCGCCTGAGTGGCTCAGTTGGTTGGGCATCTGACTCTTGGTTTTGGCTCAGGTCAAGATCTCAGGGTCATGGGATCAAGCCTTGCAGAGGGCTCCGAGCTCCAAGTAGAGTCTGCTTAGGATTC
The DNA here is from genome assembly GCF_011800145.1 of Mirounga leonina. NCBI lineage: Eukaryota > Metazoa > Chordata > Mammalia > Carnivora > Phocidae > Mirounga > Mirounga leonina. Next base: position 19,827,175 of record NW_023270314.1, on the reverse strand, counting down.
TCTCTCTCTCTCTCTCTCTCCCTCTGCCCCTCTCCCTCGTCTTTCTCTCCCTCTCTCTCTCTAAAATAAATAAATAAATCTTTTTAAAATAACTAGGAACAAGATAAGGATTTCCACTGTATTCTGGGTGTAGACAACAGTGAAATTAAGCAAGAAAAGAGTGAGCTATTTTAGAGAAGGGGGAAATGTGTTATTTGTAATCAACATAAGTATATAACAGGAAAATATAAGAAAATTGGGAATCACTAGAAATTCTTTCTTATAAAGGGAATATTTCAAGTCTGTGAAGAAAATAGTTTCAATACATTGCATTGGGTCTACTTGGAGAAGCATTTGAGGGAGGAAAAAAGAGCCTACTCTCTGCCTTATACAAGAATAAATTCTAGATGGAGAAATGGTTTAAATGTAAAATAAACTAACAATAAAAAAGCAAACAATAACTACAATAAACACACAAATATATAAAACTTAATATACACACGTAAACAGAGAACATAAATGTAGCAGAAGATAGAGGTATTTCTTCATAATTTTGTGTGAGTAATTACTCTTTATGATATCAGAAAACAAGCCACTGAGAAAAAAATTTGACCAATTAGAAAGTCAAAACTCTTGAATGGCAAAAATACATTTTTAAAAGTCAAAAGTCACAAAAACTGGAAAATATTTATAACATATATCAAAGTGTCCAACTTTCCTAATGCCGTGTTGGCAAGGATTAAAAAGTTAGATAATACAAAGGATAGCTACATTGCAAATTAAGTGTTCTATATTCATATAATGTTATGCTATCATTGGCATTATAAGAATACAACATATTGATATGTGTTGTAATGGAAATATCTCCAAAGGACAATATTGTATTTGTCTTAGCAGGTAGAAATAAAGACCTGAGTTAGACAAGGAGGAGGCTAAGTCTGAGGATTCTGGAGCCAGACTTTAATTCCCACTCTGCTATTTACCAGTTACGAGACCTTCTGCAAGTTATTTTTCTCTCTGTCCCTCATTTTCTCAACTTTGAAAGAGAATAAGTACTCACAAGACTATTTTGAAACTTTAAGCATTAAAGAAGTCAGTATTATCAAAGTGTTAATAATAGTGCTTGGCCTATAGTGCATGCTAAATATCTGTTAGCTATTATTATTCTAATTGTGGATTTTTGAGTATGAAATGCTGCGTGATAAGTTAGGCCATAAAATACAAAAGACAGAAATGCAGGGCTAAAATTTAGCATACAGGTCAGGGTTGATAAATGGGCACGTTTGGGCTCTCAGAGCTAAAACTGGGAGTTACTTTACATTACCTAGATGAGACAGACAGTGCTCAGCACCAGGGTAAATATTCGAGGCTGGAGCAGCTTGTGTATTCTCACAAACTGATGTCATTCCAGTGTCCTGTGAGGAGACATACTGAAATGATAGAATGCACTCTACCTCTTCCCAGATCAACCTCTAGGGAGAATGAAGTAATGAAGAATGGCAGTGCTGGGCTGAGAGTCCAGAATCTAGCTGTGCAATGTCTTCATGCTACAACTGTGTGAACTGATTGAATGATCAGGCCATTAGTGCCTAGATAGAGAATTGTCCATTTTATTTCTTTGTTAGTTGGCCTAAATGTGTTCTGGAGAATTACTAAGCATACTGATTTTTTTCTATTGCCATAGTCTGTAAGCCCAGAGACTACCCTAGTAAGAAGCAACTCAATTAAAAATCAACAAATCAGTGTTGATGCTTAGCAATGTAGTATTTCTCTTCTCCATAGAGGACTTTTTTTTTGTTTTTTCGTTTTTAATTTTTAAAATTTTTTATTTAAATTCAATTTAGTTAACATATAGTATATTATTAGTTTCAGAGGTATAATTTAGTGATTCATCAGTTGCATATAACACCCAATGCTCATTATAACAAGTGCCCTCCTTAATGCCCATCACCCAGTTACCCCATCTCCCACCCCACCCCCAGCAACCCTCAGCTTGTTTCCTGTAGTTAAGAGTCTCTTATGGTTTGCCTCCCTATCTGTTTTTATCTTATTTTTCCTTCCCTTCCCCTATGTTCATCTGTTTTGTTTCTTAAATCTCCTGTCCATAGAATTTTAAGAGCGCTTATCTTTCTTCAGCCAAAGTCATATGAGCCTCTCTCAGTTCCATGAAATCTCTCAAGAATTCCTATTTATCTATTTGAGGTATCCCACCAGAATCTCACAAGGCAAAAATTATGCCTATTCAACAACCCTAAACACACCATAACTATTGATTGTAGCCAAAGGTTATATTCCATAATGGGTCATCAGATAAATGGAGATGAGGACATATATGACAGATATATATTTTTTCCTTGACCAAACTTATATGAAAATTTCCACCTCATGGAAAGCTCTTTTTTTCCCATCAGTTGAGAGAGTTATAACTTGCCCTCTATGTCCGAATAAACACTGAACTTTGGTGGGGAAAACTAGAGAAAATTAATAGTTTACCAAAATATTAGAGCTAAGAAGGGGAGGGTCAGGTAATCATTCCAACCTAGCCTGTATTTTATGTGACCTCAGTAACATCATAGATTATTTTTCCATTCAAAGCTCAAGGTGACTTTATGCTGCAGGTGATTATATTTTATTCTCCAGTTCAGATCCTTGAACTTAATACACTCTCAAAGAAATCTGTATACAATGTTTAAAAGAATTGATAAGAAAGTTCATGTTTAGGTGAAGTTGAAAAAGGTCAACAGAATTGCGTTTCAGTTTTCTAAAATGTATATGTATGCACACAACAGTGGCAACAGAAATGTACTTTTTCCTACAAAAAATATTTATTTACTTACTAGTTTACTTTCACGAAGAAAAATTCTAAGTTTGGAACTATCAATAGATTTACACCATACTCAGATTAATTTTTAAACATATTTTCTGACAAATTGGAGGTTGCAACTGACGGCCCAGTTTCAGTATCAAATAGCTGCCATTCAGACTTCTCAAGAGAGAGCAAAAAATTCATATTTACAAATACAAAATTTCTCAATATACTATAAGGTGTTTATAGAACCATCTAAATTTTCATCATCTTAAAATAACATCAGAAAGATCGCTGTAGAAAATACTCTGAAAGACAGAAATCTCTTAATATAATCTGAATCACCAGTAGTATATTCACACTGTGGCATTATCAAGCCATGCAACATAGGGTATGCCATGCACTGAAGGTACCATATTCCAATTTATATAGCAAACATTAACATAGAATAGCGTGGTGTAAAACGGACTGATATGGGACAAATGTCAAACAGTTCTTTTTAAAGAAGCAAATGTGAGAGGAAGCAGTGAAGCAACAAAAGTTGACAATTCTTCATCAGGCAATTTAATGTGATAATAAGAATTGGTATTTTTTTTCCTTTGCAAAAAATGCCCATAAGAAGTAATAATTTTGGAAGCATGAGAATTTACTGCAATAAGCTAAACAAAATGCTTAAAATTCAAAATCTAGTTCACCCTAAAGAACTTGAGATTAAAAATGAAATACAACTCCGAATATACATATTTACACTTATCTCTTGTAAAGCATATGTTCTTTCCAAGCTATGCAAGGATTTACCATTTGCCATGTTTTTACAGATTAAATATTGTTAAATGCTCCAAGGCACAGTTCATAGCTACTTTCAAGATTAAAACTAACAAAAATCTGTTTTAAATACATCCTTGTTATTTGACACTTTAGTAGTTCTAAATCATGTGAAGATAGCCTATTTTATTCCTCTAAAATTCAGGACTGCAAATGTCAGCATATTGAATAATAATATGATCAATAGCAAAGCATCTAATCCAATTGTTTATCTTTTTAATTCTATGAAGTAATGTATTGGATACTTTTACAAAGCTGGGAGGGATATCAAAGTCTTGAATATTCTTTTTACTTCACTTTTACTTCTATGTACAACTATGGATTTATGTTTTTATCACTTTTTGCTTTCTTATACTTTTTGCAATCTGAGTAGATTTTTGAATTAATTACAGAAAAATTCTACCTGCCTCCTGCTGGCCCTTTTCCCCAGCCCAGCTTCTAGATGGGTTCAGGTTTCTTGTCTTAAAATGAATGTACCATAAGTACTTAGCTCATAGGATTATTTTGTTGATTAAAAAAAAAATTTTAAGGACTGTATGCCAGTGTGTAATATTCAGTAAATTCTTATACTAGCTATTTTTATTAATGCATATTAACATGTTAAAGGTTCTAAGAAACCCTTAAGAAAAGATACTTGCTTTGCTAAACTTTACCTCAATATTTCCTGATCTTATTAGGGCCTATTAATACTCTACTACTTACTTAGGAAGCAATATTGGTTAACAGCTTTTCTGTCTGCCTGTCCAAGTTGTTTTGGTTCTCTTTTGAAGGGTGTGTGTGTGCGTGTGCGTGTGCGTGTGTGTGTGTGTGTGTGTGTGTGTGTGTGTGTGAATTGTCATTTGCCATTGTACCACTGGCCTAGTTGAAGGGTATTTTATAAAACAAGTATGTAAGACTTTTTGTTTTAGGTAGTAAACAGTTTAATTTGGTGACATTGTCGCCTAAATCACAATTTATAGGAATCCTCTGCATGAAGTGTTTCTATGTTTCAGGACCAGGAAAAGAGGTAATTTCCTTATGATGTGATTTGTTTTAATTAATTTTCAAAAGATTATAAATTCTAAGCAAAATAATTTAAAGTCTATGTAGCAAAATTATATTGTCATGATATCTTTAACATTTATACCACTAAGAATCAAAATAACATTTTATTCCAAGTTTCTACCAGAGTCTTGGCAAATGTGGAAAACCAAAAAATGCTTTTCTTATGACTATATTTATTTCATCTAGATGATTATTTTTATAATTATAATGCAAACCATTCTAGAAAATTCTATTATTTTAAAACAGTAGATAATATACACTTGAGGTGGCCTATGAAAACCCATCTCTCTATCCCTGACATCTTTCCAAGAATTGATTTTGTTCAGATTTCCATCCTCCTTTGCACTCAGAGAGTCTGACTCATCTCTAGTACCAGCAAGTGAATCCTAATTTATCTCAGCTAGTCATGGATTTAATTCTAGCCAAAGTTTGTGTGAAAGAAAATTTTTTGAGGGAACAGTTGGAAAAGATTTCTTCACTCTTTAAATGATGATACAGAAAGAGTTTCTCTCTTTTGATGATGGTTATCATTACCAAGCCTTGGTGTGATATCTGGAACGATGGGTAAGCCAAAGAGCAAAGCCAAAAAATGTGGGCACTGGGGGTAGAGCAGAGATATGGGAATGAACTGAGTTATTAATTTTCTTATCATGTCACTGAACAAAACAACCCTGAAAGTTTTCTTTCCTGTCCACCTTCTGAGCTTCCTATAGAGATTCTTGTTAACTGAATAAGTAAATTTTCAAATAATGTCCAATTAAGGCTATTTAAATCTCAATTTTCTGTTACTTATAGTCAAAAGCATCCTAATTGCCATACTCATCTAGCTTCTAACACTTTTACTTAGAATTTTTAATCATGAAAGCCACTTTTTGTATCTTACATTTATTAGATGTAAGAATTTTGTATCCCTGGACTTTATTTTTCTTATTTTACTAAGATACAGATGCTAAATAGTTCTCTCAGATTCAATGGATTGCATTCTCATTGAGATTCTTTCTCTTGAGGAGTATCAGTGTGAATAGAAATGTTCCATGTTTAAACATGAACACATTAAAGTTTCTGCAATAAGTAAACATGTTGCCAGTTTATAAATTATGAACACTTTTTCTGATAGATTTTTAACTATTTTTGATTCAAAGTGATTTGTTTTCATGACCTGAGCCAAGATCAAGAGTTGGATGCTCAACCAACTGAGCCACTCAGGCGCCCCAAGACATTCTTTATTAATGTCTTTAATGGCACCTTTAAAAACTATGTTCTTTTAACTTGAAATTTTCAGTCCTTACAGTGGTATTTCTTTTGAGAGAATTTATTATGTGGAATTTAGTGCAGTGTACCTGGCCCTTGCATTGCTCTCTATTTCTCATCCCAGTATTTGTATGATTCAGTATTTTAAATTGTGAACATCCTGCTAGAATCTGCCCTTTTTTGTTTGTAAAACATAATGAGAAAAAAACTTCGTCTATTTCTCTGGGGAAGAAAATAAGCCAACGACAATGAAATCTGTCTTTTTGTTGAAATGTATCTCTCTCTTGAAGAAAAATCCGTTATGTCAAATATCAAATAGACTGAAAACTAAAATAAGTTTTTTACTGATTAAATTTGGGACTTTGTGGAAAAAAAAGAAAAGAAAAAAAAAGGACCCAGAAAAGTTCAAAAGTGGTAGCATTTTCATTCAATTGTGATGCGATTAACTTTCTATCCATGCCACTTCTTTTCTTTTTTTTTTTTAAGGTGACATCAAAATTTTATTTCCTTTTATTATCCACTCCTATTATTTAATTTCTTTTTCTTTCTTTCTTTCTTTCACCTTCACTGCATAGGTTTGACAGTTTATTTAATATTTTAATTAATTTTTATGATTTTTTAGTTTAATTCAATTAATTAACATATAGCGTATTAGTTTCAGAGGGAGAGTTCAGCGATTCATCAGTCCTATATAACACTCAGTGTTCATTACATCATGTGCCCCCCTTAATGTCAATCACCCAGCCCTTCCCCACCCTCCCTCCCCTCTAGCAACCCTCAGTTTCTTTCCTAATGATTAAGAGTCTCTTACGGTTTGTCTCCCTCTCTGATTTCATCTTCTTTTATTTTTCCCTCCCTTACCCTATGATCCTTTTTGTTTCTTAAATTCTACATATTAGTGAAACCATATGATAAATGTCTTTCTCTGATTGACTTATTTTGCTTAGCATAATACCCTGTAGTTCCATCCATGTTACAAATGGGAAGATTTCTTATTTTTTGATGGCTGAGTAGTATTCTGTTGTATATATACCACATCTTCTTTATCCATTCATCTGTCGATGGACATCTGGGCTCTTTCCACAGTTTAGCTATTATGAGCATTCCTTCTATAAATATTGGGGTACAGGTGCCCCTCCAGATCACTACATTTGTATCTTTGGGATAAATACCTAGTAGTGCAGGGCGCCTGGGTGGCTCAGATGGTTAAGTGTCTGCCTTCGGCTCAGGTCATGATCTCAGGGTCCTGGGATCGAGTTCCGCATCAGGTTCCCTGCTCAGTGCAGAGCCTGCTTCTCCCTCTCCCTCTGCTTATGCTCTTCTGTCTATCTCTCTGTCAAATAAATAAATAAAATCTTTAAAAAAAAATACCTAGTAGTGCAATTCTGGGTCATAGTGTAGTTCTATTTTCAACTTTTTGAGGAACCTCCATACTGTTTTCCAGACTGGCTGCACCAGCTTGCATTCCTACCAACACTGTAAGAAGGTTCCCCTTTCTCTATATCCTGACCAACATCTGTCATTTCCTGACTTGTTAATTATAGCCATTCTGACTGGTGTGAGGTGGTATCTCATTGTGGTTTTGATTTGTATTTCCCAGATGCTGAGTGATGTTGAGCATTTTTTCATGTCTGTTGGCCATTTGTATGTCTTCTTTGGAGAAATGTCTGTTCATGTCTTCTGCCCATTTCTTGATTGGATTATTCTTTGCGTGTTGAGTTTGATAAGTTTTTTATAGATATTGGATACTAGCCCTTATCTGATAAGAAATTTGCAAATATCTTCTCTCATTCTGTGTGTTGTCTTTTGGTTTTGTCGACTATTTCCTTTGATGTGCAAAAGCTTTTTATCTTGATGAAGTCCCAGTAGTTATTTTTGCCTTTATTTCCCTTGCCTTTGGAGACCTGTCTAGCCAGAAGTTGCTGTTGCGGAGGTCAAAGAGGTTGCTGCCTGTGTTCTCCTCTAGGATTTTGATGGATTCCTGTATCACATTTACTCTTTCATCCATTTTGAGTCTGTTTTTGTGTATGGTGTAAGGAAATGGTCCAGTTTCATTCTTCTACATATGGCTGTCCAAATTTCCCAACACCATTTGTTGAAGAGACTATCTTTTTCCATTGTATAATCTTTCCTGCTTTGTTGAAGGTTAGTTGACAATAGAGTTGAGGGTCCATCTCTGGGTTCTCTATTCTGTTCCATTGATCTATGTGTCTGTTTTTGTGCCACTACCATACTGTCTTGATGATTACAGCTGTGTAATAGAGTTTGAAGGCCAGAGTTGTGATGCCCCCAGATTTGGTTTTCTTTTTCAACATTCCTGTGGCCATTCAGTCTTTTCTGGTCTATACAAATTTTAGGATTATTTGTTCCAGCTTGTGAAAAAAGTGGATGGTATTTTGATAGAGATTGCATTGAATATGTAGATTGCTCTGGGAAGCATAGACATTTTAACAATATTTGTTCTTCTAATCCATGAGCATGGAACGTTTTTCCATTTCTTTGTGTCTTCCTCAATTTCTTTCATGAGTGTTCTATAGTTTTCTGAGTACAGATCCCTGGCCTCTTTGGTCAGGTTTATTCCTAGGTATCTTATGATTTTTGGTGCAATTAAAATGGGATCAACTCCTTAATTTCTCTTTCTTCTGTCTCACTGTTAGTGTATAGAAATGCAACTGATTTCTGTGCATTAATTTTATATCCCGCCACTTTGCTGAATTCCTGGATGAGTTCTAGCAATTTTGGGGTGGCGGCTTTTGGATTTTTCACATAATGTATCATGTCATTTGCGAAGAGTGATAGTTTGACTTCTTCTTTGCTGATTCGGATGCCTTTTATTTCTTTTTGTTGTCTGAATGCTAGGCTAGGACTTCTAGTACTATGTTGAACAGCAGTGGTGATAGTGGACATCCCTGCCATGTTCCTGACCTTAGGGGAAAAGCTCTCAGTTTTTCCCCATTGAGAATGGTATTCATTGTGGGCATTTTATATATGGCTTTTATGATATTGAGGTATGTTCCTTCTATCCGTACACTGTGCAGAGTTTTAATCAAGAAAGGATGCTGTACTTTGTCAAATGCTTTTTCTGCATCTATTGAGAGGATCATATGATTCTTGTCCTTTCTTTTATTAACATAATGTATCACATTGATTTGCAGATGTCAAATCACCCTTGCAACCCAGGAATAAATCCCACTTGGTCGTGGTGAATAATCCTTTTGATGTATGTTGTATCCTATTGGCTAGTATCTTGGTGAGATTTTTTGCATCCATGTTCATCAGGGATATTGGTCTGTAATTCTCCTTTTCAGTGGGGTCTTTGGTTTTGGGATCAAGGTAATGTTGGCCTCATAGAACAAGTTTGGAAGTTTTCCTTCCATTTCTATTTTTTAAAACAGCTTCAGAAGAATAGGTATTAATTCTTCTTTAAATGTTTGGTAGAATTCCCCTGGGAAGCCATCCAGCCCTGGACTCATGTGTTGGGAGATTTTTGATTACTGCTTCAATTTCCTTGCTGGTTATATGTCTGTTCACGTTTTCTATTTCTTCCTGGTTTAGTTTTGGTAGTTTATACTTCTCTAGGAATGCATCCATTTCTTCCAGATTGCCTAATTTTTTGGCATATAGTTGCTCATAATATGTTCTTAGAATTGTATTTTTTCAATGTTGGTTGTGTTCTCTCCTCTTCCATTTATGATTTTGTTTATCTGGGTCCTTTCTCTTTTCTTTTTGATAAGTCTGGCCAGAGGTTTAACAATCTTATTAATTCTTTCAAAGAGCCAGCTCCTAGTTTTGTTGATCTGTTCTACTGTTCTTTTGGTTTCTATTTCATTGATTTCTGCTCTAATCTTTATTATTTCTCATCTCCTGCTTGGCTTTATTTGCTGTCTTTCTCCAACTCATTTAGGTGTAAGGTTAGGTTGTGTATTTGAGTCTTTTCTAGTTTCTTGAGATAGCCTTGTATTGCTATGTACTTCCCTCTTAGGATCACCTTTGCTGCATCCTAAAGGTTTTGAACAGTTGTGTTTTCATTTTCATTTGTTTCCATGAATTTTTAAAATTCTTCTTTAATTTCCTGGTTCACTCATTCATTCTTTAGTAGGATGCTCATTAACCTCCAAGTATTTGTCTTTCCAAATTTCCTCTTGTAATTGAGTTCAAGTTTCAAAGCGTTGTGGTCTGAAAATATACAGGGAATGATCCCAATCTTTTGGGCCAGTTGGGACCTGATTTGTGACCTAGGATGTGATCTATTCTGGAGAATGTTCCATGTGTACTTGAGAAGAATGTGTGTTCTGTTGCTTTAGGATGGAATGCTCTGAATATATCTGTGAAGTCCATCTGGTCCAGTGTATCATTCAAAGCCCTTGTTTCCTTGTATTGATTTTCTGCTTAGATGATCTGTCCATTGCAGTGAGAGGGGTATTAAAGTTCCCTGCTATTACTCTGTTATTATCAATGTGTTTAGATCTTCTTGCTGAATAGACCTTTTAATTATGATATAATGTCCTTCCTCGTCTCTTATTACAGAACTTTGGTTTAAAATCTAATATGTCTGATATAAGGATTGCTACCTCTGCTTTCTTTTGATGTGCATTAGCATGATAAATGGTTTTCCAGCCCCCCACTTTCAATCTGGAGGTGTCTTTGGGTCTAAAATGAGTCTCATAGATAGCATATCAACAGGTCTTGCTTTTTTATCCAGTCTGATACTCTGTGTCTTTTGATTGGAGCATTTAACCCATTTACATTTAGAGTAACTATTCATAAAGATACGAATTTAATGCCATTGTATTGCCTGTAAAGTGACTGTTTCTGTATTTTGTCTCTGTTCCTTTCTGGTGTGTGTTACTTTTGGGCTCTCTCTTCGCTTAAATGATCCCCTTTAATATTTCTTACAGGGCTGGTTTAGGGATCACAAATTCTTTTAGTTTCTGTTTATTCTGGAAGCTCTTTATCTCTCCTTCCATTCTGAATGACTGCCTTGCTGGATAAAGTATTCTTGACTGCATATTTTTCTCCTTAGCACCCTGAATATATCATGCCAGTCCTTTCTGCCTGCCAGCTCTCTGTGGATAGGTCTTCTGCCACTTTACTCTTTCTACCCTTGTAAGTTACAGACCTGTTGTCCCAATCTGCTTTCAGGATGTTCTTTGTCTCTGAGATTTGCAAGCTTCACTATTTTATGTTGAGGAGTTGACCTATTTTTACTGATTTTGAGGGGGGTTCTCTGTGCCTCCTGGACTTGAATGCCTGTTTCTTTCCCCAGATTAGGGAAGTTCTCAGCTATAATTTGCTCCAATATACCTTGTTCCCCTTTCTCTCGCTGTTCCTTTTCTTCTGGGATCCCAGTTATTCTAATATTGTTTCACTTTATGGTATCACTTATCTCTCGAATTCTCCCCTTGTGATCCAGTTGTTTATCTCTCTTTTTCTCAGTTTCTTTATTCTCCATCATTTTGTCTTCTATATCAGTTACTTTCCCTTCTGCCTCATTTATCCTAGGAGTTAGAGTCTCCATTTTTTATTGTATCCCATTAATAGCCTTTTTTATTTTGACTTGATTAGATTTTAGTTCTTTCATTTCTCCAGAAAGGGATTCTCTAGTGTCTTTTATGCTTTTTCAAGCCCAGCCAGTAAATTTATCATCATTATTCTGAACATTAGCTCTGACATCTTATCGATATACATACTGATTAGGTCCCTGGCAGTCAGTACTGCCTCTTGCTCTCTTTTTTGAGGTGAGTTTTTTCATCTCGTCATTCTTGCAGAAAGTGGTCACTTTTCTAATTGTAGAGTTGCAGCTATTCTTTTGTTTGATCTCAGGTTGAGTTCACAGGTGTTCAGAATGATTTGATAGCTATCTAGTTGACTTCCTGGGACCAGATAAAATAAAGGTCTCCTACTCCTCTGCCATCTTGGAAAGTAATTGCATGCTAAGCTACTTCTTTCCAACATTTTCTATTCTGTGAGTCAGATGAGTATCTATGGACAATGAAGCCATCAATATGACCTCCTTTAATTACCAACTGACCCTACTTTTCATGAGCTCATCTAAACCTAAGTACTTCCTAAAGGCCCCACCTCCTAATATCATTACATTGGAAGTTAGGGCTTCAACATATGAATTTGAGGGGAGGGGGGTACAAACATTCAGTCCATAATGAACACATAATAATTAACATTGGAAATCATTGATTCCAGAAGTAAGATAAAAATTTTAGTCACTTTTCATGATCTGTTGTGATTTTTCCTACATATGTATGTATGTATTTAATGCCAAACCTGGAGTCCATAGAAGCTAGTCAGCTACTTTAGGAAGCAACCTTGTACCATTCTCAGAGTCTATGCCATGTAGAAGATGTCAATTATATTTTTCTCCCAATAAATTCTAAGCAAAAAAGGCATTTGTGAAAAATTTTTAACCATATTCTTTTTGAAGCTCAAACTTTAGGAAGTGTACAAATGGACTTTTATTTCCCTAATTATCTTCCAAAAGTCATTGATAGCATGCAAAATGTAAATGTGTGCTAATGACAAAGGGTCTGTATTCAAAATAATTTGGTAACTGATAACCTAAACAAAGTTATAGCACAAGACTTCTATAACAGAACTTCTTTGAGCTGTTACATTGATAATTTTTACTGTGTGTATCAAGAAGGGGATAACATATACACCAGTTTCCATAGTTGTTTTACCATGAAATCCTACTTCATACATGCATACATGTGTGTGCAGAAGTGTGTGGTGTTTATTTAAATACCTATCAATATATTGTAACTTAGAAACATAAGAAAAAGTGTCAGAATGAATTGCTTGATTTTATTCTCAGATCTTTGGAAATACCTGTTAATTAAATAATGATAAAATATGTAAAGTTTGTTTAACAGGGTACCTATGTATTTTCATTCCTTTAAATATTGCTATAAACGATTATCCTGTAAAATAACTTATCAACATTTAATAAATTTTGTCCTTATTGAACTTCTACATGGTCATCTAGTCTGATAAATTTAGAAAGCATTTGAACTAATGTATTTCAGTGTATTTTCCTAGTGTTTTTAAGGAAATGTCTTTTTTTTTAAGATTTTATTTATTAATTTGTGAGAGAGAGAGAGAGCATGAGCAGGGAGTGGGAGAGGGAGAAGCAGGCTCCCTGCTGAGCAGGGAACCCGATGTGGGGCTTAATCCCAGGACCCTGGGATCATGACCCGAGCGAAGGCAAACACTTAACCGACTGAGCCACCCGGGCGCCTCTTTAAGGAAATGTCTTATTTTCATATTCTATTTACTAACTTATATCTTAATGTAATAACAAGGTTAATTTTTTAAATTAAATATTTTGTTCATTTTAGTCTATATTTCTGGCTTTTTATATCCAAAGAAAAAGAATCCTTATAGTCCTTACCCACCTTCCCAATACATCTTTTGCTTAGCAAGGGGTATTTTTCACTATGTCACTCTAAACCAAGTATGTTTAATTGCTATTTAATAAAATCATTTATTTTCTTTTAGTCCTCTTATTTCTGGACCAACTATGTCTTTGATGGAAGAGCAACTCTTTATTTACCGCAAAGGACTAACCCTACTGGAGACATGTTACCTCTTCCCAGAAAACTTCAGCTTGCTCATTTGGATGGCATAATTAGCTAGTTTGTGGTCTGTTTTTGACACATTTCACTAGTCTGTTAGGATATGCTCTAACAGACTTAGCTTCCCTCTTCCCTTTTGACCCCAGAAATTTGCTTAACACAATTATTGGGACATGACTAACCATAACAGCACACTAGGAAATAGTAAAATCATGCCATCTGTCACCAGACAATGCTTTGAAAACTTTCTCTCCACATTGTTATAAGCTCAATAACCTTGACTGTACACCAAATTATGACTTTTGGTTTGGGAGCACCTGGCTTGTTTGGTCAGTAGAATGTGTGACTCTTGGTCTCTGGATTCTGAGTTTGAGCCCCACCTTGGTGTAGAGATTACTTAAAAAAATAAAATCTTAAAAAAACCCACAAACTTTTGGTTTGTTTTTCTCTTTTGTAACATTGGAGTTATATTCTTGTGTGAAGTCTGCTGGGGCTATTTGGAATTTGTCAATATGTAGAAGCTTTAATATGGATGATGGGAATATTTCCAGAAAGTGATTTAAGAGGGAAACCAAGCTGCTCTCTTCTCCCAGATGGTTTGTGAAAGGGAAGCAGCAGGGAGAACAAAATCTTCAGAATAGAGTCACTTGGTAGACCTATGTCTAAAGGTGAGTAAAACTGGGTTTTTTTTTTTTAAGACTTTGTTTTTTAATTTTTTTAAATTTTTTAAAAGATTTTATTTATTTATTTATTTATTTATTATTTATTTTAGAGAGAGAGGGACAGAGATTGCGAGCACACAAGTGGGGAGAGGGACAGCAGAGGAGGGAGAGGGACAAGCAGACTCCACACTGAGCACAAGCCCAATGCAGGGCTCAATTTCACCACCTGGAGATCATGTCCTGAGCCAATATCAAGAGTCAGGCGCTTAACCAACTGAGCCATCCAGGCACCTCAAGACTATTTTTTTAAAGAGAGTTTTAAGTTCACAACAAAATTGAGAGGAAGGAACAGAGATTTCCCATATACCTCCTGCCCTCATGCAGTCACAGCTTCCCCTGTTATCAACATCCCCATCAGAGTGATATATTTGTTACAAGGGATGAACCTTCAGTGACACATAGTTAATGTCCATAGTTTACATTAGCATTCACTCTTGCTTTTGTATATTTTATGGGTTTGGACAAATGTATAATCATATATGTACATCAGTATAGTACCATACAGAGTATTTTCACTACCTTAAACATCTTCTGTGTTTTGCCTGTTCATCCCTGTCTTCACCCTAATCCCTGGCAACCACTGATCTTTTTACTGTCTTTATAATTTTGCCCATTCTAGAATGTCATATACTTGGAATCACAGTATGAGTGGCCTTTTCAGATGACTTCTTTCACATAGTAATATGCATTTAAGGTTCTTCCATATCTTTTCATGGCCTGAGAGATTATTTCTTTTTTTGTGCTGTATAATATTCCATTGTCTGGATATACCACAGTTTATCCATTCACCTAAAGAAGGACATCTTGGTTGCTTGCAGGTTTTGGCAATTATGAGTTAAGTTGCTACAGACATCAAATCACTTGGTTAAATATTAAAGAGCATGATTACTAGATCATATGATAGGAGTATGTTCAGTTTTGTAAGAAGCCACCAAACTGTCTTCCACAGTGGCTGTACTATTTGCATTCCCACCAGCAATGAATGAGAGTCTTGGTTGCTCTACATTCTCTTCAGCGTTTGGTGTTGTTAGTATTCTGGATTTTACCATTCTGATAGGTGTATAGTGGTTAAAAGGAGAGTTTTCATTAAAAAAAAAAGCCAAGTTGTATTATATGACAATTCCTTTCTAAAATAAAATAGGATGCAATATGTACTTGTTCTTTCTTTCATTTTTCCTGGCTCATAACCTTCTCTCTTGTTTCTCCTTGTCAGGCTTTTCCAAGGTTTGATCTTACCTCCTATCCCTCTCTTCTTACCATACTACTCTCTTATTCTATTACTGTTGTTTTACCAGCAATAGTTAATAAGATATTAATATTTATTAAGATATTTTTTTGTTTTACATATTCCTTGTCCTAGGTGAAGTCACATGGCTGTATCCAGAGGTAAATGTTAGAAAGACTGGGTAAAGACAAGAAGGAAATTACCAGAGACTGACCAAAATTATATTCTGTGGGTCTGCTTGTAATATCCAGGGAGTCAGAATGGAATAGGTTTGTCCAAAGTATGAGGTAAAATTGCAAATGAAGTGAAAGCAGTATATGCGGTCCTAGTATGTTAGGATAAAGATTATAAGTCAGTAAGTCATGGAATCCATGGAATAAAAACGACAAAGGGAGAATCAGAAATGACATCTGTAACTGGGATATTAATTCTTTTGTTCTCTGCATATAAAAGATAATTGAACACTTGTCTGTGGTGTGAGAGAGTCAGTGAAGAATAATGGCATGAGGGTTTTCAAGAGGATGATCATGGGGCAGTAACTGACTGGAAATGAAAGACTAAGATATTTTTGTAAATATTGAGCAATTTAAAAACAACAGGAAAGGAAAGTTTAAATAATTTTAAAAAGACAATTGATTACTTACAGTTTTTAAAGATGAGAGAGGATAGAGTCCAAAACAGAGGTGGAAGCATCAGCCTTAGGGAAGAGGAGAGGCAGGTCCTCTACTTAATAGCATAGTGAAAAAAGCATATGTATAGATGGGGGTAGGTTGGAATGTTTTATATAAAGAAAATTAGGAAGTTTCCATTTGATGGTTTTAATTTCTTTAAAATAGAAGTCAAGGTCACTTAGAATAAACAGGATAAGGTTAGTCCAATGTTTGAAAAAGTCGTAGAGAAGTTTCGAGATAATTGTGGGGAATCTAAAAGTGAGTTATCAGAGAATCAGAGAGATGTGGCAGTGTTGAGGGCTCATTTGAAATTGTTACCTCTCAATTCACAGTGGAATTAATATATTGTCTAATGAGAAATTTTCCAGTGGTTTTGGAATAATCAGTGTAGGCTCAGAGCAAACAGATGGTTAGGTTCATTCAGGGCAGGGGTTTGGGTAGATTTGTCCAATTAAAAATTAAGGCAAATGCATTTAGTTTTGCAAGAGGGTTACTGAAATGATGTACCATGAAATCTAAGTAGGAAAGGAGCAAAGGGACCACCAAAATAGGTGGTGTTTTTGTTGAAGAAAAAATAAATAAGCAAGTTGAAAAGAGAGTACTTGGTATTCAGAGTGAAATGTCTAGTTGTTATACATGTTGACAAGAGCCAAAGTGTGATGGTAAGAGTTGCTGAAATAGAGGAAAAGACAAACATTGGAGGTGAATGGTTTGAGGCCATTGGGTTGAACATACCATTCATGGGCACATTTAAGTCACCAATTTATGAAGAAAAACAGTGTATCAATTTATGACATGGACAATTTATGAAGAATCAGTTTATGAAGAAAAAGTAAGATGAATGATTTCAGAATTATGATTTTTATTAAATGAAACAAGATATCCTTTATTCACATATTCAGAATAATTGTAGAAATTAAATATCTTGGTTAAGTATAATATTTGTATCAGAATGTCACAATATATATGTATATATGTATTTGTCTACATATATATCTAATATATATATATAATAATGTAAAGTCACATTCAAAGCACAAGTGATGCCTTTATCTGTTTTATTGCCATTCAGATATCACTGAGAGAAATCATCACCTTGAACTGCTTCACTAAAATCTAACAAAACCTGTGTTATACACATTATTATGGAAAGATTTAAGTAAATAAGTCTTGATTTTCTTGGTGATTATGAGTCCTGAAAACCTAAGATATTTTAAGACTTACCTTTCATGGACACCTGGGTGGCTCAGTTGGTTAAGCGGCTGCCTTCAGCCCAGGTCATGATCCCAGGGTCCTGGGATCGAGTCCCACATCGGGCTCCTTGCTCAGCGGGAAACCTGCTTCTCCCTCTCTCTCCCTCTGCTTGTGCTCTCTCTGTCAAATAAATAAAATCTTAAAAAAAAAAAAAAAAGACTTACCTTTCATAATGAGATCCATTTGGTTTAATGTTAAGTGAAGAAACCCAATTACAAATTAGTATAGACAGCATATATAAATGCTATACTTTGGTTTGATATTTTTCCTTTTTTTCCTACCTAGGTCATATGTGGTATGAATGTATGTCTTCCTAATTGTTAAAGAAGTAAAATTTGGAGCCCATATGAGAAAAATGATAGTTATGTATATAATAGAATAGAATAAGAATTATTAGCATTTCATAATATTCTGAAAAACTGATTTATGACCCCAAATTATCTATATTTAGATACTTAGTCATTTATTGTAATTTCTAGTGCCATCTGTAGACTCATAAATATGGGCTAAGTTTGTTTTTTTTTTTAAATAGTGTGGATCCTTATTTACAATATTTTGTTTTAAAAAGGAGCAAGGATTTTTAGAGCATAAGAAACGCATTTCGCTTTATTCAGTCATTGGTAAGCCAGTATTTCAGATGCTTTAGGTTCAAAGTTTAATTTTGCAAGAGACTTGCTTTGATTGTGACACTTGAGCAAGTTTCTTTCTGCCAGTCTCCTCACTTGAAAAACGGGGAAAATAACATTGACCTCATGGAAACTGAAAAAGCCAGTGAAAGCAGTAGCTATTCACAATTGCAGTGGCAAGAAAAGCTCTTGATCTAAAGTGTTTAAGATCAGAACATCTGGGTCATGATCTGGATGATGTGTTAATGCCACACAACCATAGGGTATAATCAAAGACTTTTTTTAACTTAATAGAAAACAGAACTCTTCCATGAACTGTGGAAGGAAAATATGACCTGTTTAAACAACCTGTGCAAATATAAGGTGACATTTTATATTATAGGGAAATTTTACTAAGCCTTGGCCACATCTTTCATTTAGAGTAATTATTCATGCCCCTCATATACATGATGTAAATGGCCCCTTTTCACTGTAACATGGAAAAACAGAAAGATTGTTTGTTACATCTGTTATAGCTCATTGCCCAATGTCTTTTTTTCTGACCAGTCTCATAATTGATTTATCTTATATTATTAATAATCAGTTAATTTTGTGAGGTACAGAGACAACAAATGAATTAAGCACATACGGTATTGTGGGAATCCTCATTGGATAATAGCAGAACAAACTATTTGATAAACATTTTTTATCACTATTTTATCATTTTTAAAGAGAATATGGGATGGGACACCTGGTTAAGTGCTCATTTGGTTAAGTGCTCTCAGCTCAGGTCTTGATCTCAGGGTCATGAGTTCAAGCCCCACATTGGGCTCCATGCTGGGCCTAGAGCCTACTTAAAAGAAAAAACAAAAAAGAATATGGGACAATGATATAATATTAAGATGGGATAGTCACACCTATTTAAGTAACAAATAATGGAAAAAAACTAAAACTAAAAATAATAACTAAATAAAATCATCATAAATGATCCTAAGTCTTGTCCATTTTCCATGAGTTGCTTTGCCCTCACCTTGTAAGGCATTTTATGAGAATTGCATTAGATATTCATCACCTAATAAGTTATCTAATATATTATATTATAAATAGTATATGTATTATTTTAGGTAATATTTTATAATAAATAATACAGAAATGTGATTAACATGGATTTGGATTATAATAGTCACTCACTAAATGGTAGTCTATAATTTTTAAAGTCTACATGTGTTTTCCTCAAAGAGCTGGGGAACAAATGACCTCAAAGAAATCAGTACTCCTCTTCCTAAAGAGACTCCTGTGGTCAAATTGTTTCAGAAATGCTGGACTGTAATCTTTCCTCTTAGAGATTCACCAGATACTTTGGCATGCCAAAGGAAAACCTAGAGAAGTTTTGCATCAAAAACACCTGATCAACTATGACTAACAAAAGATTATGGCTAAAGGAATGCAATTAATTTAACAGTTCCCTCTTTTAGCCCTATATTAAAATATTTTCCTACTATTTTCCTTTATTATCATATCTCATAAAATAACAAATAAATTAGGCTGAACCATTTGCTTCTTCAGGTATAATGTGCATAGAAATAGCTCTATTTTTGGTAATTAATCAAGATCAGAGTCATAAATGGCCTCCTGCAGAACTCAGAGCCTCAAAAGCCACATGCTGCAGGAAACCAGAAGGGAAAAATTCTCAATCCAGACCTTTTTGGAGAGCTCATTAAATGCAGATTTTAGCTCAACCTCCTATCTACTGAATCTATCCTCCTGAGAGCTGGGGCCCAATAATACACATTTTAAATCAACATGCAATTGTTAGAGCACACCAACCAGAGTTCATTTTGAAGTAGCATACTCCACCATCCAAAATGAGAGAAATTCTAACTGAAAGAATAACTTCGTTCCATAAAATTATATAATTCCAGGAGGAGAAGCTCTTCTACAAAGGGACTATTGATACAGTGCGGGGTGAAACTAGTTAAAATACACATTTTTTTTTCAGTAATTCTCAAATAGTTTAGTTCATCTCCTTTGGAAATTCCCTGTCTGTTGTCACTGATGTTGACCTAATTCTTTTTCCACTCACTCTGTTGCTTCCCACCCAAACTTGGGCTGATTAGAATATTTTCTTTTTATGTCCTATATGTAACCTCTTTCCTTTTTTTCTGGGCTTGTATATGCTTTCTAATAGACTCCTACTCGTCACAACCTAACTGAACCTCTGTGCAGCCTTCCATGAGTTCTTTATATAATTTTGATACTACTTATTTGAATCGAACCTGGTCACACTTTGCTAGAAAGTTGTGGTCATGTTCTGCCTTCCTGGTGTATATATGTCATTGGCTCAAACCCTGACAACTCCTACATTTATATAAGTTGTGGGGTCTCTTTTTACCGTTAACTTATTTTAGTCCATCCTGCTTTGTTTTTAAAATCTAGTAAATATTTAGGTAGGCATCTCAGAAATAAAGACATTTCATGGGTCCCATCTTATCTTTTGTTTCATCTTTGGTTAAGAAATCTAAATACTGCCTTTGGTTTTTCATTTGTATGCTCATCAGCTTTCTGTTTAGCCAAGAAAATAGAGAAATATGCAGAAATTGTGAAAGTTGTTGGCATTCCACTGAAATATTTCTTTAGCTGAAGGGATCAAATCAATAAAATATGATGAAACCATATGCTCATTATTTCAAAGGAGAACAGCTGCTTCAGGGAATATTGGGAGATTTATTAATTCTACCATTACCTCTCATTAAGGCTAGATATCTCCAAACCTGATTTCCTAAATAAAATGTACCTCAGTAGGAAAAGCACACTTGTGGAATTTGTACTAATATTCTATTTTTTCCATGATTACTTTTATGGCAGCATTGTACAATGTGAAATTATTAAGCAAAAAAAAAAAAATACAATTAATTACATGGAAAGGGTTTATAGCATAGCCATGGTTTGGAAATGCCATAGAGAAATAAGTCTTGGCAAAGATGAATGCTTACTGCTCTGGGCCATATGTTCATTTAATTGAGTTTGCAACTTTCCAGGCAAGATGCCAAATGGATAGTCTACTGTCTGGTGAGAGAGGTAATGTTTCTGTCTTCTTGTTCTCACCAATTTTAGATGCCCATGAAGACTCGGATTTGTTCTTTGGAAGACTTCTATCCAAGTACAAAATCAAGTAAGTGAGCAGATCATGTCAAATAACCAGTGCATTTGTTTTAAGTGTTTAGTCAATTGGGTTTAAACTCATGTTCGCATACCAATGGGAGTTCAAAGTCATGAAAAATCCTTGCCAACCCAAATGGTTAATTCCAATTATAAAATTTCAAGTAAATAACACAAAGGAGACATTTAATCTAACCACCTGTGTCCCATTCTTTAAAACAAACCATAAAAAATAAAAATAAATAAAACAAAGCAGAAAAGGCCAAAAAAATAACCAAAAACAAAAAACAAAAAAACAAAAAAAACCCCTCCAAAACCAAAATCCCTAGGAGGAAATTTCAGAATCTTTATAGAGTTTAAAAGTGAGGTTTTAGTAGGGCATTTATTGCATTATATTCTCTCATGTTACTAAGGGTTAAGACAACTTATCTAAAATCATTAACAAAAAATTATTTTCATATATTATTGATGTATAATTGACATACAACAAATTGCACATATTTCAAGAGTACTATTTGATAAATTTGGACCTCAACACAATCAGGATAATGAATATATCTATTAATTCCCCAAATTTCTTATAATCATTGGAAATCCCTCTTTCCTGTCCCTTCCCAGCATCACTCCCAGGCAATCACTGATTTGCTTTCTTTCACTATAACTCAGTATCTTTTTTCTAGAATTTTATGTAAGTGTATTTCTAGAGTAGACTAACCCTCTTTTGTCTGACTTCTTGTATACAGAATAATCTTTTGGGAATGATCAGTGATGTTTTAATTATAACAAAAGTTCATTCTTATTTTATTGTTGAGTAATATTTCATTGTCTGATTATATACCACAGTTTTTTATACACTTATCTGTTGTTGGACATTTGGGTACAGGGACTCCAAATTCCAGCTTGTCAGTTCTTCAAAAAAAGTCTGCTCAGATTTTGATTAAATTATACTGGAACCATAGATTAATTTGGGGAGTATTGGTAAAGATATGGAGCAATTGGAATGTTCATATATTCTAGTAAAAATACAAAATGGTACAGCCACTTTGGAAACAATTTAGCTGTATTTTATAAAATTAAACATACACGTACTGTATGGGTTGGCAATCCAACCCTGAGTGTCTATCCAAGAGAAATGGAAGCATATGTACAAACCAATACTTTTACTTGGATGTTGATATCAGCTTTCTCAGGAGAGCTGTAGAATGGAAACAAGTCCAAATTCCTACTGGCTAGTGAATGCATGGACAAATAATGAAATACTACTTAGCCATAAAAAGAACAAACTATTGAAACATGCAATAATTTGGATAAATCTGAAAAGCAATATGCCAAGTAAAAGAAACCAAACACAAAAGATTTTGTTTTGTATATTTTAAATTCTGTTCATATGAAATTCTAGAGAAGGCAAAACTATAATGTAGTTTAGTGGTTATAAGGGCTGGAGTGGCAATGAGAAAATTTATGGCAAATGCACATTAAGGAGCTTTTTAGTGTGATAAAATTGTTCTGTAACATGATTGTGATGGTGGCTACATGACTATATATTTGTCAAAATTCCTGTAACTGTACACTTACAATTACTAGATTTTATTGTATATAAATTATAACCTAAAAAAGCTGACAAAAAATGTGCAGGACTGTAAACATCTTGGAGATCTCTGGATATAATCAAAGTTGAGAAAATTCTGTGTGATTCTGTTGTTACAATTTAAGGTGAATTACTTTTTGATGATATGATTCCTATGTATAACATATTAGTATTTAACATAGTCTAAGCACTAAAGAAGAAAACTCACTTACCAGTTAAAATTGCAGGAGATATTTGAGTAACTAGGAAGCAATGATACAACCTATAATCTGGTACAAATAGAATGTTAAGGAATAAATTCTCTGTCACAACCAAAATTTTTTCATACTCACATTATTATTCCTACAATAATCTTTTCCCTAAGACTTTGAGGCTTAAAGACATGACATCTTCAGCTAAAAGTGGTCACACCTGATTTGAGTTGACACAAGTGAAGTCTTATGTCTAAGTAGGTTTTCTTTCTACAACCCTGTTTTTCCCTGTTATTTTGAAAATGCTCCTCAATTTAAGAATGCTTAACATTTGGAGAGTTGTCATATAGTCTTTATTATGTAGCATCAACATTTGATAATGATTCCAAAAATACTTTTGAAATGTTTACTTTGAGTTTTGTATTAAATGTTGTGCATCAAGGGACCATATGGTCAGGCATTTTATAACTTTTCTCAACTGGTGTTATGGCAAAACCACTACACTGAATGTAACAGAATATATTAAGTCTTACTAAAATTTAAATGTTCAAACAAGAGACACATTGAGTAAGTGATGATGCCAGAATACAATAAAAGCCCTTTAATTTACAAGCTACCAGAGGCAAACACACTTTAAAGTTGGTGTAAATCAAGAAAAAAAAATTGCTTTTTGTGCAAGAGAGATACAATCAAAGGAAATAGAAGTTTTCTTGTTAACACAAAGGCAGAATTAACATTTAGATTCCCTGTATCTCCTGTAGGTCATAGATGAGAACACTATTTTTTTTCCCTTTACTCTCAATTAATTTTCCATTTGTTAAAGATAAGTTGGCAGAGCCTAATTCTAAAGCTGTCTATGTTCTAGAATCTGTTGATATGGCCTAATTCCAATGTGTACCTTTGGGGCCAATGATAACAATTACTTTCAAGGGACATTGGTAATGAAACACTAATCATAGAGCTGACATAGCATGGTAACATGGATAGAAAATCATACGGAGAAAATGGCAAAAAATAAAAGCAAATCTTTAATCTTACCTTCCTAGTGACAGGAATACAAATGAATAGAGAAAACATTAAACATGGACGGAAGGAGGAAGTACTGAAAATACTATTGCCATAGCACATCCCGTATCCAAGGAAATTTTAAAAAATTCAGTCTAATATTCAGGTATTTTCTGAAATCAAAATATTGTATATGTAATCTATATAATATCAAATATATATGTAAACATTTTGACACACTGATATCAGATACATTTGTCTATCTACTTAACAATCATTTCTTGAATCTTTATAACACATACTAGTTAGTAGAAATACAGAGATGAATAAATGTTTGGTCCTTAAGAAGTTAAGACCGGAAAGAAATTATACTGACATCAGATGCAATAGGAGTACAGAGGCTAGAGTTCCCAAACTGTCCTGAGTGACCAGTTGGTTGGCTTGGAAAGCAAAGGTAGACAAAATCAGAAAGGCAATTCTTGGCACAGGAAACAGATAAAATTATGAGGGTATAGTCTTTGTGTAAAGAGTTTTATAAGACCAAAAGTGTTCATATTTAGAAGTGTGGCATAGTGCAAGAAACTATCAGAAACAGGGCTGGTAAGCTAATATAAGCTAGATGGTTAAGGGCTTCTTGTGCAAGCCAGGGGGTTTGTTAATGGAAAAAGAAAGCCATTGCTGAATTTTTATCAGAAATCCACCATGATCAGATCTTCATTCATGAAAGATTACTTGATGTCTAAAACTACCCTGACTTGTGTTGTTGTAGAACTCTTTAAAAGACCATGGTCATCCCTCTGTAAGCTAACACATCTATCTGGAGAACAGAGTTAACATTTAGTAGATGCTTCTGACAGATCATTTTTTCTTCTCTGAACCCTGTAGACAGAAGAGAAATATGTTTATTTTTTGAATTAAATAGTATAATAATCATTTCCACACGTAAAATATTGGAAAGCATAGATCATTTTGTACATCTTCATATCTACAGTAGTAGTTCTCCAATAAATAGTTGAATATCAAGTTTAACTGAAACAAAGAGTAATGGAGAGCATGAAAACAGACATGATATATGAGTTCAGTTTGGGAAACAGAAACAGTGAAACACCTGGCAAAGAGCAAGTGTTGATAAATGTTATTTTGATGAAAAATTTGATGGTAAGTAGGAGCTTTTGGCATCTTAAAATTATATCCACTTTTTGTGCTACATATTGTTATTTAGATAGCTTAGCTTATGAATATGAAATTTGAGAAGATAGAAATGTAATTAATGTTTATACCTAAAAAAATCCAGTTTCAAAGAATGTCATAATTGCTTTTACATTAACTGAAAGACGAGCAAAACCAGAATTTTAACTGCTAACCAGGCTTTTGGATATACAAAATTCTTTGTTTAAGAATTTTAATAGGGAAATATTTTTTTTGAAACCAAGGAAAAATGAATTATGCATCTTGTTGAATACTTCCACAAAAATAAAGTACCATTAGCTATTAAATGAAAAACTATTAAATGGAAAAATCCATTGAGGTGATCAAACAACCAATGAAAAATGAATCATGTTGACAATTTATATAGTAAGAATAGATGATACAAGAGGTTAAAATAAACCTTTGCTTTTCCACAGTGAGATTGCAAGAGGAGTTTAACCAAGAATGGTAGCTATTTGGTAATTCCAAATTTACTATATATATATATGTGTGTGTGTGTGTGTGTGTGTGTAAATTATTGTGACCTATTTGTCAAAAGGCATAATGTAAGAAAATTATGCTACATTTCAATAATATCTCAGAAAACATTCTTGAGCAACTACAGCTGCTGGGGATTTCTTTTTTCTTTTTTTTTAATTTCAGTATAATCAACATACAGTGTTATATTGGTTTCAGGTATACAATGTAGTGATTCAACAATTCTATATGTTACTCAGTGCTCATCACAATAAGTGTTCTCTTAATCCCCTTCACTATTTCACCCATCTCCCATCAACCTCCCCTTCTAGTAACCATCAGTTTGTTCTCTGTAGTTAAGAGTCTGTTTCTTGGTTTGTCTCCCTCTCTCTTTCTCTTTTTCCTCTGCTCATTTATTTCTTAAATTCCACATATGAGTGAAATCATATGGTATTTGTCTTTCTCTGACTTATTTCCCTTAGCACAATACTTTCTAGCTCCACCCATGTCGTTGCACATGGCAAGATTTCATTCTTTATATGGCTGAGTAATATTCCATTGTATTTATGTACCACCTCTTCTTTTTCTATTCATTTATCGATGGACACTTGGGGTGCTGGGATTTCTTTAGAAAAGAAGTTTTTAAAATACCTTTCTGGAGTATTCAAAAACTGTTGAAAAATAACACATTAACAAATAATTATACTGTGGCAAATGATATAATACAAGTCCAGAATTATAAAGTACTATGAATATAAATGAGAAAACAATTATTTTTCTGGCTAGGTAAGAGAGGAATACAAATTGAAGTGGCTCCTGAGTTGGACATTGTTGTAGAAAAAGAACAAAGGAGTACTAGTTTATTTTTGCCATGTGGGCAATAGTGTATTTTTGAAAATGCTTTCATTAGAGTAGAAGCTGTCTTTTCAATCAAAAATATGGGGAAAGAGATGGTGGCAGTGAAAACTAAATACAACGTAGTATGAGGCATAAAATTCAGAGTATAATCAGAGCCTCTATTCTTTTGTACTTACTAGTTATTTTTGGAATCTAGCAATTCAGTAAGTGGGTACTGAGCTCACCATGTGCCAGGCATACCTCCTCGATGCCAGGCACCCCTTTCAGAGCTAGTCTAGAGGTAAGAGGTGAGAAGAGTCTTTGCTGTCAGGGAGCTGGCATTCTGTGAAGGAGGCAACAATATATGAGATGAAATTTACTCAGACAAGTGAATGATGAGGAGGCATCTACTGTATGAACGCAAGAGCAACTGCACTTATCTATTAGAATTTCCTGGACAAAAAAAGAGATCTTGAGAGTTTTAAGAAATCTTGATAGGTGCAAAAAAGAAAAAGGCCATATATTTTTCTAGATATAGACTTTCCGGTCACTTTTCAAGAAAATTGCACTTTTGTCTTAGAGAAATATACCTTTTATTTATATAAGCACCTCCCATATTTCTAGAAAACAAAACCAGTATTGGAATGTAAATGTTTATCTTTAGAACAACACTATTCTTGCAGGTAAAGCACAACGTTCTCTGTATTTTTTAGCTAAAGCTATGTCTGCAAACCTGTTGCCCTTTTGGAAGAAATGTTTCTTGGTTTTGTAAGAATTTAGAGTTCACTGAACTGTAAACTGTTCTTATACTTGTAGCTTTATGTGTACTGGTTCAAATATTTGTGGACAAAGCTGATGAGGGGAAGCAAGTATTTCTAGTTGAAGACAATTGGGGCCCAGCAGATTCCTGAAGCACTTTCTCCCCTCCACCACCCCTTAACTGCTTGAAAGAATTTAGATAGGGGACCCCTACCAGGAAGGGAGCTATTATCAGATATAACTTTTTATATCAGACTTATCTGCATGGCATGGCACACATCTGTTTCCTAAACATTTGCTCATCTTACCTTCCTGTGAATTGTCTTCCTCCCCTTTAAAGCTGCAGATCCCTATGCCCTTCTCCCTAGTTCAGGGTATTATATAAGCCTCAATTACCTGACTGTCAGAAAGTCTCATATTTTTATGGGCTCGTACACATACAGAATTTGTTTTTCTCTTGCTAATCTGTTTTATGTCAATTTACTTATTAGACCAACCAAACAATCTAGAAGGGAGGAGGAAAAAGTTTCCTGCCCCTACACTGATACTACAAGAAAAATCTATAGGTATGCACTTCATGCCACACAAGACAGACTGTGAATCAGAATTTGACAAGGTTTGTTTTATAATTTATATGTTATTATTCAGATGAATGACTTAGGTATGCCATTCTTGAATTATTATTTTCTAAGCGATAGAGCTGTGGTGGCCAGAGGATGGTTTCACATCCTTTGGGAAAAAATACAGAATTTTTTTTTCTAAATGGTGTGGCATTTAGAAGCATCCTAAGAAGAGCTTTTTTGGAAACAAAAAGTAAAGTATGAGATATGAGTCTAAACCTGGGACCCTCTGTACCTCAAGTCAATTTAACTTTTAATTTAGAATCATAGATATGCAGAGTTATGCATAGAATCAGCAGCTTCTCAAAAATTTTTGTGTGTGTGTATTCTGATCAGGAGTAGGCATCTCCCCACAAGCTAGACAGGGTGATAAGGGATGTTGAAGATGGCCCTGGACCTGTGGACCCTGAGAACAGGCATATTTAGGAGGTAGTTTTACATTAGTCTTGGTGTTGTATTTTTGTATTTTTGTCCTCACACTGTCATTGAAATATCAGTTAAATGGTCACTGTCATCAGAGTTGTGGAGTGGTGAATTATGAGACAGGCCTGCTCCATGTTAAAGATGGGGTGACATTGGAGAAGTTGGTAAGGCCATCCTTCCAAGGGCTGCAACAAGTGGCAATCATCAAGAGAGGCTGAATTTACCCTGCACAGTGGTCCTCTATATGAGGTATTATTACCAACATAATTGCTAACAAATTAATAAATAAGCTGAAGTATAAATTTTGAGGGACCCATTCATGTGCACTCATAAGATGCTTCTTGGAGGGCTTTTAGAAATAACTGGAAGACCTTGTGTAAGGGGATTTGATGTAAAATTTAACTGAGGTACTTAATGAGAATAAAAATTAATTTCCCCCACTGTGATATGAGGCCAGTATGTGTTGGTAACTTGGAAGATAATGAGTGGGAAGAATTGGGTCAACATTGGGAGAAGTGCAAGTCTATTTCACCTTGGGTATTGATGCTGAACTCCTCAGGAAAGGAAAATTGGTGGCTCTAAAACAAAGCCACAGTAACTACAAAACTGGGTAGGGGGGAAAAATTCCATCTTCTGAGGCTATAGAAAAGGTGAGACATTGCTTATAGGAAACTACTTTATTCTAATCAAAGTGTAACAAACTATTAAATTTTATTTTATTTTATTTTCAAACTATTAAATTTTAAAGGAATAGGTTTTGTCTTATATTATCCCTGTATTTCCAATTCCTAGCAAAGCACTCTACACTGTAGGAAATTTTGAAAAAGTTTTTATATAAATTTTCTCACTAAATAAAATCTAAATTATTAATTTTAAAAATTGATCTCTATTGCTAGAGGAATAAATCACAAACGCCAATATACAGCCTAGCTCCAATCTACTTAAACAATCAAATCTCCCCATCCTTCTCTACATGCAATCTATAATCCTATTAACCCTCAGCCTTTCACCAATGACAACTTGCCTAAACTTGTGATCCTGTTTTTCCTCAGCTTGTCTCTTAATTGGGGATGCATTTCTCCCAGTCCCAGTGTTCATCTGTATATTTTTATTTCATCTCAAAGGCTCTACTAACTGCTCATTCTTTTTTTTTTTTTTAAGATTTTATTTATTTATTTGAGAGAGAGAGAATGAGAGACAGAGAGCATGAGAGGGAGGAAGGTCAGAGGGAGAAGCAGACTCCCTGCCAAGCAGGGAGCCCGCTGCGGGACTCGATCCCGGGACTCCAGGATCATGACCTGAGCCTAAGGCAGTCGCTTAACCAACTGAGCCACCCAGGCGCCCACTGCTCATTCTTTTAATGTACTAAGTCTACGCAGACTGAATTAATCATGCCTTCCTTTTCACACCTATAATACCTTAGATTTTGAGGAAGGTAATCATTTTTGATAGCTCTTTTTCTACTTCCACTAATGCCCTACAGTCTTTTTCTTAGCCTTAGCCAGAGACAGAGAGAGGTTCATGAATTTGTTTGTTTAATGTAAATTAGGTCATATCTCTCCATTGCTCAAGATCTTACCATGGTTTGCCATCACACTTAAAACTCAGTTGCTCATCTTGTCTTTCTAGGTCCACACTTCTCTGCATATGGCTACTTCTCCAAAGTCATCACCCTCTCACTGACTCCCTTCCCACCATATTGTTTCTTGTGGTTCCTTGAGCCTGCCAAGTCCATTGTAGCTTCAGGGCTTTTTCATTTGCTTTCTCCTCTGCCAGGAAATATCCTTTCCCAACTTTTTTGTGGCTCACATCTTTATTTTATTCCTGTTTCTATTTAAATGTCACCTTCTGAGAGAAATGTTCTCTAACTTACCTAATCTAAAATAGCCCCAACTAAAATCTTTATACTTCCTTTGACATCTACCCATTAATTAACAAAGATCAATTATTTTATAATGTATAATATAAATTCAAAAAGCTTTCTGGCCAAAAGCTGATATATTTCTACAAAAAAAATTAAACCCCCCCATAATGGATTAGAAATAATTTGCTTAGTGATAAAAATATTGAAAGTGATCTAACTCTTAACCAGTGTGTAGCTGTTTTGCTCAGAAAATAGAACCTATCTATAGTAAAACCTAAATAACATCTTACCTCTTAGAAAGTAATGGGATGTGTTTCTTTTTGATCAATGAACATTCAATTATTGCTCTTAATATTGCAGATGATTAGTTAAAATCCAGTCTCTCTTCAGTGAAGCATATATGTGGTTTCATATATGCTATTGGTCTGGAAGAGATTGATTCACTAAGCAGAAATTTTGTTTGACCAACTAAAACCTGTTTCTCTTTTTTTGCCCTTAAACTGTATAAACCTTAGCCTTTTAATGTTGGTTTAACTTTGGTCAAAACCTTAGAAAGTCTCTGTCCATGACATTTTTTTTTTTTTTTTGAGAGAGAGAGAGCACAAGTGGGGGAAGGGGCAGAGGGAGAGGGAAAAGCAGACTCCCCGCTAAGCGGGGAGCCTGATGATGCACGGCTCAATCCCAGGACCCTGGGATCATGAACTGAGCCGAAGGCAGGCACTTAACCAACTGAACTAACCAGGCGCCCCTGAGTGACTTTTCAACCATGAAATTCCATTCTGAGCATAATGCCAATTTTAATTTCCTCAGTGTCCCTGGATGTTCAGTTTCTTCCAGTTACTCCTGAGTAGTGCTAGAAGTATATGGTTAGTTTTAGGTTGAAACCACATATTCTTAACTCCCTATGTGAGTTAGACATAGATAGGCTTCACGGAGTTCACCTAGGTCTCTTCCCTCCCCAGAGATAATTATTTAAATTTATATTACTTTGAAAATTACTTTGTGGTGCAAAATTATGCTAAATTTATGATGCGAAGTGTTTTCTGTCACTTCAGAACAATCATGGAGTAGCAAACTGTTGTTTATATACAATTATTATTACTGCCACATTTTATCATCTAAAATAGGCTGCCATTAATAGCAGTTAGAGAAATATTTCATTTATGGATATCTCTTTCACATTGGGTCAAGCTTAAGTTGGAAAGATAAAAAATAATGGAAGCTTCTGTATCCATTGGTTCTATTTTCTTCACTGGATATAATGCACAAGTATGGAAAGAGTCTTGCTAATGGAAAGAGAAAATAAACAAAGCTAAGGGGCCATACATACTGCCTATGGCATTTGGTATCCTTCAGCACCCTCTTCTATTTTCCTCTTTACAACTAAGGTTCTGGACAAAATCTGTGTTTTGCCAGGGATATGTACCCCTGTGATATTTGGAAGACAGAAAGCAGGTAGAGGCTATTTTCTGTGGTGATGTTAGCTGACCCATTCCACTCTCTAGGCAGCATCTTGGGATGTGGGGCAGCACAGCCATTGCAGTAGACAGATTAATGGTAACACGTTTCCATTCCCTGCATCATACATGGTATGCTGTTATTTGAGGTACAAAAGCTTAAATCACCATCTCAATTTTACTTTTCCATCCCTTTGGGTGATTTTTAAGTGCCTAATTCCCTGTGTTAAATTTTCTTCTGCTTGAAACACCCAAAGTGGTTTTTGTTTCCTGCATTCAAACCTACCTGACACAGCACTTAATATCTCTGCATCCCAAGAATACATTGGAGAGGTGAGGCCCTTTACTAAAAGAAAAGGCTGTTTATCAACAACTGGTATGTTACCAAATCATGGGTTTGTTTCAAAACAAAAGCCAGAGAATTTGAAGCGTCTTTTAAAGCTTCCTACCTCACTCCTAAACAAAGCAAATCTCAAAGGACCACAAACACCTTGCTAAACTCCTACACTGTGGAAATAGGTGAGCTGGTTTGAAAGAGAGGAATAAAACTGAAGTAGCATCAGTGTCAATTGGCATTATCTACCCCTGATTTCCTGACATTTTCTTTAATATTGAGAAACATAACTTGGAGGAATTGATAGCTAGTCATTTCCCTCAGGCAGGCAACTGGATGAAATCCCTGAGTGCAGTAAATTCATACTCTAGTGACAGTCTTAAAATAGTTTATATTTTACCAAGAAAAACTTAAATGGAAGAAAAAAAAAACAGTATTCTGTCAGATGGACCAACCCCTGTTAAGGTGATGATTAGAACACAATAGGTTCTATAGCTTTGGTAAGAAAGAAAGTCCATAGTTCTATGGCTCAGTTTCTATCAGCATGCATCCAAAAGTCTCTTCCAGCTGAAAGAAGTCTATTAGGTGACATAAACGTTGTCAGCTTGGCCAGATCTAGCACCATAAGTTGTCAAATGATTTTGTCAAGAAATGACAATGAGGTTTGAAGTTATTTTCAATTACATAGATGCTTACAGACTTAATAGATAAAATGGGGTTTTTTTGTTTTTGTTTTTTTGTTTTTCTGTTTTTTTTTAAAGATTTTATTTATTTATTTGAGACAGAGAGAATGAGAGAGAGAGAGAGAGAGCACATGAGAGGGGGGAGGGTCAGAGGCAGAAGCAGGCTCCCTGCCGAGCAGGGAGCCCGATGCGGGACTCGATCCTGGGACTCGATCCTGGGACTCCAGGATCATGACCTGAGCCGAAGGCAGTCGCTTAACCAACTGAGCCACCCAGGCGCCCGAGATAAAATGTTTTTAAGCTTCAGACTAAATTTCAAACAAATGCTTAAGTCTTACTGAGAAAAAAAGAAAAGCAAAATTTAAGTACAATTTAATGAAGAGAAGTTCATTCATGACTTGCCATTCTTTTCAGAATAGTTTTAGACTTAGAAAATGTCTAAAATTTTTGGTTCATTGTAATATCATTACTCTGCAAGCAATGTTGCCTTTGGACAGTTTTCATGCTGGATAAAGGTACTAGAACCATATATACACCTACATTTCTTAACAAAAGAAAATGTTTTTGTAAACCAGAGTTCAATGTTTTTATTTCACAGACATTGTATTATTTATCCTTTTTTATTTTGATTTTTATTGATAAGTAGAAATGCAGATATTAAATGTATGGTTTGATGAATTCTGACAAATGCATAAGACCATACAATCATTTCTAGAAGTATAGAAAATTCCCCTATGCACTCTTACAGTCAAGCTCTCTACAACACACACTTTCTGATTTCTTTCCCCATAGATTATTTTTTCCTTTTCTTAAATGTCATATAAATGGAATTATATACCATGTAATATTTTGTGTCTGGCTTCTTTTACTCTGTATAATGCTTATATCCATTCAAGCTATGTGTAACAGTGTTTCTTCCTTTGTATTGATAAGTAGTGTAAGAACTCTGCAGCTCCTCATATAAATCTGTATACTCCCTGCTCCTCTCTCCTAGTCTTTGGGCTATTGTAACTGTGCATGTCACTTTTGCATATGCTATAAACACAACATATCTTTTGATTTTTTTCATCAGTCAGTTATCTTTTGGACCAATTAAGAATGACAAAATATCAATTTTTAAAAATTTATCCCTTTTTTTTTTTTGCTATTTCTGATGTTCATTTTTTGTAAGGATCTTAGTTTCTCTTTGATATTATATAACTCCAACCTGAAAAACTATTTTCTTTTAGTTCATGTGTGTTGATGATGAATTCTCTCAGTTTTTGTTCTTCCTAAAAAGCCTTTATGCCTCTTTCATTTTTTAAAAGATATTTTTGCTGGGTAGAAAAGTTTTGGTTGACTTTGTTTTTCTTTCATCACCTTAAAGATGCCACCATAGTGTCTTTTGGCTTGTATAATTTGTTATGAGAAGTCTTTTATAATTCTTACCTTGTCTATCTGGGTGCAAATTGTCCTTTTCCTCTGGCTGCTTTCAAGATTTACTTTTCACCTCTGATTTCTAGCAGTTTCAATATGATGTGTTTATGTGTGGGATTTTTTGTTTGTTTTGTTTTTAGTATGTACCCTTCTTAGGTCTCTCTGAGCTTTTCAGATATATGATTTTTATTATTTT
This sequence comes from Mirounga leonina, assembly GCF_011800145.1. Classification (NCBI taxonomy): domain Eukaryota; kingdom Metazoa; phylum Chordata; class Mammalia; order Carnivora; family Phocidae; genus Mirounga; species Mirounga leonina. The sequence continues at coordinate 19,793,007 of NW_023270314.1, read as the reverse complement.
TGGAAAATTTTCAGCCATTACCTCTTCAAATATTCCTCCACCTCCATCCCCTCTCAATTAGCTTTCTGGGATTCTAATTACACATATGCTATATTGTTTTATAATGTCCTACAGAATGCTTTGTTCTCTTTTTTTCCTGCTAATTTTCCTGTAATTTTTGTATTCCATTGTGTATAATTCCTATTGACCATATGTCAGCACCACTGATTCTTTTCTTAGCTGTGCCATGTCTACTGCTAAGTCCATCAAAGCCATTCTTTAACTATGTCACCATTTTTCCTTAGCCTTTCCATGTCATTCATGTCTCTGCTAAAATTTCCAATCTGTTCATGTCTACCTTTTCAACTAGAGCTTTTAACTTATTCATCATAGTCCTTTTAAATTTCCAGTCTGAAGCTGATTCTGTTGATTATTTTGGCCTTTAATAGTGGGTTGTATTTCTCTTGATTGTCCCTTGATAGTCACTTTTTTAGTCACTTTTTTTTTCATGTGTTTCATAACTTTAAGAACAGAAGAGACTGAAATAATATTTTTGCCAAAAATTGTCAGGCTTCTCTTTCTGCTCTGCCTTAAGTGTGAGGGGTTGAGTTAATCTAGTTAGGAGTTTAGCTGGCCTTGGATTTTACTGTTTACTTTTGTTTGATGTTTGTTATTACTATTATTACCCTCAGTGTATTACAAGCTTCAAATTTTTCTAGTGTTATCTTATTATGTTTAGTGTAAGATTAGATTGCTACAGTGTTTTTCTCAGTGTTCCTGTTCTACCCTCAACTTTAGGTGTTTCCTCTAAGCCTGTACTTCAGAAAGATTTTCTCCATGCTCTTGTCCATTCTCCAGTGGTAAACCACTATTACTTGTTACTGAATGTTTACTCGTGTGGTAGGGAGTGGGGTGTAGTCTCTGTTGTCACAACTCAGCCTATTTTAGGCAAGATTTATATTCTTGGGTATTGGAGATAGGACTTTTTCAGTGATTCTACCTCTTGCACAATAGCAGAACACCTTTAATTGTGTAAGTCTAAAATGATTTCTCTTTGAAGCCCAGAAGTAGAGGGATTTTTATTTCCCTTCCCCCAGCCAAAATGGGTGTTCACTGAAATCTCTGTGGATAACAGAGTTTGCTTCCCTTAAGACTTTTATCTAGTGGAACTTTGTGCTTTTCCTATTACCCTCCATCAAGTCTACACCTGAGGGTGGCTTTCCTCATTCTCCCACCCTGCCCTCCATCTTTTTAATGAGAATTTGGTGAGATCTATTGAGAAAAGTTTTCAAATGTCCGCAAATTCTTATGCCAAACCATATTCAGCTTTTAACAACTGGTTAAACATTTTAGCTGAATATTTCTTATCAGAATAATGGGAAGCCCATTTTCCTCCTGTGGTCTGCCTTAGGTAAGTCAGTAGTAACATTTCATTTCTCTTTGGAGTTATCTGTCTGTCTTTACATGTCAGACTAGTTGGTTGCCCTATTTATTTGCTCTCTAATGGGTTTTAAAAGAGTTATGATTTGCAAAAAATCATCTGGCTTTTTCTTGTTGTTAGATTGGGAGTAAACTCTTTCCAACTTAATATACCCTAAACAGAGACTGGAAGACCACCTTCATTTTGAAAGATATGTATATTTTTTCTGGATAAAGAATTCTGAGGTGATAGCTTTTATCTTTAAAAAAGGATACTGTTACTTTGTCTTTTATCTTATCTAATTTCTTATGGTAAGTTTATGGCTCTTTTTTTTATTCACCTATTTGGAATATATCCTCCTTAGTCTGGTTGTTTTAAAATTTTTCTGTACAATGGTTTTTAGTGAGTTAATTGTATGCCTTATATATAGTTTTCTTTGTATTTATACTGGTTTGGTGTATTGACTTTTCTGGATCTGTGGATTTCATTTCCATAAAATTTGGAAAATTTTCAGCCATTATAATTTCAAATTGTTTTTCTGATTTCTCCCTTTCTGATACTCCAATTACAATGATATTAAACAGTTCGAGTGTGTCCTGTAAATCCCTTAGGTTGTGTATATTTGTTTAGTTTTTAATCTCTCTGTGCTTTATTTTTTATAATTTCTATTGCAGTGTCCTAATGCTCACTGATCTTTTTTCCTCTGCATTCCTCTGTTGCTAATCCCATCCAGTGAATTTAAAAATAGAGATATGTGCTTTTCATCTCTAGAAATTTATGTCTTCCATTTCTTCTCTCATTATTTTCATGTTTTTGTTTGTTACATCCTTGAGCATAGTTATGAGCATGTTGAAGTCCTTATATTTACTTCCTCATCTGTTATTTCTGTATCTATTTCTATGGACTGATTTCTCCCCTGGTAAATGCATCAATCTTTCTACTTTGCACATATCCATGGATATTGTTGAGTGCTGAACTTTAGGTTCTTCCTCTTAAGATTGTTGCAGTTTTTTCTAGGAAGCAAGTAAATTATTTGGAGATCAACTTGATATCTTTCCAAGGCTTATTTCTAAGCACTGTTAGGACAGTTATAGTGTAGCGTGTCTAGATTAGCCGTACTATGAGGCACTATCCTTCTAGAGTGTCTCCTGAATGCCCTGTTTAACATGGTTTCTCAACTTTTTATGGCCAGTATTCAGACATTCTCAGACCTATCTTAGCTCTGAGGAGTAGTCTTACAATTTCCTGCCATGTGTTTTACTGCACAGATATTTGACTTATTATTTAACCACAGACTTTAGGAAACTTCTATACAGATTTCTGAAACTTTTATTTATTTCTCCCTCCTCTCTGGTGCTCTGCCCTCCAAATTCCAGCTGCCTCTATCTCCCTCATCTCTAAGCTCTGTCTTTTCTGTTGGGGTCTTCTTCCCTATACCACCATTTGAAAAGTTCCTTTAAGCAGGAGACTGTGTCAATTATTATGCTTATTTCGTTTGTTTATCTTCTCTATGGATCACTTCTAACTATTCAGAGTCTGAAAATAATCTTTTCATGTATTTTTCTGGTTTCTAGTTTTTTAAGACGGGAAAGCAAGTGCAGTCCTCATTAATTATGGCTGCAAGCAATTTTTGAGCAGTTTATGCATTTGGAGATTTTCTGGGTTTTAGTTAATTTCATTAGCCCATCCTGTAATCTAAGACCTGTGTGATTTTCCTTTGTTCCTAAAATATCTCTATATGTGAGTCCCAACTCTATGCAGATAAGGTACTGACCCTCATCTATAGAAGCTATTGACAGGCAATTTGCTCTTTATGAGAGCTCACTTCTCTTTGAGAATTTAGTTTATCAAAGTTTATTTGCATTCATCACTTTCACTATCCCTGTGGAACAGTATGATTTTTATTTTTGACTTAATATTTCTTTTGTTGCCAGGCAGTGGAAATTTTCACATTCATCTACATCCTGACTTGGAGTGGAAGTTGTGTACTTTTGACAATTTTTTAGTAAGTCTTACTAATACCACTTCTTTTTGACATGCTGTAATAAATTAATTGGTCTCTTTTTAAAAAGCAGTGAGGCAAGCATTCAGATTTCTTAAAATATAAATCAACCTACAGACTTTTTTTCAAACAAAATTCTTTATGAAACAGGATCTACAGGCTCTCTTTTTGTTCAGCTTTACAGAACACAGCTTTTGGCAAAAGGGCACTTTACAACGTGAGTATTTTGGGGGGTTCCCAAATTAACCTAGGGCAAGTTCCTCTTCTTTCCCTTATTTTAACATGCCATCCCTTCTTGGACTTCTGCACAGAGAAAGCAAGTTACATATGTATTGCATGTATCCTCTACCTCCCTTGAGACAGGATTTTCCAGTCTCTTTTCATCTGGTATAGAATTAATCTCTGTTCTTTCTAAATCCTTACCCAAGTTACAGCCTCAACATTTGGGGTGAATGTAAAGAAACAGGCTTATTCTAGGAAACAAATCTGTAACACTTTCAAAAATACTAACATGAAAGTGAGAATACCTATGAAAAGCCCTTGTTTTAAAAGCAAACTGATGTTTCAGAGATCAAGATCATAGATTATAGAACTAAAGGTTTGACAAAATCACAAAAAATGCAGATGTCCTATATATCATCTAACACTGTCTTTTTCTTTTTCTTTTTCTTTCTCATTCTGAAGCATTGATCTCTTGCCACTGTCTGTCCTTCGTGCTCTTCCATATTATATCAAATGATGCAAAGAGGATGATTAAAATTGTTGTCCTGATTTTTTATTCTCCAGGTTAAAAATTATAGAGGTAGCACCACTGATTTTCAGAAATGCTCTCCACTGAGTAAATTCCTTAAATATGGAGGGTAGGCATAGATGAAAGTGAAAAATTGATTTTTGTTGAGTCAGCTTCTTAGGAAATCCTTACTTCTTTTGAAGGCAAGTTAAAGATTGAAACAATTTATATAGCCAACAAATACATTTATGAAAGAGTACTGATAATAGGGATACAGATGTGTAGGAATTATGTACATAATCTTTTTGCTAATTATTAACTATTCCATTAAGCAAATAGTTTTGAAAGCTAATACTGTAGTGTCCAGTGGTGTAGCCACTAAACACATGTGGCTATTTAAATTTATATTAATCACAATTAAATAACAATTAAAATTCAGCTCCTCAGTGGCACTGACTGCATTTGAAGAGCTCAGTAGGCACATATGTCTAGTGGCTGTCCTACTGGACTGTAAATATAGAACATTTCCATCACTGCAGAAAATCCTATGGGATAATGCTGGCCTAAAATGTACTATATTCTGTCCTTGGCAGTAGGTTATATAAAAATACAAAATATTTGCCTTCATGGAGCTAATTTATGTTGCTATATTTAGACAATAAGCATGCAAATTAATAATATTAACTCATGTTAAGAATAAAATAAAAGTGTTGTGATGAGCACTGGGTGTTATACACAATTAATGAATCGTTGAACACTACATCAAAAACTAATGATGTACTGTATGTTGGCTAACTGAACATAAAAAAAAAATAAAAGTGGATCATAAGAATCAAAGAAAAATTTCTGAGTCAGGATAGAGTTGGCTACTTTTAACCAAAATGATTTCGGAAGATTTCTTAGAGAATGTGGCATAGAAGTCAACCATGCCAACACCTAAGATAGGAGCATTTGAATCAGAAAGAATAGAAAATACAAGTGTCCTCAGTTTTACAAGGTTATCTGAGACAGAAAAAAACAAAAAGTGTGACTGAAGCATGGTGGTCATTTGAGAAGAGTGTTAAAATATGAGATCAGAGAAGTGGGAAGTACCAGATCTTATGAAGTCACTGTGGTAGAAAATATAAGTTGGCTTTCTCAGCATCTATTACAACTCCCTCAATTTTGACTTTCTATATAATAAAGCTAGTGACAATAGGTTTTCCAGACACCTTTCATACTAGATAACCATATGTGAGCTAAGCTTTACCAACTAGGTGTGAGTCTGAAATGAGCAACTGAAGATGATAGCTATACACTGGAAGACTATCTCCAGGCAAGAACAAAACTAGAAAGCATTTGTTTGCTTGTGGCAACTATTACAGTACCTAGGGCACTGATCCTCTGCTGCCATAGGTATCTACAGGTCCTGTAGCATAGACAGTCATGTTCTTGGCTTTTTTGGTCCTGGGCTGTGCATACTCAAAGCTAGTTCTCTGGCTTTCCTGGATAGTGTATTTGAATAATTTTTTACTCAATAATTTAAAACAGATTATGTTGGGGGTGCCTAGGTGGCTCAGTCAGTTAAATGTCTGACTCAGCTCAGTTCAGGTCTTGATCTTAGAGTTATGAGTTCAAGCCTCATGTTGGGCTCCATACTGGGCATGGAGACTGCTTAAAAAATAAAAACATAAATACATAAACAAATAATATAAGATTATGTTGTCTGAAAATAAGGACCAAATATATGATGCAGCTTTTGAAGTTGTAGAGGGAGGAACTTAACAAAACTTCCCCTCAAAAAGCAATGACAAAAAGGACAAAAGTTAAAAGTTACCAAATCAGAAAGAAGGAACATTGCTGCTGACCCTACAGAAATGAAAAGACTTATAAGGAAATACTATAAACAATGTTATGCCGATGGACAATCCCAATGAAATGAGCAAATTCCTAGAAAAATGCAATTATCAATATTGACTCATGAAGGAAGAAAGTATTAATTTATCTGTAACAAAGATATTTATTAGTAAGTAAAAATCTTACTAGAGAAAAAATGTAGGCCTAGGTAGCTCCATTAATGAATACTATGAGATATTTAAGAAAGAAATACCAAGCCTCCACAAACTCTTCCAGGAAATAGTGGACAAAGGAACACTTTCCAGCTCATTTAATGAGGGCAGTCTTTACAAATGACTTGTGAAAGGTGAAGAAATCTGAGAAAGGGACTGATTCAAATAGTTGCTCTCTCAGTGTGATATCAAGAGTCCCTAGAGTGGTGGTAATGGGAGGGTTAAAGATGGGGTATTATAGTGGCCACACTTATCTCAGGGATCAATTGCTTTTCATCCAAGTTTAGATTCTTTTGGACACACATGTCCATCAGTAAATCTATACATCATGGAAATCAATGGTATGATGATGGTTGTTTCTTTGTTTTGTTTTGTTTTGGTTTTGTTTCCAAACTGCATTAAGGGCCTGAGCACATAAAGAGATGTGGAAGAGCACCTGTTTCTCTTTCCCAGTTCATTCCTAAGTTAGGAGTCGGCAGCACTTCAGAGTCCTCTAGAGGGTGGTGTTGCTTAATTCCAAATACCAAGTCTTGGCAGTCTTGGGTCTGAAATTCTAGTCTTGGACCTTGGAAATGGAAATAATTTAACACAGTTTTTGAAGGTTGTGCTTGGGAAAATTTCTGTAAAAAGATAATTTCCCTTAAACATGTGCAAGGACAAATGAAATACATGAGGTTAAAGTGTTCTTTCTTGCTCATTTGCATACATCATCTGTCAGGTTCTCACAAAACCAAGCTCTCTCCCAATGATTCCCACTAGCCCTTGTTCACCTTCTGCTCTGTCCAGGTAACACTTATTCATTCTTCATATTTCATAAGTCTGTATGGGAGTCTTCTTGACCTTTTGTTCCCTGACCACACCTCCCTTAACCCCCAATTAATGATGAACAAATCCTCATGGAAAACAGAGGGCATAGAGGTGAAAGTAACAAAGGTAAAGAAGAAAACATTTTAATACATTTTTGATGATAATCTTGTACATTTCAGGAAACAAACTGGAAATGCCCGAGACTAATGCTTGAGACTGAAGTTAACAATAAGTGAATTTTTTATATCCTTCTGGGGACAAAAGAACAAATATTGCGTCTATTATAGTGGTGCTATGTGAGACAATAAAATCATATTTCAATTCTAGAATCTACCATAATGAATTGTACTTTTTTGTACATATCACTCCCTTTAATAAATATTTGCTCAATTGAGTTGACCTAAGTTTGAAAGAGTAGAGAAATGATTTCCACCTCAGGGCATTTTGAAAATTTTAAAAGAAAAGTTGAGTTTGGGATAAAACTTACAAGATAGGGAATATATTTTTAGGTAACAATGACAGAAGAGTGTGTTGGAGGGAATAGAAGAAAGTGGAAATGTCATATAATAATGATAACTGTCGTTTAGTACTTACAATATATCAGGTAATTTATATACATTGTCTCATGTAATTCTCACAATGACCCTAAATCCCCATTCTGTACATGGGGAAACTCAGGTTCAGAGATTTTGAGAATTTGCTGAAGTTCACACAGCTCCTAGGTAACAGAGGCTGAATTCATTCCTCAGAGCTCTCTGACTCTTAATCACCATACGCAAGACTCATCCACATAGTTCTCTTGTTACTGGATTAGAATTTATACTGGAGAGAATTAGATTTTAAGACTAGAAAATGACTGTAGAGAAGCTTGTAGGTGAACAACTACATCTGTCAGTAGCTAAGCAATGTCTTGTTTCAATGACAGACATGATATTTACAGTGAAACTGACCTTTTTTATATGTAAGAAGTTCAACACAGGATTCCATTTACTATGGCAGGATATGAAATTGACTCATGAGAGTTGACCTTCCTAGTACTTCCAAACCTAGACTTTAAAAAAAAAACCCAAAAAACCTGAAATTGACAGCAGGCATTTAACAACTAGTGACTAAATGGGATACTGGGAGAAGCATAGTTGGAACACAAAAGTTTAGATAACTTTTTATTACACTGGACTGTCTCCTGCCTTATTAGTTCAAGGTTCCCATATAGATTTCACTGGGGAAAAAATGAACTGAGATTACATCAAGATAAAGTAGCATATAATGAAAATTATGCATGGAATATCTCTTTGAAATTAGATTTTCCCCATCACTTAAACTAGAGCTGTATTAGAGGTTTAAAAACTTCATCTCATAAAAATACATAAATTACAGTCTGGCTAATATAGGCTTGATTGTACTTGCATCAGCTTTGAGTTAATCTGGAAGGTAAATGTAGGTGTATGCAAAACTCTGAATTTAATACTGTGGTGATTATGGTAGCCTAAGAGTTCAGAGACCTCCAATTTAGAAAATGACCGAAGAGTAGAGAAGCAAAGGAAATCTATGCTTTACTCTGACTCACATTTTCTACACAGGAAACTTCCATTCATCTCATGTATACACACACACACACGTATGCACACGTATGCACATGTACACATACACACACACACACATATGTCTAAGTAGCCTTTATATTCTACTAGGTAGATGCCTGCTGGATTTACTTACTTTTGTCAGCCAGACAGCACAAATCAACATTCTCAAATTATACCTTTCATTCACACACAAAGGACCTACAATTTGTATTGTGATCTTTTTGTCTCTTTTTATAGACACTATGATGAAATTCCACCTATAGTGATGGAATTCATTGCAATATTAGGAAAGCATATTTTCTCTTTTGGAGATGAGTTGAAAATTGACATTTTTGAGTTTCACTGGATTTACACATAACCAGCCAGGGGGGAAAAAAAGATAGTTAAAAGTGAAAAGTGGAATATAGCAAGTTCAGAAAAGCTATACTTGAGTTGACAGCTGAAAAAATTAATTTCCTTAGTTTTTAAAATTTAACTAGAAAACTTTCAGTAGAGCTCTAAATTTAATTAAGTGGTTATATATATATATATATATATATATATATATACTAAGGTGCAATACCTAAAGGCTAATTTTTAAACTAATCTGGGCAATATTTTCAAAGAAAAATGATATCATTAAATATAATTTAACAACTCCTTTATCATGAAAATTAAAACTAACATTGTACCAACTGCAGTTATAATGGCTTATAGCACAGGAAGATATTTTTCTTGGATATGCATATTTTGTATATTGAGTGAATCAAAAATAATTTCTGTACCTGTGATCCTACCACTGTATGCAGGTATTTCTTTTAGAGTAATGGCTTCCTGATATAATTTAGTTAACATTTAAACAGCACAAACTTTGTAGAATAAACTAGGTAGATTGGAGTGATCAAAGAATAGATACAGTTTGTGATTTCAGGGGATATTCAATCTCTTGTTTTAGAATCAAATTCAGTGACTTTTCAGCTTTTGGTGAGTATCAGATTCATGTATATTCCAGTCTTGGATTTGATTTTACCTTTTTTATAAGCTATTATATTAGCATGTTACTTTTTCATGAATGCTAGTAGAAGATACAAGACTCCAAGGTCAGAGACAAAGGATTTTATTACTCACAATACTACAAGCAGCATGTGAGCATCAATAGATGCCTCATTCCCTTGTCCTCATCAGCCTCCAGGGCTGATGTGGAGTGCCTAACTAGATTCCAGGTGTCCGAACTAGAATTATGTTTGAATCTACTAGCTTCTCTTTTGCCTAAGCTGCCACTCAGATAGTATACCAATCAGGCCCACTGGAGCTAACTAGTAGAAAGATAAACATCATGCCCAGGAATGGTCAAGGAATAATTCTGAATTTTCAAGATAGTTTTATATATTTATCCTCCCCTTTTCCCTGATCATTACCCAGGAGGGAGCCAAGAGGAGATCAGCTCATTCTGGGATGGTCACATTCAGTGACTAAATCATCTTACTAAGAAATATAGACCAGGAAGAGATAAAGTACATAGAAATAGTTTTTAGGTGATTTCTAAAAAATCCATTCTACCTCTCAGTGATATCAGCAGCCTAAAAATGATAAGGGGCATGAATGTCTCTCAAATACCATAATCATCTACCTGTTTTTTGGTGGCTTTTAAAGGGCAAACCACTGCCAGACTATAGATGGTTTGGAAAGCAGAACATCGAGCACAGTCTAGATTTAAGAATCATATTTGGGTAGCCAGAGTTACCTGATTAGACTGGAACAGTAGCACTATGACCAGAAAAAGTGTTGACAGTCATAAAATACCATAGATAGCCTAAAAAAGAGGGATAAAAAACTCCATATAGTCAATTTGCCAAAGACGGCAGGAACAATTACTTCTGCAATGTACCCTTCACTGTGAGTCAAAGGAGTCAAGTTTTAGCAAGAGCCATGTTTTGGCATGATGTGATTTCTGCACCAGAAACATATAGTCCTTTACTTTATTCCCTGTCTATAAAAGTGATGTGTTGTCTTGTCTAGTATGGTGATGAATTTAGGTAGTGATGGTTGCCATCTGAGCAGGCTTGATCAGCAGCTTGATTTTAGTTGGTCTCATCAGAGAATGGCCCTGTACAGTAAACAGCAACATGAGTGATGAAGTCTGTCTGAGCTCCGGCTGAGATTTGTTTCCACGGTTCATGGCTCCAAAAAGGGGTGTATTTAATCTGCTACTCTGTGGTTTTCCAAGTGGCAGACAAGACACCTGGGACACTGGAAGCAGTTCAAGTGTTAATAAAAATGTACAAAGATTCATGAAGGGTAGTATTGGCCAGAGCTATTAAGACGGTCTTGAGTTATGCCCAGTGACTGGAGTAACCCATCCACTTTTGTTTACAAGTAGCTGGCACAAAGACTGAACATCAGTAGTGGTTCAGTGGACAGCATTAAGTTTTAATTTAGCTGAGCCATCAGTAAATCAGGCCTAGAAATTTAGAAGAACACCTGTGAATCAAAGACCCTCATTGAGCCAGCAGTGTTGCTTCATGAGGGCAGTGAAGTTAAAGTTTCCTTCAAAGATCTAGCTGCCTCATGAAGGAAACATATGTTCTGGCCAGTCCCACTGTGCTTTTGACTGTACCATTTCCATTTGACAAGTGAGGCTTGCTGAATTTCCTTGTTAATGATCCTGGACATCTTTTTATATGTTTATTGGTTATTTCTATTTATTTTCTATGTGTGGTCTGTTTCCATTATTTGCCCAGTTTTTTATTTACTTGTTCATACCCATATTGCTTTGTTAAAGTTCTTTTTATGTTATGTTTACAAACATGTTACTTGTCATTTATGGTATCTTTCACTATACAATAGTCTGTAATTACTGCATATTCAAGTCTGTCACTTTGTACCTATATATCTTCTGGGTTTGGTGCATTACCTCAAAGGTATTCTTCTACTCTAGTATTATTAAAATATTTCTGTATGTTTTCTTCCAAGCATTATAATGTTTGAATTTTTAAACCATCTAGAATTCCTTTTTATATTTGAAGATTAGTAATCAAACTTTATTTTCTTCTAAATAATTAGTCAATGTCCTAAGAGCATTCATTGTATTATTCTTCCATTCACCATTGATTTAAAATGCCTCCCTTTTTTCATGCAAAAATTCCAAATATGCTAGGATATATATTTTGGACTCTTCATCTGAGTCTAAAATACTAGCATAATGGTGCTGACAGGACAGGAAAATAATTATGTGATATTGTTTGGAAATGAATAGTAATTTTTAGATATTGCCTTGTAGCTCATAATATCATTGCATTTCTCAGATCATGCTTAAATGTGCATTTTTTTTCATTTTTTTATAATGTTACAAGAATTATTAATAGATCTTATATTACACTTATATTACATTTATGAAAAGATAGAATGAAATTTAGTTTTTATAAGTAACTATTCAATAGCAAAAATAGATTTAATTTTAAAGCATCCCAGTAACTAGGATCATCTTTTTCAGTAAGGAAAACCATCACTTCATTCTATATTTATACCTACTCCGTTGCCAGAAAACCAAAGATGTGAGTGAGGTTAAAGGGGATAAGGACCTACATCTTCTTTTTTGGCAATTTTCTTTATCTTTGTGTCAAGACCAAAATCTACTGAAGTCCATGTAACTGACCTTTCAGTCTTATGTGAGGGAAATCTTGAATACTTACTATATTTAATAATGGATTACAGAGGTTTCATCATCACCAAAACAGTAACCTCTCTAACTCCTGAATCTTGGTATATGAAATCCCCAAAATAAATGCTACATTAACTGAGACATTGATATGGAATTCTACTTCAAGCTTAATTACTGCTACTTGGTTCTTGGGTTTAGCCTTCAATCATGTATATGGAGTGTAGTCATTCATAGTTTAATGTTGGATATACTAACCATTCTAGCAAGATGGAGACTTGATTGCTTTTCTTTTTTTAAGACAAGTAGGGAATGCATGCCTAGCACTCTTTGCCTAATTATGTCATTTAATTTTTACGACAATCCAGTAAATTAGATTTTATTATGTTCACTTACTGATGGGAGAAATCATACTCAGAGAGATTAAGTGATCTGCCCAATGCTAAGAGCTAACAAAGAACAAATTTGGAATTTAAAACTGTCTGTAGGGTTCCAAAGTCCATGGTTTTTCTGCTATATCATTCAAATTAAGCTTCAAGGAGCTAACTTAAAGGTGCATACTGATAGCCCTAGGCAGTGACCCTGCTGATTGAATGAATGGTGGTGGAAAGCTTACAGTCAGGATGCATATTTTGGTTACTTCTGGCCTCCAACACGTATATTAAGAAGAGTTAGAGATTTGTCATTATTTTGTTTTTAAATGTGAAGCATGTATTTAAAATATAATTTCAACTGTTACTTAGATCATTTCTCCCCACACTCCTTTTTTTAGGGCAATTATGTTACTTGAGTACAGCTTGGCTCCTTTGTTTCTGTTTGTATTCATTTCTGAATATGTAGAAATCTCACAGGAAAGTGTTATTGCCTTCCCTTTTTCTACCTTGTTTCCTTCCACTCAGTTGCTGTAAGTCAGCGATTACTTTAGTTCTGATTTCTACTTTCAGTTCTCTTTTAGAAAAAAAAAAAAGATAAAGCAGATACACGTAGTTTTCTTATTTCAAACACTATCTCTTTAAAATGTAAATTGTGGGGGCGCCTGGGTGGCTCAGTTGTTTAAGCGACTGTCTTCGGCTCAGGTCATGATCCTGGAGTCCCGGGATCGAGTCCTGCATCGGGCTCCCTGCTCAGCGGGGAGTCTGCTTCTCCCTCTGACTCTCCCCCTCTCATGCTCTCTATCACGCTCTCAATAAATAAATAAAAATCTTTAAAAAAATAAAAATAAATAAAAATAAAAATAAAATGTAAATTGTGTCACTCTACGCTTAAAACCCCCCAGTGACTTCCTATCACTCTCCAGATAAATCCAAGCTCCTTATATGATCTTACAGAATCTAAATTATCTGGTCTTGGCTAACTCTTTGACTTCATTTTCCAGCATTCTACGCTTGGTTATTCCACTACATCTGCTTGAATACTGGTCCTTGCCTCACGGTCTTTGAACTTGCTAAACTCTGCCCGGAGTGCCCTCTACACAGTTCACCCTCTTATGTTATTGCTTTTATCAGCTCAAATGTCACCTTTTAGAGAGACCATCTCTGGCAACCCGATTGTCATTCCTTCTCTTCCTCTTACTTTGTTCTGGTTGTTTCCATAGCATTTGATACTACCTGATATTATTTTATACATTCATTTGCTAATTGATTACTGTCAGTACCACTCACTATAATTTAACCCGTATGAGGCAAGGACATTTTCCTGTTCACCATTCTATCACCTAAACTTGCAACATGCCTTTAAATAGTGGGTGCTCAAGATATATTTTTTAAGTGAATTGATAAACTAATGAATCAATATTTCCTCTATGTCTCTTTTTTCTGAGTTTGTTTCCCATCCTTTTTTCTGAGTTGTTTTTAAAAAACTATTTTTTCTAATTCATTATTCTAGTTGTCTGTAGTATTCCCATTGATATTTGCTGTTTCTACTGCTTTTTAAAATTTTGCAATCATGTTTTCCCTTTCCATGCAATTTTTCCCTGATGCCATAATTTCCCTTTCTGTGCCTGTCTTCCTCCGGCAACATCTTGTGTCTTATTGAAAATAAAGATTTTCTAATATCCTAACCTCTATCTTGTAGAAATCTCGTTTCAAAGAATGGGAGTTTTTCATTCTTCAGATTGATTCCCCTCTTTTGAATTGCTGAAGCATTTTTCATCCCAGTGATTTTCTTCTCTGTACATCTTTACAGAGGCAGATCTGTGCTCATGCTGTATTGTGTCTTGAGGGGGTTTCTCCGAAGAGACTGTGTATGTATCTCTGGGAGAGTCTGCTAGGGGGAGATAGAGAGGAGAATTTTTGATTTACTGTGATTTTACTTTGCCAGCTTTTAGGACATCAAGGTATCGTATGGGATAGAATATGGAAGGAGGAACTGTTCCTTCTACAGGCTTTCTGAGTAAGGAGCAGCATCTCTTTGCTGAAGAAGGTCTTACTAAGTTTGTTGGGGTAGCTCGCTGTGCCATTTTCTAAGTTGGATGGTCACCCTTATAGCAATTGAATATGCCAAGCCTCGAGTAAATATTTTTTAAAGTCCTCGCTCTTTTATCTATAGTTCTCCCAAGGTTATCAGTAAAACACAATTGTTCCCCAAATACACACTAAACTGTGTGGACCATTTTCACCACATAGGCCTGTGCTTCTGACTTAGGGTATACCATCGGGGTCCATTTCAGATACTGCAGGAGTTCCTTGCATGTACTTTTCACTTTCCTGATTGACAGACTAAAATAAATTTCCCTATATTTTTATCTATCTTTCCCAAACTTGGAGAATCTGGAGGAGAGGTGTCCATGAAAGACTATATTCAAGCTACCATTACAGAAAGTTAGTTGCCTATGTTTTCATTTTTAATGTTATATAAAAGTACAGAGACTAGTAGGATCGCCCTAGGTACCTACCTCCCAGTTCATTTGTGTATCAAATATAACTTCCTTGGTGATGATATTTTTGTTCACTTAACATATTACAAGACTGATATTTTTAGATCTATTTTCCTATACCTTATTTGTGATAGGAATTATATTTTCATGGATCTTGATTTGTTTTTCACCTTCTATCCTGAACCTATCAATATCTCAGAGACAAGATTTGCTTTTATCAAAGGAACAGTCCTAGAAAAAAAAAAAAAAGAAGCAATTTCCAGTGTAGGGTGTATCCAGAGTGAATAGTAATTTTTAAAATGTTAGAGGAAACATGTTAAGTTGATACATCTGTTTTCCCTCTTGTCCGATTTCCTCACTGTGCTCTAAAAAGCTGAGGGAAGGGAAAGAAATTCACAGGAGGAACTTTTCATCAAATTCTACTTTGTTACTTTATTTTTTGACACTTTTTTTTTTTTAGATTTTATTTATTTATTTGACAGAGAGAGACACAGCGAGAGAGGGAACACAAGCAGGGGGAGTGGGAGAGGGAGAAGCAGGCTTCCCACTGAGCAGGGAGCCTGATGCGGGGCTCGATTCCAGGACCCTGGGATCATGACCCAGGCCGAAGACAGGTGCTTAACTGACTGAGCCACCCAGGCACCCCTACTTTGTTACTTTAAATTAGCCCCGGGGTGCCTGGGTGGCTCAGTTGTTAAGCATTTGCCTTCGGCTCAGATATGAACCCGGGGTCCTGGAATCAAGCCCCGCATCAGGCTCCCTGCTCAGTGGGAAGCCTGCTTCTCCCTCTCCCACTCCCCCTGCTTGTGTTCCCTCTCTCGCTGTGTCTCTCTCTGTCAAATAAATAAAATCTTAAATAAATAAATAAATAAATAAATAAATAAATAAATAAATAAATAAAATTAGCCCCATCCACCCATGACACAATGGCTAGTAAGTCTTAACACAGTATGTAAATCCTTTCTTGGCCATTCCCCTGGACTCCCTTACTTTACTACTATTTCATTTTTCCAATCCTGCCTGTTTCCTATCTCCTCTCCTTTTAGGTTATGGTCACATACCCTGGGCTCTTGTGGTATAATTGATTTCCCAGGGTTTGATCCCTCTGTGTGTCTAAGCACTCAAGACATCCTCATCCTCTGGCACCTGGTGCCAGAGTTGAGCTGCTTCTGTTACATTTTTATTTCTGATTCAGGCAGCTGAGTATAATATGTAAAGGGATAGATTAAAGAGCCAGAATGTTTGGATTTGAAAGCTGGGTTCATGTTTAGTCAGCTGAGGGTCCTGGATAAGCAACTTTACTTCTCTAGTTTCCTTAAAGTTTTCTAAAAAATTGGAATTATAATAGTATGGACCTTATAGGCTTATTTCAAGGAGGAAATAAGTTGCTATTGGTATCAACAGTGACTGATGCATGAAAATTGTTATGACCATCTTGTAAGTAAATAAAATAAAATGATCCATTAGCCCAGCCTAACTCCCACGGGGTGAAAAGAAAACTAGGTATTTCTTGGTTTCTGTTTTCCAACAGGAAGCCCTGGTTCTTAAAGCTAAATCATTCTCTGCTTTGGATTTATCATCTTCCAAACCAGAATCTTGGACAGCTGCTTCTCTTTTTGGCTCTTTATGTCATGTTTCCAGAAAGCCCCAAATTTGGCACTGAACAGCAATAGAATGAATGTTTTGCAGAGTTTAGGGCCCTGATTAACATAAAATGCTTAAAAACTACAAGAACTTTGCATTTAAGAAGATATAAAATTTACAGACAACGTATAAGCTGGACATTTTGTGGGCACTTTCTTCAAGTGTACCTGAAAGCCTGGGCAACAGGACTATAAATGTACTTGTAAATGAATAAGACCTGGGTCCAAGTTAAAAGATTAACTCTACTCTTTTTTTTTTCTTTTTTGAGATTTTTGAAATTTTTATTGATCTTTTCACCTCCTGTGTTCATAGATGTGGCCTGCAGTAATGATAGTATATACCTAATTTTTATTCTTTTTTCTTTTCCTTTTTAATTCCAGTGTAGTTAACATACAGTGTTATATTAGTTTCAGCTGTACAATACAGTGACTCAACAATTCCATATATTACTCAGTGATCATCAAGGTAAGTGTACTCTTAATCCCCATCACCTATTTCACCCATCCCCCTACCCATCTCTCCTCTGATAACCATCAGTTTGTTCTCTATGGTTAAGAGTCTATTTTTGGAGGCTGTCTCTCCCTCTCTCTCTTTCTTTCTCTCTCTTTTCTTTGTTCATTTATTCTGTTTCTTAAATTTCACTTATGAATGAAATCATATGGTATTTGCCTTTCTCTGACTGGCTTATTTCACTTAGAATAATACTCTCTAGATCCATCCATGTTGTTGCAAATGGCAAGAATTCATTCTTTTTATGGCTAAATAATATTCATTTATGTATCTATATCTATATCTATCTATCTATCTATCTATCTATCTATCTATCTATCTATAATCTCACCTCTTCTTTCCATTCTTATCCATTCATCTATTGATGGACACATAGGTTGCTTCCATAATTTGGCTCTTATAAATAATGCTGCAATAAATATAGGGGTGCATGTATACCTTTGAATTAGTGTTTTTGTATCCTTTGAGTAAATACCCAGTAGTGCAGTTACTGGATCATAGGGTAGTTCTATTTTTTATTTTTTGAGGAAACTCCATATTGTGTTCCACACTGGCTGCACCAGTTTGCATTCCTACCAACAGTGCACAAGTGTTCCTTTTTCTCCACGTCCTCACCAACATTTGTTGTTTCCTGAGTTTTTGATTTTAGCCATTCTGACAGGTATGAGGTAATATCTCATTTTGATTTTGATTTCCATTTCCCTGATGAGTTATTTGAGTATCTTTTCATGTGTCTGTTGGCTATCTGGATATGTTCTTTGGAAAAATGTCTGTTTGTGTCTTCTGCCCATTTTTTAATTTGATTATTTGTTTTCTTGGTGTTGAGTTGTATAAGTTCTTAATATATTTTGGATACTAACCCTTTATCAGATATGTCATTTGTAAATATTTTCTCCCATTCAGTAGGTTTTCTTTTAGTCTTATTGGTTGTTTCCTTTTCTGTGCAGATAGTATAAAAATAGACATGTAGATGAATGGAACAGAATAGAAAGCCCAGAAATAAGCCCACAATTATATAGTCAATTAATCTTTGACAGAGGAGGCAAGACTATATAATGGGAAAATAACAGCCTCTTCAACAAATGGTATTGAGAAAACTGGACAGCAACATGCAAACGAATGAAACTGGACCATTTTCTTACACTATCCACAAAAATAAATTCAAAATGGATTAAGGACCTAAATGTGAGAACTGAAACCATAAAATTCTTAGAAGAGAGCATAGACAGCAATTTCTCTGACATCGGCCATAGCAACATCTTTCTAGATATCTCTCCTGACAACAGCAAATAAAATATTGGGACTATCAAAATAAAAAGCTTTACTCTTTAATATCTCAGATTCATCTGGTTTATTCAAGAAAATCACTTTCAATGTTCTTTTGATTCATCTCTTATGTTCTTATCAATTAGGAACCTCCAAACATTTTTCACATTCTCACCTCATTCTCAAATAGCGTAATTCTTGACTGAATTTCAGTTTCTTCGTATTTAAAATTTCTGATTGTTTCTGAATTGCTGGAATCTTATCCACCCAGATGATCTCATCTGTATTGCTAAGTTTCTGTTAGGGTCAAGTTGACATTTTGTTTTTCTCCAAGTTCAGATACTATCCAAAGATTGAAAATAGCTCCCCACATTTCAAATTAGCTTAATTAACATTTATTTACACCTAATTCTCATTAATTCCTTTTAAAAATTCTGTCAAATATTTTAATTCTGGAAGATTTTACTCTCACTTGTCTTTGATGAGTTTCTATTTTCACTTGAGAACATCTTTTATTTCCAGGTTATTTCTTGAGTTATATTGATTTGAGGAAAGAACATCTGTCTTTTATCATCAGTTTGGAAGGCATTGTACAAATACTGGTTCTGTTTCCATGACAAGAAAGAACAAAAACATGTGAATCAAAAGATTCAGTTTGAGTCCTGTATCATATAACTACAATCAAATGTTATGTCTTCTTAGCTACAGGAAAGAGAATGGTAGAAAGAATGAGAAACCCAAATCTGACCTTTGAAAAGACCTTGTATCAGAATGAACTTCAGAGTACAAAGGTAGGCCAGCATAAAAAGGTTAGAACAAATTCTTCCAAAATGTAATAAAGAGACTTTGGCTCAGTGGAGTGATAAACATTGGAACTTATCTGTTCATTTGATGTCCAAAAGAATCAACAATATTCTGTTTTGTAGGTAGTAAGCAGATTTGTTAAGTAATAATTCTTCCAAATTGTTCATATATAATGTGAATTTTTTGGTATAAGAATTTGTTTGAATCAAAATAGCTACTTTGTTCTCTTGCCTTATTAACTCCCCCCGCCAAAACTGGTCCCCAGTCCATTTGGCAATATTTGCCAACATTTGTGACTTTTACAACTGGGTGTGCTGGTGGCTACTGGTGTCTGGTGAGTGGAGAACAGGAACACTGTCAAATATCCTACAATGCACAGGACACTCTCCCACAACAAAGAATCATCCCACCCAAAGGGTCAATAATGGCCAAGTTGAGAAACCCTGAATTATGTGTTTAAAAATATAGAAAGTGAAGGTTATTCATAACCAAAAACTCATGCCATTTCAAGAAACTTGGAGAAATGTTCCTCACAGTCCAACAACAAAATGAGACAGAAATTTCAAAATGCCTTTCCAGAAATAGAACATATGTAGCCACAGTTATGTTTCCCTTTCACTTGCCCCCTTGATTTTCCTGATGTAGGATTTTAGGGGACGGAAGGGAGGTGGTAGTTGTAATGTGTTTGAAGTGTTCGTAATCTGTAGAGAGCTATATAGTTATAAGGAGCTATTGTAAAGATAAAAGCCTAGGGCATTCTTTGTTGTCCGATGCTGTTGCTGACTTTGTATAGCCACTACTCCTGGATATTTTATTTCCCCTACAGGTCATTCCCTTTGAGCATAATCTTTATCCTTACTCTTTTCACCTAGTACTGCCTTGTGTTGTTTTCAGCACAAAACATACTGATGCAGTTTTAGTATTAAGCTCTATTTTTCTGAAATGTCAGAGGTTGAGTTTCAAATTCTATACAGATGACTAAAACCCAGTTATTCTACAGTAAAAAATAAATAAATAAAATTCTGCAGATGTATTTCCTGGCAGCTGTAGGGCAGACAGCCATTGTTGCTGCAATCTGATCAAGTCTTTTGAAAGACTTTAGTAACACCCAATTGTCTCTGGGCCTCAGAATCATGATTTATTACAGTAATACTTCCCATTGCTTACCCTAGGAGCTTTCAGAAATAGCTTCCTTGATAGTTCCAAATACATTTGGAAGATCAACTGGAGGAGCAAATGTTAGAGGGATTCCAAACCTTTGCTTTACTGATGAGAGGGATCAAAGAATATATTATCATTGCAGTTGGAAACAAACATCCTTACTGTTTAGAAGCTGGAGTATTTTTAAGATGGAAAGAATGCCCCTGCAGCCTGTATAAACAAGTAATTTTGTAATATTGACCCTAAACCCCTTAGTAGATGCAAAGAGGGATTTCTCTCCTGTCTACATGTTACTTCATATACAGAAGATGACCCCTATCCTTGGTTAGTAGCTGAGTCAAACCATTAACTCTGGTGTTGCTAAATCTGGCAACAAGATACAAGAAATATTTTGTATATGGGCCAGATTTGGAATAATTATACTTCCTGGCTCTAGATTTTGACAAGATATTATGAATTAGAGCTGAAAAACATCAAGAAGCCATTAAGACTGATGTGTTTTTAAATACTTTCTCCAAAGCATTCTCTGGTAAAAAGTGACTATTTGTCTTTCTTAAAAGCTAAGGCAGTGTCTCTGGTATTCCTCTCATAGAGCTGTCCCTGACTCTTCATGAGCCAGCTCGTGAGGATTTGCAAGAAGACACTCCAGATGGTTCTACTATCCCATCTTCTAGATCTGAGAAAAGTGCTTCTCTGTTTTGGAAATTCTTGACTTCCTTTAAGGCCCACCATTCGAAGAGGATATAGATTGATTTCTCTCTCTCTTTTTTTTTTTCAGTAATGGATATAGTAAATAGATATTTAATTCAAAATTAGATGAAGATTTCTTTATGTTTTATAGATTCCCAACAAATGATTATAGAGATCCTGTCATTTCAGTACATTAATATAAAGCACTGTATCTTGATAATACTGAGAGAAATGCATCAGAACAGGTCACAAGGTTAACATCAGCTGCCAAACTGCCATTGTGAAGTGTTGGTCCGATACTGGGAAGTCATTTTTTGAGATCCTCGATGTGAGTATGACTCTCTAGGCTAGTCTTGAATCTTAGAGACATAGAGTTTAGGGCAGAAATGAAGGGAGGAATAACTGTCAAAAAGTGAAGCAAAATGGAAATTTAAAGTAGCTGATGAGAATGCTGTGGCATCACATGTCTTCTGTGCTTTGACCATAACTAGTACCAGATTAGTGCAGGGGGTGGCTAATTCTGCACCAGTAACCTCCTGGGGCCATAGGTTTTCTCTGATTAATAGTTTGAATTCCTTACATCTCTCACTCCTTTTTACTTAAAGCAAAATCCCCCCGAAACTGATATTCATATTCATGCTTATCTCCTTCCCTAAAATCTCAGAGAAAGTGGTAGCATTCCTCCTTTTCAATGCTAATCCTCCACTTGTACTTTTAATCCCATCCCCTTCAGCTACCTCCAGGGCCTTGTTCTAATTATTCCCTAACTCCTCTATTTTATTTTATTTCCATTTTCCTTCCTATTGAGATATAATGACATATAGTAAAGCATCAACTTGATCATAGCTGTACAAATTGACATTTTTCATATACATATATATCCTTGTATTCAACGCATTATATATATATGTATTATACACATACATTATTATATACATATATATATGCATGTGGGTGCATGCATAATCAACATTTTCAGCACTCCAGCAGGCTTCCTCATGCCCTAACCAGTCCCATACTTACCCCAAAGGTAATTACTATTCTGACTTCTATTGTCATAGGTTGTTATTGCTTTCTTTTTAATTTCATTATTTATTTATTTTTATTTTATTTTTTTAGAGAGACACAGAGAGTATGCGTGCATAAGTCAGGGAGAGGAGCAGAGGGAGAGGGAGAGAGAGAATTTTAAGCAGACTCCATGCCCAGCATGGAGCCCAATGTGGGGCTCAGTCTCACAACCCTGAGATCACAAGCTGAACAGAAATCAAGAGTCAGGTGCTTAACTGACTGAGCCACCCAGGTGCCCCTAATTTCATAATTTAATTTCAGTGGAATCATAGATTATGTACTTTCACATCTGCCTTCTTTTGCACAGCATTATGTTTGTGTGAATCAATTGTATTAGTGTGTGTGTGGGAATAGTCTGTTCTTTTTCCACAGCTCTGCATAACTGCACTGTATGGATATTTTGTGATTTATTTATGTATCCTACTGTTCATGGACACTACTATTGTTTTCAGCATGAGGCTTTTATAACTAATGTTGTCATGAACATTGTAATATATTTATTTTGGTGAATGCTTTCATTCATTTCTTTTGCAAATCTCAGAATCAAAAGTTCAAAGGTCTATGGGATGTGTGTGTGTGTGTGTGAGAGAGAGAGAGAGAGAGAGGGAGCTTTGGTACACACTACTAAACAATTTTTTAAAGTTGTGTCATTTTTACTACTGTGTAAAAGTTCTAATTGCTTCACATCTTTGGTATTATTAATTCTTCATTTCATCCATTCAGTTGAAATACAGTGGTATCACATTGTGGTTTTAATTTGAGTTTCCCTGATGACCTTTTATGTTGAGTATTTTTCTGTAGACTTTTTGACTATCTGGGTCCTCTTTTATAAAATGTCTATTCACATTTTTTTGCTCACTAAAGAATATGATTGTCTGGGTTTTTTCTGATAGTTCTTAATATATTTTGGAATTAAGTTTGTTTCAGATATGTATATTATGAAATCTTCTCTTAGTATGAAACCTGCATTATCATAATCTGAATTTTGTCTTTTTAGAAACAGAAAGTTCTTATTTTAAATGAAGTCCAGCTTATAAAACTTTTCTTTTATGGATTGTGCTTTTGTGATCCATTTAAGAAAACCTTATCTACCCCAGATCATAAAGATTTATCTAGAAGCTGTAATGTTTTACCTTTCTCATTTCAGTCTATGACATATTTTGAACTGTTTTTACATATGTTGTGAAGGTGGAGGTCATGATTTAGTTTTGAATATGTATGTCCAATTAGTCCAGTAAATGGGTATCTAAAAATTATTTATTGTAAAAATGAGTATGTTACAGAATTACACTGATGTCCTAGTTGTATATCAAGTGAACATGTATGCTTTGTCTGGTTCTGGAAACGCTATTCTTGTTCCCTTAGTGTATTTGTTTATCTTTTAATCATTACCATTCTGCCTTTACTACTTTGGCTATAATAATTTTTGATACTTGCTAATGTATATCCTCCAATATTACTGTTCTTAAAGATTTCCTTGGATAGTCTAGGCCCTTTAATTTCTATATAAATTTTAGAATCAACATTTCCATTTTACATGTATTGCAGTTAACATCAAGTTAGAAAGAGTGGGCATTTTTAAATCAGTGAGTTTATACCAATGTATGAATATGATACTTTCCCCATTTATCAAGATCTTCTTTGATTTCTCTTAATAATAACATGTAGGTTGAAGTCACATCTTTTGTTAAAGTCATTCCTAAGTATTTGATGGTTTTGGTATCTTATAAACAACATTGATTTTTTAAATCTAATTTTTAAATTATTTATGTCTAGTATCTAAAATATATTTGATTTTTATATATTGACCTTGAAGCCAGTAACGTTGCTAATTCACCTCATTAATGCTATAATTTTGGGGCCCTTTAAGAAAAGTACACTTTTTCTAAGTACAATCAAGTCATCTTAAAAAGATAAGTTTTACTTCTTCCTTTTCAATCTTTATACATTTATTTATTTTCATTATCTTACCTCATTGGGTAGAACCTCACTAATGGTTATCAAAAAGTTAGGTTTCTATCCTCCCATAGAGGTGGGAGACATGGGCCTTATTTTCAGGTGTTACTTGTAACAAACAACAAATTATTTTGGCATCCTTGATCTTTCCCAGGTAGGCATTTTTTAAAAAGATTTTATTTATTTATTCATTCATTCACTCATTCATTCATTCATTTATTTTAGAGAGAGCAAGAGAACTAGTGGGGGAGGGGAGAAGGCTGGGGAGGAACAGATGAAGAGGGACAGGCAGACTCCTGCTGAGCAAGGAGCCCAGAGCAGGACTCGAACCCAGGACACTGAGATCATGACCTGAGCTAACTGAGCCACCCAGTTGCCCCTCCCAGGCAGGCATTTTAAAGTCACTAGGGTAACCCTACAGACAAGGCATTAAGCTGCTAGAAACCATGCTGGAATTGGGAGAGGGTCTTTATTATTTCCAAGAATAATTCAAGCTTGCATCTTTACTTTTTTGAATTTTTTTTCCCCAAATGACCATAATATAGTTTGCATTTCCATTAACCATTCAGATAATTTTTGTTATGTTGTGATTGCCAAAATAAAATTAACATATTTTTGTTTTAATATTGTGACTTTTCTGCAGATGTTGTCTTGTTTAGCTACCACTTTCTTCTTTAAATTTTCTTTTTCTTTCTTGCCTACAGAAACAAGTTATTCTTCTAATTCTTCTAGTTCTTCAAACACTTCTTTTCTTTTCCCCTTGGTTAGTCCTCTGCTTCTTTCCATCCCTTAAAGACCAGTGTTTAATCCTCAGTACTTGCTGAGCTCCTTATCACTCTACTACTGCCTTAACTTCCCCAAATCTTAATTTTGAATCCCTCCCAAAATCCAGACATATTTCCAGGCACCTGGTAGAGATCTTCTAGCTGGGGGGAAATCTCTGTTAGACAGTAACTGACAACACCAATTTCTCAATGCTGCTGTTTGTAATTACTATACCTCCTTCTTAGAAGTTTTTCTCTTCCATCAGTTCATGCCTAACTTCATTGTTTAGCATTCCAGAGTTAACTCAAATATCATCTCTTGTGAGAAGTCTTTCTTAACCCTGTTTTAGTCTTTTCTCCTTTTGTCTTATATTTGTTCATATTTCAATTATATGAATTATTATAGTTATTGAAATTATTAGCTTTATTTTTGGCCTAACAAAAATTTGTGGTAGCTTGCCTTTATTTAGCATGTCTCTTTGAGAACAGGATTCAGTCTTTGGATATTGAGTTAGACTATAATTTTCTTCTAATTCCTTGAGTGTTAGGACTTTGTTCATATTTCTCTCTCTGGCACCAGATTAAGTGTCTTCCATTTGGAAGATAACCAATACCATTTTTTTTTTAAAATAAATGGCCACTATGTAGCCTGTGAATAAGAGAATTTATGTAAGGGAATTTTCTCATACTACAGTCTTGTCTGAATTTTATAATTCTGGAACACAGAGAAAAAAAAAAAAGAGAAAGTCACGGTGTAGCCACCCTTAACATCACTGAATAGTAAGACTCTCTCTTCTGGGGAAGGGTTAGGTAAGTATAGATTAACACTACTGAGATACTCCTGAAGACTCTGGTTTTCAGGTGGGTAACTATCACTTATTGGAAAAGACAAGAACATTATATATTTGGAGAATCCACACATTTTTAAGTCACTAATTTCAATATGTTTCTAAGTTCAGTTTGTCTTTATTTAACATACTCTTTTTAGAAGAGAATTCAAGCACTGGATATTTAATTATACTAGTGTTCCCTTTCAAGTCTGAATTTTGCATTTCATTCATAAGGCCACAGTAAATAAAATAAATGCATTTATTCACACATGAATGAATCAATTAAAGAGTTATTCACTGATTTCAGTTAATTTGCAAGTGTTTGCTGATTTATCTTCAAGTTCCATTTTTACTTCCAATTTTAATAGCACCCAGACTTTCTTTCAGAGATATTGTCAGTAACATGAAAATTTAAAAGTCTTTTGTTGGTGGTGGTTTTTTTAGGAGTAGAGTACCATATTCCTAGTATTTCTAGCTCAAAACTTTATTTTTCAAAGTCAGCAAACCTTTCATTTCCAACTACTGTCCTGACTTCCCCTCCATTCTGGAATTAATAATTAAACATTTTCTTTCTTTTCCATCATTCAACTCCTACCTTCTTACACAGGCTTTGCCACTCTTTTTCTCTTGAAATATTTTATTGCTGACATATCCTAAACAGCAAATGCACTAATATATCCCTCCTTTCAATCTGAGTTAAATCATATTCATTTTCAATTTACTTCATTACAGATTTTCTTCGTATCATTATTGTGTTCTATTCACTTAGCAAACTTATTAGCATGTTTAAGATCAATATTTATATTTTAAAACTGCATCCACAGGAAACCACTTATGAAATAATATAATTTTCTTTTCAGCAGATGAATTTTAAAAATAAAAAAATAGTTTAAAATGTCAAATATCTTCCAAATCTACAATTTAGAGAATAAGTTATTCATAAAGAAAAGTACAAAATTGTAACAGTAATACGGTCTGATACCTATGAAGTGATTAAGATGTGTCAAGAACTCTGTTAAATGCTCCCAATGCATTCTTTCATTTAGTCTTCAAACCAACTTTATGAAGTTAGTACTTCTGTTATTCCAATTTTACAGATGAGGTTACTAAGACTTAGAAAAATTAAGGAATGTGTCTAATATCCCACAGCATGTAGGAGGAAAAGCTATAGACCTTAAATATTGCTCATGATATGACCCTTGCCCATTTTTCCAGTTAAATAAATGTGAAATTTAAACAGGCTGTAGAAGGCCATCGTGATACTGAATGAGGATGAAACTATCACTAACAGTTTTCATTTTATTATTTTCCATTATTTGACTGTCATGAAATAAGGATGTCCTAGTAGTTTTTAAACTAAGTACATTCCCCAGTTTCCTTAGTTTTCCTTAGGAGAAAGTGGACAGTCTATCAAATACGGTGTCAGCAAAATGACCTCAAGATATGTACTCGTCAAAAGAACAGCCTGCCACTTCAACAAGAAAATAATGGACCCTCTCTAAAAGGCCAGCTGGTAGTACAGTACTCAGACATTTGGGAAACAACTTCGGCTGAAAGGAAGGGAATGTTTTCATGCAATATAAAATGTTTTCACTTCTGTATAAGTTTACCCCATAGCATATCTTCTTTTATAAATTTGTATGACTATATTTACTCAGAAAATATGTCATGCTAAATTCTTCATTTATTCTAAAATTATATTTCTAGTCTTCCTCAAAGTTCCTTGGAAGTTCACATTTTATATCTCAACTGTGATGTTCTTCTTTAATCTTAGCCAGGATTTTTAAGAGTGCTTTTTTGTTTTTTTTTCAAGTTGTAAAATATTTCCAACTGTATGATTGCTAGTTGAGCTAATCAAATACTATCAGAGATGAAAGTAAGATCAGGTTGATTTAACTCCATGGGAATGGAATTAATGAGACTGTTTTGAATCGATGTTCCGTTTATTTACCTGATCAAATCAATAATTTGAGAATGGATAGGCAGTTTTAGGAAGACTCTAAAAAGAGTGAAAAGGTTAGCAAACTTTACTCTAATATTGTTGCAAAACTTGCTTTTGTCCATTACATGTGGTCTGGGGAGGCAGGTCTTAATTGGTTATCATGAAGCAATTCATGAGGATATGGACACCTAATGGTGGTGGTAAGGGAAAGGGGACTATAAAGGTCTTCTTGCCTTTCTGTATACTGTTTTCCTCAATGGAAGATGCACTGCCTCTTTCTGTCTGCTAAACTCTTACTTCTGATGAGCTGCTATTCTGGTAATTGGTTCAGAAATGTGCACTCTCTGATCTATAACTCCTCTGAGGTTTCTGTAATCACTACCCTGGATCAGGGAACTAGGCCTAGGTCATCACAGAGATCACTAGCAGTGTCTAAATCCATAGTTCTCTTATTTTTACCCTTTTTCTTGCAACCTAGAGAGTTACCTGTTATTTTTAAAACTACTCTGAAGTTGAGGAAAAAATTAGATCAGACAGTCTTCAAAAACATTGCATTTTATATCTCAGCATGAATTTAATGCCTGTTTTCTGATGACAACTACCTCTTGGATCAGTGGATGCTTTACAGTTAGCTGTCCATACGGAAGAGGTCCTTAGGATCAAAGAAAGTACAGTGCCATTTTCAAAATATATTCTATTTTGGGGTTAGTACATGTTGATCTGATAAGCATTTATTTACACTAATTTTGAAGAGCTGAACTAATTAATAAGATAATTATCAAACTTAGTGATAAATAGAATTCTGTATGATAATTTTTTGTCCTTTCCTAAGACCACATTTAACCTCTGCAAGGCAGACAGTTATATTTTCTACTTCTACTTTTACAGCTTCTGTTTATTATCCAGCAAAGGCATTCATTTTTTTTTTAAGATTTTTTAATTTATTTATTTGACAGAGAGAGAGAGAGAGCACAAGCAGGGAGAGCAGCAGAGGGAGAGGGAGAAGCAGGCTCCCCGCAGAGCAGGGAGAGCCCAATGTGGGACTCGATCCCAGGACCCCGGGATCATGACCTGAGCCAAAGGCAGTCACTTAACCAACTGAGCCACTCAGGTGCCCCAGAATAGGTGTTCCTTATGCATAACTACATGACCATCTCAAAGTTGACTAGAGTGGAAAGGGTAGAAAATAGAATTCTTGATTCATCTCTTTTGGTAACTACATGCTAGTCAAACTTGATTCTTTTTTGTTACAAATCTTTTATGATCCCAATGTGTCTTCCAAACTACTCACATTGTCTTGTTTTAAAGAAAAATCTAATTATCAGTAGCAATAATTAGTCATGAAACTCAAAAATTTTTGAGCACTTATGGTCTAGCTATTATGCTAGTTGCTAAGAATAATTGGTGAGGAGGACAGACCTGACCCTAAGTACATAAAACTTAAAGTCTAAAAAAAAATCTTTAGAAAGTCAATTCTCATGCAAAAAAAAATTTAAACAGTATGCCAAATATAAAAGCATTTTGGATTTTCTGCAGTTTTGGAATATATTAATCAGTCCACTGATCTGAACATGGATAATGGAAGGTTTTTATTTACTGAAAAGCAAATAAACATACAAACCATGATATGTTAGAGTTCTCCAAAGAAACAGCACCAATAGGATATTTATTTATTTATTATGGGGATTTATCATGGGGATTGGCTTATGCAGTTTATGGAAGCGAAGAAGTACCACAAACTGTCATCTGCAAGCTGGCAAACCAGGAAATCCCGTGGTATAATTCAGTCTGAGTGCAAAGGCCAAAGAACCGCAGGGGCTGAACATGTGATTCCCAGTTTGAGGCCTAAGACCTGAGAATAGGGGTTGCTGGTATCAGTCTCAGAGGATGAAGGCTTGAGAACCAGGAGCTCCAATGTCTGAGAACAGAAGAGGAATCCCAAGTCAAGGAGATAATTCACCATTTCTCTGCCTTTTTGTCCTATTTGGGCCCTCAGTTGAGCAGGTGATGCCTGCCCACATTGGTGAGGGGTGGATCTTCTTTACTCAGTCTACTGAGTCAGATGCTAATCTCTTTCAGAAACACCCTCACAGACACACCCAGAAATAATGTTTCACTAGCTCTCTGGGCATCCCTTGGCCCAGTCAAAATGACACATAAAATTAACCATCACACATGATAAATACAATGTAGTAAATGGCAATATAATTCCGTATCAGATATAATTGATAAAAGTTATAGTATCAGTCTTGGTAGTTAAGAATCATTAATTCCTGATGCCAAAGACCTCTCCAGCGAACAGGGTTGTGGGGCAGTGCCTTGAGGCCGTGACTCTGGAGTTAAACTGCTTGAGATCGAATTCCAGCTTCACTACTATACTAATTGTGTGAAAGATTGTGTGATGCAGTCTTTGTCAGTTGGTTCAGTTTCCTTGTTTCTGTAGTAAGGATAATGATAGAATCTATTTCGTGGATTGCTGCAAGGATTACATGAGGTAATATAAGTAAAGTGTGTGGCAAAATAAGCATTCATGTTTTAACCATTTGCCATTATAAATATTATTACTCACTTAACAGTTATTTACTGAGTAGAAGTTATCTAGCCAGGGTGTAAGATGTGTAAGGTAAGTAAGACCAGGCCTCTGTGTCAGTGAGCTTACTTTCCAATGAAGATGGTGAATATGCAATCAGCCATACTTCACATTAAGTGGATAGTAGCGATGTGCCAATCTGCTATGGAAATGAAGGAATAAGATCCATGGGGCAGAAGAGATAAAGATGTGAACACTAAAGTTAAGTCTGTTTATCTGAAACAAGATAGCTTTTTGGTTCTCTTGAAATAGAAGAATTCAACATTTCATGGAACTCCAACTTGAGCTTTACATCAGAGTAAAGAAATGATGCTGTAAAACCAAGTTTATTGGTGTGTAATAGATTAAGAATGGGAGTGGGGAACTTAAAATTTTAGCAACACTATCTCATCTAGGGACAAGAGTAAGGCATTATGGAGAATATTATGGGACTGTGTTTACTGAAAAATATGTTTTCCAAATAGCAAAAGAATTACCTGAAAATCATAAGCAAGGAATAATTTCAGGAACAGCACTGATGAGAGTGATTTTCCCTCAATACCAGTGTTAATCTCAAGTAACTGACAAGTCTAAACACATGTATGCAATAGAAATGGGAAATCACTGATTTTTTTTTTTTTTAGACTGAGGTCTTTAGCAGGCAATGAACAATGTTTAATGCCATATGGAAGTAATTTAATATGAATTTTGCAATACTTGAACAAGCATCATCACCAAATCTGGTAAATGGAGTTACTGATTTTGTTTCTTTCTAGCGTGATGATTTAGTTGTGCAATGGTACTGTCACCAGATGAGATTAATCACAATAATGATGCATCTTTTTGCTAAGGACATTAATCATAAATCATTTGAATACAGCCCAAGAGAAAAGGTTTCTAGTTAAACTTTCTAAATGTTATAAAATGGTTATAAAGCATGAGCTGTTGGAAATAGACATTATTTTTATTTCACTTTGGGAGCATATGGCAAAATGATTATTCATTGATGCTGAAGTGATTTAGCAAACACATACACATGAGTATCTTGAGATATTGAAAGTAATGGCATCCTACAATACCGATTTCATGTCATTCCGTTTCATGTCAGTTGCGTTTATATGACCTTAGGTTACTCATTTAAAAATTGGGCCTCAGTTTCCTTGTGTGTGAAACAGAAATGATACCCATTTCATAGGACTTTTATGAGGTCACATATCTTATAAATGCTCTATGACCTAAAAGTAATTCTCCCTTTTCCCCCTCTCCCCCTTCCCTTCTCCTTTTTCTTCCTCTTG
This sequence comes from Mirounga leonina, assembly GCF_011800145.1. Taxonomy (NCBI): domain Eukaryota; kingdom Metazoa; phylum Chordata; class Mammalia; order Carnivora; family Phocidae; genus Mirounga; species Mirounga leonina. The sequence goes on along the minus strand of NW_023270314.1, from coordinate 19,761,427 downwards.
CTCATTCTTTCCCTTTCCTATTATTAATTAGCCATAATTTACCAGGGCAGATATATATGATGTATACCCTCAGAAATATGTTATAGATTCACTTCAGCATCAAAGAGCTAAAGCTACACTCAAGGAAATTCTTATTGTGTTAAAGTTTTAGGTTACAGTTTATTCTGTTTTCATATCATGAGATTGTTTATCCTAAAAATCTACATACCAATCATAACAGTACAGTCTCAAGTTGACAGTATAATCCTTTAGTTGGAGCTTAGCACATGAACTTTAATTTCCTTATCTTTTAATGATAACTAATTTGAAACTATTGTGCACACAATGTGGTTTAAAATATTCAACTGGCACCTAATTATAACCAGACAATACGTAACACCTACTTTCTTCATAGCACTTTTGTGGAAATTAACTTTAAAAAATTGCTAAGCTTATTTCTAATTCTAAATGCTACTGAGATACTATGTAATAGAAAAGCATTGAAAATATTTTATTTTTCAAAATTTCAATTCCAAAATAGTTTAGTTTTCAAGTTTGGATTTTTTTTTACCAGTGCTTTTCAGTTGAGCATTAATTACTAACGACAGGTATAATGCTTAATGTAGCCACAGATAGTGACTATTGGAAAGATGAAGAGAGGATGAGATTATCCTGAAAAAGGAAAGGGTTAATTTTTTCAATATTCCTTAGAAAAACTGTTTTTAAAATCTTTTAATCATATACACCCTACATCTCCTGCCTCCTAATCAAATAGAAAGAATGAAGGTAATTTCGGTACTCTCAGAAACATTCTAAATATCCAGTGGTTGCATTTTTATAAGTAAGATGAGACCTATGAATTGATTGAGACCGAGTGGTTGATCACGCTACAAAATGCCAGAACTGAAGAATGTGGTTTTCTGAGGCGCGTTGCCTATAAAGTTTAATAGTGAAGGACAGGCTTAAATGGGAGAGGTCGGGGTTCCTTCAATGGGATAAAACCTCTTGAGGGGGACTTGACTTGATTATCAGTGAGGAAAGGGGAGACGCCAGTGTGTGCTTCTTCCGCTTGCTTACTATTTCTAAGCCTAACTTCTCGTCTATATGGTAATCACAGTAGTATCTACCTACCTCACACTGTAAAGAATAAGGAAGTTGAAACACTTAAAGACTATCGCAGGAAAGCAAGGATAAGAAATAAATGTGCTGTCCCTGCATGGCTTCATGTGGTTTCCAGAAAAAGCTTCTTCTGAGCATCTGCATTCCACCTGTCTTCTCTTCCCTGCTCTTCTGATTCTTCTCTCCTCTCCCCTTGTGCTCTTTCTGTCTTGTACTTATGACCATTCTGTTTTTTCTCTCTCACTCACTTTCTGACACCAAATTTCAGATTTTCTCTCTGAATTCCTATCTCCCATTCTTTTTCTCTCTCCATCTCTTTCTTTCAGTTCTCATCTATTTTTGCCGTTCAAAGATTTTTTAAAATAAAGTAAAATTCTCTATGATCCATGTTTTGGTGTGACTTGGAATCTGATGGTCACTGGGAGGTTGACCTTGGAGTATGAATGTTGTCAGAAGAGGGTCTTCCAGAGAGATGCCCTTGGTGTTGTAAAGGATGCTCTTCACTATTGTGGGTAAAGGAATGACAGTGGAGCCCCCAGGGCTGCCCCAAGAGAAAAATTACTGCTTTCATAGGTTCCTATCACCCGGGACACCTGTACATCAGTAAATGTCCTTATCCGACCACATGGGGTGCTGGTGAGAAGTTTAATGCCAGCTATGTTCATTACTGCACTACTCATTATAGTTGGTGAGGAGCCAAAATACAAATGAATTTCTGTCTTTCTCAGTTGAGAGTCACAAAGCTGAATTGAAAGCTTTTTGCAGACTAGGATCCAGTTGTTTGATTGTATCCCACTCTTTTTCTCATCGTGGTTTCGTTTTTATTTTTTAACCAAATAAGTTTGAGTCTTACAATTTAATCTTATTAAATGGCTAAAACTTGTTAAGTATGTACTCTGTGTACCATGTCCTGAAACAAATATTTTAAAGGTACCATCATATGTGATCTTTCCAGTGCTAGAAGGTATTCTTTTTATTTTGCATATAAGGAAACTGAGGCTCAGAAAATTTATGTCATTTTCCCAAGTTTATACAAGAGATAAGTATCAGATTAGGGATTTAAACCCAAAATAGTCTGCTCCCAGAACTCAGATTCTTAATCATTATAGATTGATAGAGGGAATGAGATTTGTGTGGCTGCAGCTACTTGGTTTCCTGCAGGACATACAGAGTTGCATCTTCAGTAGGATTTCTATTTAACTGGAAAATGTAGAGATATTGATATAAAATACTGAGTAGCTCTATGTTGTGAGCTGTGAAATGCACATATATTTGTGCATATATCTTCTTTCTCATATGAAAAAAGAATTCTTTAACTAGATTCTCCCTTTTATTCTCTCTTCGTTTTCTTATCTAAATTGTTCCCAGCATATGTACTTAGTTTCTTGTCAAGATGTGTATACAAATAGCACTTAAATAGCAATCCATTGTTGAGAACTACTATTATATTCAGAGCTGTATTAATTTTTAATGAGCCAAATGCAGGCAAGTTCCTAGACATTGCTGAGTCATCTTAAATCCTGAGGTTCATACCAAGGATGTCATGGCTTTACCAGGCAGTAAACCAGTTCTCTGCAGAATGACTGCTTTTGTGTGCCAGTGTAAACGATGACCAATAAAATCGTTACAGAAAAAGAAAGCTTTACTTTAAGATAGGAATGGCTTCTTGTGTGTTTGTTTTGGGGTTTGATTTTAAGTGTTCTGTTTTTTTTCAAGCACAGACTTTTATTTACATATTATCTGAATATAGATATAGACTGTAAAATCAAAAAGACCTGTGGTCATGTAAAAGATATTCTTGGAGGGAAACAGAATGAGAATCAGTCACAATATCTCTAAATTACAGACAAGACTCAAGTACCTATACTTTTTACAGTCATTTTTGTTTCATCATCTAGCTAACCCTCCTGAGGAAATCGGTGGCATTGACAATGCAAAGTACTGTTTTATCTGTCTTCCATATGTGAAAGCAATCTATTTGAATAGCAGAAATATTGGAAAATGGGGCTCCATTTTTTAATAGATTTAGATCTACAGAAGTTATCACCGAGGAAATCCTTTGGATGCTGTGAGGACTTTGTTATTTCTTTGGTAAAACTGAAGTATCACCATTGAAATAAAAAAAAAATTGAGAAAATCATTAATAGCTCACATTTTAGGAAAATAAACATTAAATTTCTTTTTTGCATATGAATTCAAATGCATATTCCACCTCACTGAAAAACCTTATAAGGTTTTTAAATAGCCCACAGTTCATTAATATGGCAGAAACAAGTAGAAATTGTGCACTATAGTGATGTGTTATATAAAAATACAATGTTAAAAACTATAGATAGATTTACAAACCAAAAGAGAGGTAGACTAGACATCAAAAAGGGAGAAATTTTAGGGGCGCCTGGGTGGCTCAGTCAGTTAAGCATCCAACTCTTGATTTTGGCTCAAGTCATAAACTCGGTCATGATCTCAGGTTTGTGAGATCAAGCCCCACATCAGGCTCTGCACTGGGTGTGGAGCCTGCTTGGGATTCTCTCCCTCTTCCTCTGCCCCTCCATCCTCCCTCCACTTCCCCTCTAAAAAAGGGGAGTGGAATTTTAACTCACTATACCATGAAAAACTGTATTATTTTCGGGTACATCATGATTACTAATTGTCCCAATATTTCTCTCTTCCCCTCCTTTCCTTCCCCTTCTCCCTCTCTCCCCACACTTAGTCCCTCTCAGTGAGGACATTTATAGATCATAAATGTATGAAAGTATTCATTATGAGAAGCAGAATGAGAGGGACAGATTTTAAAAGGGTGGCTTTCTTGTTCCTAAGCTTAAGTCTTCATTATTCAATTAGCTGTGCTTGCAAAATTGAATGAGAAAATAATTTTACCTGAAACTAATTAATTGCATGTCCTTTAATTTGAATGTTCAAATTATCTAATTCAACAATTGTACTACACATGTAAAAAGGGGGCTCTAGAAAAGATGTCTTTAAAAATCTACTTCACAGTCTTTTCTCTGTTCATTTCTGATCCATGTACGAAGAGAAAATGCTATTAATTGAGCCATTTTTGTGACACAAAATAGCTTCTGTTATGCTTACAATGAGAAAAGAGTAGATTAACATTGCATTTGTAAAAGCTACAAGGCTTTTAGAAAATTATTCATTATATAAAGAAGAGTCATTAGTTTTATTTTGTTTGTCACAAGTAAAATATTCTATGGTTGGTATTAAACATAATCTACTTGGATCCTTGTGAGTCTAGAATCAGTACTTTAAAATATTTATATCTCTGTTTATTCCTTATTATATTACCTGATTTGAAATACCACATATGAGAATCCTAAGGCACATTACGATATTTATAACCCTTCAAACACCAAACCAGATGCATTTTTATCTTAAATGTGTGAAATGTCTTTTTCCTTACCTAATAGGAACTGGATGTCTTGGCTTAGCATTGAAACAACAAATTTAACAGCCGATAGATGGCACTGGAAGTATTCAAAACATATTCTTTACCTTTTCCATTCCACTGAATGATTATTTCTGAAAGTAAATGACAATTTATATAGTTAAATTAAAAACAAAGGCATATCCAGAAAGCCCATTGCTGAAAAAACTCAAATATTTAGTTGTTGAAATTTTAGCACCCTAATTTTAGTCTTCTTTCTCTATCATGTTGTAACCTATTAGTGTGTCATTCAAAGATATTTACCACCACCTGCTAGGATTTCTGAGGAAATCTGTAAGCTCACTTGGTATGTGTGATGTCTGCAGAGATTTCATTTTTGGTACTATTTCCCTACTTATGTGATCCTGGTGGGGTGAGGATTACTGAGAGATGTAATTAAGTCTTTTCATTACTGGTCCTCACCTGGATTTCTATAAAGCCAACTTCACAAGTAACCTTTTCATTCTCTGTAGTAACCAAGCCCATAATATGTTCAATGAATCACACAGAGTAAAATAGAAAATGCTTGCTAGCACTTCAACACAGACGGCAGTGAACAGAGTAATCCATTTATAGGATGGGACTAATTTCCCTCTAAAATTGGCTAACAATGGGCTTGATTATGTACACATGGTATGGAAAGATCCCATGTGGAGTTCAAATGGAATGCCACACACATAGGAAGCCAAACTAGCACTGTAACTGTTTTAAGTGAGATCTGGTGTCTGTGCCCTAATCTTTGCCTTTTTTCCCCCCCAGTTACATTGAGCGTCTCACAAAGCCAGGTGATATTTTCAGAAAAATGTTATCAGTGTGATGTAGCATCAAACATTACACCTATTCCATCTTCAGATTATATCCCACCACTTTTTCAAAGCTCTGTCTTAAAACTATTAAAGAAAGCATTGCTTTCATCTAGAACAGTGTAAATCAGTGCTTTATGAAAATTCACTACCAAGTGAAACTTACACATAGCTAGAGAAAGACCACATTTCAACCTATTCACTTATGCATAAAATAATAAAACATATAAGTTGTTAATGTGTTGATATTTTGTTAATACTCTTTCTTTTATATGGGACGTTGTCATGATATAAATAAATGCATTCATATGTTTATGTTTGTATGCACATTTCATGATGGCTCTTATTATGTACATATGAAATAAGGCAATGTATCTGGAGGGTCTAATACTGTGCCTATTTATTTTTTTGAGTATCTACTAAAGTAGGCTGCAAGACAATTAGTTGAAATAATCTGTTGCCTGTTCAAATGCTAAATATTTATTTATAGCAATAATGTTCATACAACTCTCTGCACCTCACTTTACTAAAACCATTCTTCTTTATTACCTGGCTCTAAGAAATTCTCTATATATGATTTCTCATAAGAATACTCAGTGCTCTAGAAATCATTGTATAATGTGATCATTTTCCCCTAACTTCCTATAACCACACTAGCTCTATGTATTATAAAAGAAGTAGGACAATTTTTGAATTCTTCCCAACAAGATTAGATGTATTTTCATGAGCTCCGTGACACCTGCAATTGAACTAAGGCAATTCTTTAATGTGCCTAAGGATGTTTGAAGTTCATATATAAAGGGGGTGGGGGGACACATAAAAGAAGTGTACACAAGTGATACTCAGAAACTTCTGGAATTCTAGAAGTGGAAATTCATATAGAGTACTGCACTGTGGCCTGCAGATACTCGTAATACACGAGTGTGACTTTGATGCCTGGGAGTCTAGAATGATAACATTCATCTTGATGTCTGCATTTGAGTTTCAATGACATTTCCTTCCTTCTAAAATTGATAGGTTCTCTTCTCCAGCAAAGAAACAAATGGGCCACATCTCTTCGTAGGTAAAATTAGGTTAAAAAATTAAGCAAATTAGGTACAATGTTTAGAACAAAGAGTATGGAATTGTATTAAAGTTTAACAGTGAATATTCAGCTATTATGCTGCAAGGTTGTCAAATAAGTGTTTGTTGCAAATGAATGAAAGAATTAATAGGTGCACTATATAATCCAAACAACTTTAAACTATGCCAAAGTTGGTAACAAGAAGTAACTCAAACTAAGAGGAAATAGGAAATTTGATCTGGACTATTTAATTCAGTTTACAACAACGAAATAAATGTCAAAATAAAGCTATAAGGGGTCTTCATGTCCCAGGGAAAAAACATGGGTATCAGAGATGTTTCCTATCTGTGTTTAGGGACTCAGCCTTATGGCTAATGAGCTCTAAGTTCAGTCAGGTAACCAACAAATTATAGGTGGTGACCTGGGGTAAGTTACCTAACTTCACAAGCCCTCAGCCATCTTATCAACATAATAATTTTACCTACCTTGTAGGGGTGTTTTGAGAATTATATTTAAAACATACATGCAGAATGTAAAGTGGTACAACTGCTGCTGATTGACAGTTTGCCAGTATCTGAGTAAGTTAAACATAGCTAGACACGTGACTCAATAATTCTATTCTTAAGTATTTATCCAAAATAATTGAAAACTTGTATATGAGTGTTCATAGCAGCATTATTCACAGTAGTCAAAAGAACAGAAACTAACCCAAATGTCCATCAGCTGATGAACAGATAAACAAAATGTGGTATATACATACACTGGAATATTATTCAGGCACAAAAAAGAATGAAGTATTGATACATGCTATAACATAGATTAACCTTGGAAACTTGTCAAATGAAAGAAGCCATATACAAAAAGCCAAAAATTATATGATCTCATTTATAGGAAATATCCATAATAGGCAAACACATAGAGACAGAAGGCAGATTAGTGCTTGACAGGGGCTGGGGGTGGAGGGAATAGGGAGTGACTGCTAATGGGTACAGGGTTTCCATGCGTGATAATGAAAAAGTTCTGGAATTAGATCATGGTGATAGTTGCACAACATCATGAATGTTTTAATGCCTGTGAACTGTACGTTTTAAAATGGTTAAAATGGCAAATTTCCTGTTATGTGTATCTTGCTACAATTATAAAGTAGTAAAAACAAAACTAACAACAACAAAAAAGTATGTGCTAAAAGTTCTGAGCTCTTGACATTGACCAATGGATGCAGTTTTAAGTTTGCCAGGATTCTTTATGATACTCTGCATATGCAAAGAGTAAGAATCCCTCAAAGAAATATTGATAAAAGACTCCAGCTTGGGTAAACTACAATGATGCTATAGCTTCAAATCTTAATAATACATCAACTAGTCAAAAGTTGATGTATTAATACATCAGTAGTCAAAGCTGCACTATAGGGAGTTCAAGCTCTAGTCCCAAAGTTTTGGTAGCTGTTAATATTGCTAAAAATAATAACAAATATCCTATGGCAGAAAAGATATTTTATCCATTGTAGTTGGTCACATAAAAAGTGGACTTTAAGGATCATACTCAGGATCCAATTATGTTTTGTTTACCTTAAACAATTACTGTTCCATAATCTTTTAGAGCAAAAGATAACTTAGAGATAATTTCACCCAACTGTTTCAATTTTTAGATGAGAAAACCAAGACAAAGAATGGACAAATAGCTTGCTTAAGGTTAGTAAATGGGATATGTGACATTTTGATGCTACTAGCACCTTTTATTGTCAAAAATATGATCAAGTAACCCATACCTTTCTGATTGTTCCTGATCCCCACTTACTTCGTTATTCAATCAGGCTTACAGACAATGATGTTGACCAAAGAGGTCTATTACACATACATTACTTGGAAATATATTCTAATATTTTTACACTCTGATGCCAAAATATCACATTTTATGCTGATAATTAGTAGAAGATAGAATAAGAAATATATCTGCTGATTTTCAAATGGCTTTCCCATATTCCAAAAACTGGTGTAAATATAGCTTTATAATTAGAGTATGCTATTTGCCCTTCTGCCGGGTTCCTGTCCCTTTTAACCCCACCACTATGCCCTGTTTGTTTAAATGGCACATAGTTAAAAGGACTGATCTTCTCAGAGCTGGCTCATTTGGAAAAATAGTCTTGCTTTACATCATTCCTTAATGGAGAAACTTCTCAGCTAGCATCTCAAGGACATCCTAACTCTGACTTTTACTACCTTACAGCTATGGAGAGAATGTCTAATAACTGATTATGATCTACTCTCTGATTGTCAGATATTAATAATTGGATTATTCAAAGAACTGTGGATTCTGCCCTTATCATTACCGAAGGCAGTGAACTATTTCTGAATATAACAGGTTATGGAGTAGGGATGTTCCTATATCCCCACCTCTGTCCCTTCTGCTGGCACTTTCCTTAGTGCCTGACCTCTTGCCTTGCACATAGCTGTCCCTCAGTGAAGGTTTGCATAATGTACACTTGAACTCTGGATAGAGAATCTCGTCTGCAAGAATATAGCCTATGATGATATCTCTCATCTTTAAGTCATCTCCCAATTTCCAGTGAGTTTATAGTGCTCAGAACTGTGCAGCCTTCTGACTCTGTCTCGAAAGATATTCTTTAGGTACAACATTAATAATAATATGTGACTAGTATCCATTTCAACTGCTGCCATATTCCTGGTGTCAATATATCTGAAGTTGAAAAAATTCTTGCTCATCTTTACCTACTGACTAAAAACCATTGGCTTAATTCTATTTGATGTTTTCACTATTACCTCCTAGAGGCTAGATTAAGTATACTTCAGGTATACACTGGTTGATAGTTTGGGGAATGATTACCAATTATCTTAGGAACCATGATCACGAATGTCTCTTCTGAGTCATTTTGCTTTTAAAGAAAATCTAGGGCACCTGGGTGGCTCAGTTGGTTAAGCAACTGCCTTCGGCTCAGGTCATGATCCTGGAGTCCCAGGATCGAGTCCTGCATCCGGCTCCCTGCTCGGCAGGGAGTCTGCTTCTCCCTCTGACCCTCCCCCCTCTTATGTGCTCTCTCTCATTCTCTTTCTCTCAAATAAATAAATAAAATCTTAAAAAAAAAGAAAATCTAAATATTTTCCAATAGAAGATTAGAAAAATTTGGCTATACCATGTGAGTAGCTGATAAATATTTTCTTGGCTTAACTTAATACTACCTTTACTTTAAAGATAGAAAACAGATGAACAAAGATAAAGAAAAATGCATACACACATATCAGTCAAATTTTCCAGATATCTTTGACATATTTTGGCATATATACTTCTTGTTTTCAAAAAAAAACAATCAACTGCAGAAACCATATTTCATATAGCCTTAACTAGAATAGCTTCATAAAAGTAAATGCATACTGAATTCAAGCTTAAAGAAAACATGTGCCTGACTTACTGTCTTAGTCCATTGGCGCTGTTATTACAAAATACCACTGACTGTGTGGCTTACAAACAGCAAAAATTTATTGTTCATAGTTCTGTAAGCTAGGAAGTCCAAATCAAGGCACCAGCATACTCACTTTCTGTTGAGTACCCTCTTCCTGGTTGATAACTGGCACCTTCATGCTGTTTCCTCATATGGTGGAAAGAGCTAGAGGTCTCTATGGAGCACTTTTTTAAGGCATTAATCCTGTTCATGATGGCTCCACCCTCATGGTTTAAGCATCTCCCAAAGGTCCCAACTACTAATATCATTACATTGAGCATTAGTATTTCAACATATGAATAGTTGGGGGGGGCATAAACATTCAGATTATAGCATCTACCGAAATTAAATGGTGGAACTAGGACTAAAACCCAGGATTTAGCCAACATTCTTATATTTATTCCTGTATTAAGTTAATTACAATACATTAAGGTAAGAATTACCTGTCCTGATTAGGAAAATCGCAAGTGCCAATTTATATAAGTATATTGTGTTAGATTTTGTGTGTGTGTGTGTGTGTGTGTGTACACGCACAAGTGTTTGATATCTATAATGAAGGTGAGGGAGGAGAGACACGTGTGAATAGGTCTGAATAAAACCAACATTTTTGCCCTCAAAACTCTTTTTTTGCCTTAGAAACAGTTAAGAAGACTTATTTTCATTTCTGTGTAAGTGGTTTTGATTAATATTTGCTTAAACACTGAAATAGAAAAACTGTCATCATATGAAAAATTCAGTTGCCTTCAGTGCAACTCAGCAGTTCTTTACACATATCTAATTGACTCCCTACTAAATTTCTTACCAAAGTAATTTCATATTTCTTCTAATCTTCTCAAATGGTCTGATCTACCTGTTTTTCTTCCCTCCTAGCAGACAAGCCCTGCATTGACTTTCTTGAAAGTAAGGTCACCAGATAAGAGCTCTCTTAACTATCTTTCCCTTCCACCAAAATTGTCTTTGAATTATCACCCTTGAGTTTCTGTAGTTCATTTCTGAACCAAGCTTTCTCTGTTAATAACAGTCCTGTGCTGATTATTCTGCACTTGCTCCTCCCCAACCCTACCTGATGTCTCTGCCTTTGTTCTGCTCTGAGTCGCAGAAGACCAGCCTTTCCAGACCGTATCACTCAGCCACTCATGCCCACTCATGGTTTTCTGTTGGGTTTGGACAATGACAAGAAAGAGAAGGAAGTCAGAGGATGGGAAGAAGAAGATACCAGGAGATTTATTTCCCCACTCCTGTCTTCAGCCCATGCCCTTTTCCTGCTTTACTGCAATGTTAGCAGGTTCTGCATATGAGCTCTGGCTCTTGGGGTAACCCCTCTAACTCAGCTTCAACTCTCACTCGGACCTGGCTAAGCCATTCATTTTCTCCCTTGTCCCTTCAGGCAAGGGGTTGTAAAGACTCCCTGCTGTTACAAGTCCCTGGGTACTTCAGCAGTCCTTGTTTCTTTAGTCCTGTTCCCTCCTCTGTAGATACTCCATCTCTTTCAAGTGAACCCTTTTGGACATGCCATCTCTATCCAGATGGCACCCTGACTGACCCAAGCTGCTTTCATCTTCTCTAGGTCCAAGATGCAATTCTCTTTCTCTTTTTACCTTGCTCAAAACTTTCCATTTTTTGCTTTCATTGATTTGTAAATATGTTCAAATCTTATCAGTATCTCTCATCTTTCTTTTTCTTTCAAAGTGTTGCCCTGTGGTAATCTTTCAACCCTTTTGTCAAAGAGTTGTTAACAGACATTAAAATGTGGTATTTGCTGGGATGCGTGGGTGGCTCAGTCAGTTGAGCATCCACCTCTTGGTTTCAGCTCAGGTCTTGATCTCAGAGTTGTGAGATCGACCCCTGCATCAGGCTCTACACTCAGTGGGGAGTCTGCTTGAGATTCTCTCTCTCTTCCTCTCCCTCTGCCCCTTCCCCCACTCATGCACTCTATCTCTAAGATAAATAAATAGAATTTTTGGTAAAAATTTTGTATCTGCTTCCATAACTTTTAATATAATGACATCTTATTTTTTATTAATATATATTAGAATTAAGAAAACATGCCTAACTTAAGAAATTGATGGAGGACAAACCCCCTGTATCCTCTACTCAGATCAAGATATGAAACATAGCAGGTCCCCAGAAGCTTCCTACACAGGCTTTCCTGATCATAACCCTCCCTACTTCCTGCATTAATAACTATCCTGAATTTTATAGTTTTTACTTTCCTTCTTGACTTTAGAGCTTTACTAAATACACATCAATAAGAAAAGATTAATTTTGTTGTATTTGAATTTTATGTAATGAAATAATTCAGTACTTTTCTTAACTGTGTTGGCTTCTTTCTTTTAATGTTTTTAAAATCCATCAATGTTTTTGTATCATCTGTAGTTTTTTATCATTGATCTTCAGTATTCTTTCATATAAATACACTATAATTTGTTTATCTACTTTACAGTTTATGGACACTTGAATTATTTGTAGATTTGAACTACGCACTATGAACTTTCAAGTACAGTATCCTAGTGAACATAAGGAAGCCTTTCTATGGGGTTTATGCCTAAACATAGCCTGTGTCATACGTCTGTCTTCCAAATTTACTAGATATGGCCAATTGTTGTCCAAAGTGATCTTCACAGTTTACACTCTGACCAGCAAGTTGTGAAAATCTTTGTCCTTACCAACACTTGGTGTTATCACACTATTGGCTTTTGCCATTCTATTCATTGATGAGTTATATCTTATGATTTTAGATTACATTTATCCCTGATTACTAGTAAGATTGAACATTTTCTGAAGTGCTTTTTAAGATTTTTGCCCATTTTCCCATTTTTACTTTTTTCTTATTGCATTTTAAGAATTTTTAACATATTCTGAATATGAGATTTTATTGGTTACACGTATTGTAAATATTTATTTCCTATGTGTAGGAAATAATTTTTTTTTTACTCTTTAAGTACTCCGCTTTGATGAACATGAGTTCTTTCTGTTTTTGCCTACTTCTTTTGTGTCTTGCTTAATAAACCACTCCTTACCCCCCTAAAGATTTTATCAAGCGACTACTATATAATATCCTAAAACTTTTATTTGGTGCTTTTCACATTTAGGTCTATAATTCATCTGGAATTGAGTGTGTGTGTGTGTGTGTGTGTGTATTAGGTGAGGTAGGGATTCATTTAATTTTGTGTTTTACTTGTGGATATACAGTTTTTGAAACAATATTTTTTGAAAAGACTATTTCCTTCAGTGTTTCACAGACCTACCATTGCTAAAAATCAAATTTTTATATTTGTGGGTTTTTTTCTGAGCTTCTATCCTGTTCCATTCATATGTTTGTCTGTACTTCCACTAATACTATCTGCTTTTAATTATGACATCTTTTTTTTTCTTGTTTTTTTTTAATGTTTCAAGTTCTTATTTAAATTCTAGTTAGTGAACATATAGTGTAATACTAGTTTCAGGAGTAGAATTCAGAGATTCATCACTTACATATAACACCCAGTGCTCATCACAAGTGCCCTCCTTAATACCCATCACCCATTTAGCCCATCTTCCCTACCCACATCCCCTCCAGCAATCCTCATAATTATAGTATCTTTATAATTTTTCTTGATAATTGTAGAGCAAGTCCTATAACCTTGATCTTTTTCTTAAAGATGTCTTAAATATTTTTTACCCTTTGTATTTTATACAAATTTTAATATTTGCTTTCAAGTTCCTCAAAAAGTAAAGTAATTATTTGGTATTTTGATTATAATTGTAATAAATTTATATTTCAATTTGAAGAAAGTTTATACAATGCCAATATTAAATTTTCTGACCCATGAACATAAAAATAAGAAACACTTTGTGAATTTATGCATTAGCCTTGCAAAGGACATGCTAATCTCCATACTGTTCTAATGCAGACTTAACTATGAAATGGTTAGAATTAGATAGAAATGGTTGTCAAAAAGTGAGATACTTGAATTTGAGCCTTTGAAAGTGGCGATGAAAAAGAGGGTGAAACCAGGGGAATGGATATCTGAAGGAGTGTGGAAAAAATAATCATTAGAGAGGAAAGGTCTGAGCAGTTGAGAGTACAAGATCCATACTCCAGGAATCGTTTTTGAGTTGTAATGAGGATAATAGAAGTACCTACCACTAAGTATCATTGTAAGGTTTAAATGAAATAATCCACATGAAGCACTAAAAATGTGTGTGGTATATTGTAAGCACTCACTAAATACCAGCTACCTTTTTTTTTTTCAATTTAATTAAGTTCCTCTTCTGTTATTAAGGTGGATTTGTTTCTCAGAAAGCTTCATGAGCCTATGTGTACTATTCACATTTACCTTTCCTCCTTTGACCCTGAGCTGGATGGCCATTTGAAAAGGTACAACTGAAATACATGCATATGAACTATATATTTTAAAATATGTATTTATGCAATAAAATTAGGGATAGAACTAGGTATAGCTTCTGAAGTTATGTGTTAGACAAATATACATTTTATGTATGGTCTACTCTAGTTAACCATAAATAACAGTTCAAAGAATATTAAAAACTATGAAATATGACATAGTGAATCATTTACTTTTCAATGTATTGCAAAATACCTCTTTAGATATTGTTCTAGAATAAGCATAATCTGTGTAAACAGGATACTACTAGTCTTTACTCTCCAAGTGAGTCAGTTCTTTTTAAAAATTATAAAACAAAAAGACAAAAATCAAAATTCCCAACTCCTCTGAACACCTCAATATAAAGACTAATAGTAAACAGCTGATGTGATTTCACTTCACAGTAATTCTACTCTAAACATTCTGATTCCAGGTAAGATTAATGGATAATTCATGCAGTACACGTCTTAGAATGATGATCAAAGAGACAGACATGCTGATTAAATGTGTACCACCAAGCAGCCTACAGCCACCTTCTAAGCGCCCATTCGTTGTGAAAATTTAGTGAAGATTCAGAAAAGCCCCTAAGAATTATGTAGAAAGGTGGACATTCTAAGTTACAGCAGTACAAATAAAAAAAAAAAATCAGAGGAGGCAAGGATATAAAAATATTATTCATAATCTATCTAGAAGAAATACAAGTAAGAAGTTAAATGGGAGCCACCAATTTGAAATCACTGTGCAAATAGAAAATCTTAAAGAGTTGAGTGTCTCAAACTAACTGACTGAAACCTCCCAGTCATTCCTGAGATCACCAGGGGCAAAAATAACCACTGAAAATTCTTAAATCAGAAACAAATTCGTGAAAATTAATGCAAATATTTTGGGATTAAATTATCTAGGAGGATGCAGGGATGATAATTTTGGTAGTAACAGTTTACCAGTGTGCATGCTTATTAGCCTGGGTTTTCTTTCCTGAGCACTTTCAGGAGACCACCTCTGAAGCAAATAGCAGCCCTGCCTGTGGCATATGCTAGGACCTTTCCTGGTACCTGCAAGGAAGGGACTCTGTAAATGTCCTTCTCACCCACAAGTGTGTTAATATCAGACTGCCAGCTACATTGCCCTCGATTCACTGGTAAGGGCATGTTTGAGCCTTATTTAAATATGTAATTGCTTTCTTTGTTACTTATTTATTAAAACTTTCAGGTTGGTGAGTAGCATGTGACTAAGCACTTGACCCTTTACTGGGTTATCCGGACTTTTTCAGTCCCTTCTGACATTGTTTCTTCATTCATTCACTCACGAAATCTTTATTAGGCACCACCAATGTGTGTAGACACTATGCTGGATGTTATTTTGTCCATAAATGAAATAGACATTCTTCATGATTTTACAGAATTAATAGTTTGGGGATAATTCCTCAGTTCCAATAGTTTGCCTCCTATCTTATCCTCCTTAGTAGTATACCCCATAGCACTTATCACTACTTTGCAAACAATAAATGTTTCAATAAATGTGTGTGCAATTAAGGAAATAAAAAAAAGAAATTGAAAGGACCTTTGGAGCTCAGAAATTCAAGTTACTGGAAGAAAGTTTAAATTATTTTTCTGTAGCTAGGGTTTATCCCTTCTTTCTTTTTCTTTTCTTCTTTCTTCTTCTTCTTCTTTTTTAAATCATTCTCTGAGGTTTGGAAACTGCTGTTACTGTAAGAAAACTCCCAAAGGGATGGTCATCTGTTCTGTATTAGGGATGTTAATGCTGCTCTCCATTAGTGTGGAGAACCATGTGCTGACTCTGTGCTCAGAGAGGGAAAACCAAACAGAAGTGAGCATGATTAGGAATTATTAATTTATTATTAGGACAAAATAGTCTCATTATTTTTGCTGCCTGCTGCATGCATCTGTTAGCAAGAGTCCAAGACCCTATCATTTATTCTTCCAATAATCCTTAATTTGACTTTGGGTTTGTTAATCTTTTAACATTTACTGATTGCATTTTAAAACAAATTAATTTTTGTTATGGAAGAAACTTTTATGAATAGAAAAAAAACTGCAGGATAGTGATTTTATCTATGGAGTATATGAATTACTTTGCCTTTGGAATGAGTTTATTGATACGGTCCTCTGACTATACTACTATATATTACACTCAGGTCTAATAAGATTTTGAAAGTGAAAAATAATTTAAATGGTTGTCCTCTGTAATTTTCTGTCCGAATATATATAAACATAAAATGAGCTGATTTCATTTTATATGTTAAGTAATCTGCTTTTGTTAGAAAAAATCCAGTTTACATCAAATTGAATTAGAAGACACAATCTCCAAATGAAGGTGATTTCTTTAAAAGATTTTACTTATTTGAGAGACAGAAAGAGAGAGACAGAGAGAGCACAAAGCGGAGGGAGGGGAAGAGGGAGAAGCAGGCTCCCCACTGAGCAGGGAGTCCAATGCGGAACTTGATCCCAGGGTCCTGGGATCATAACCTGAACCAAAGGCAGTTACTTAACCGACTGAACCACCCAGGGGCCCCTGAAGATAATTTTTTTAAAAACAAAGATGTAGGAAGGTAATAGAATGCTAAGAAAAATGGTGATTCTATACCCAAAGACTTACCCCTGTGATTTGTGGCCTATCCCTGCATGAACATTCTATAACCTGGCTGGTTACAGAGCAAGGTTAGTCCTGAAATTTAAGTCAAGTTCAATTATGCTTGGAAAAGAAGAGAACATGCTCTGGAGAATTTGGGAACGTAAGGTAGTTTATTTGCTATGTAAAAAATGTCCAATGCGTACTGGGGAAAGAGTAGGAATATAGGGAAGCAGAGAAATAGAATAAATTAATTTGTAGATAAGAATTTGTGAAAGATTGAGAAATAAAGCAGCTTATATTTTTGCAGAACCAAAAATAACTAGGGTGTGAGGCACAGAGGGAATATCTAGCTTCAACTTTCTAAGTAGAAGTCTGACACATATTAGGCCCTCCATAAATATTCATTTCATTTCATGAATGAATAATGTCAATTCAATTGTAATGTCAACCCGGACAGTGGCAGACCACAACTTTTGACTGGTGGCCCAAATACAGTGTAAGTTAAATGATGTAAAATGCTAAGAATAGTGTCTGACATGGAAAGTTCTATAAAAGTGTTGGCTATTAGTATTATATCTATTTTTATTATCATTATTAATATTATTAGTATTCTTTCCTTGGTTTGGAAAAAAAATTCTTTCTCAGGTGGAAAATATGGTCTCTCTAAAAGGAGCTAGGCTTGATCTCGATGGATGGCATACAGAAGGAAAACTGGACTACTTTGGCAGTATTAGCCAATTCTCAGGACCCTTTCTTACATAGAAATAGCACCCTAAATTTCAACACTTAGAAAAACTGAACTTGACCTTCCCACCTATATAATTACCCCATAAGATACTAGAAACAGGTATTTTCTACCATGTGTTAATTCTTTCCAATGCCACTTTAAGATCATTTTGAGAAAAATAATATCAATTCAAGTAATATAATACCATCTTATATTTATGTATTCAGATTAACAGTTTGTGAAAGCTCTCAAATATCTGCATATAACTAAGATCTTAATTGTCCCTGTTTTAGAGATGTGCGAACTAAGGCTCAGAGAGGTCCCCTAGTTTGAACGACAAGAGTAATAAATCTGGGGGTGCTGAGACTAAACTAAGATCCTTTGCCACCTAGCCTTTTATTCTTAGTTAGTGACAGGTATTTGAGGAATCTTCTCTAGGGAATTTACTCTCATTTGAGAAATAGTTTTTTTCTTCTTCTTCCCTAACTCAGCAACATGAAGAGGAAAAGGCACAAAAGAGGACAATACATGTGAAATATTTTTTTTTAAGATTTTATTTATTTATTTGACAGAGAGAGGCACAGAGAAAGAGGGAACACAAGCAGGGGGAGTGGGAGAGGAAGAAGCAGACTTCCCGCCAAGCAGAGAGCCCAATGCAGAACTCGATCCCAGAACCCTAGTGTCATAACTGGAGCCGAAGGCAGACGCTTAACGACTGAGCCACTCAGGTGCCCCGTTATATAAATTAATTCTTTGCAAAATGACTGTTTTAGTCCACTCAGTCTGCTATAACAAGAATACCATAGGCTGGATGCTTATAAAAACACATACACACCCACACACACACACAGAAATTTATATCTCACAGTTCTGGAGACTGAAAAGCCCAAGAAGATCAAGGTATCAGCAGATTTGGTATCTAGTGACACCATTTCCTGATTCATAGATGGCCATCTTCTGTGTCCTCACATGGTGGAAGGGACAAGGGAGCTCTCTGGCATCTCTTTGATAAGAGCACTAAACCCATTTATAAGGGCTCTGCCTTCACAACCTAATGACCGCCCCAAAGTGGTAGGTACCTCCTAAAACTATCGTATCAGGGATGAGGTTTCAACATAAAAATTTTGTAGGGACACAAACATTCAATCTATAGAAATGACAGAAGTTTCATCTTGTATTAATAATGAATGATAATAACAGCAGTTAAACATATAACACTTACCATGTGCCAGGCACTGTTCTAAGTATTTCACATGTACATTTATTTAATCTTCATCAGAAACCTTTAACACAAGAACTGGCATGATCTCAACTTTACATGTGAAGAGACTGAGAAACAGAGAGGGCCTGATTTTTTCCACTGTCACACAGATGGAAAATGTCAGAGCCAGTATTCTAACCAAAGGTAGTCAACTCCAGAGTGCATGCTCCTAGCCACGAATATGAGAAACCAATTCCTTAGACCTGGACTCTGGTCTAACATAATCAGAAACTGATCCTGGGTTCCAGAACATTATTTTACTTTAAGAAAGCCGAATTGTATCTTTTGATAATTCATCTTAATCATTTTGTTTCCTTTGAATGTAATTGAATTTTGCATTTAAACTGTCCTAAGTTGGCTACAATGTTATATTGTTACAAATGTCCAGAAATTATTTCAAAACATAATATTTTAAAACAAAAATTAATGTTGAGAGAAGATACTTTTATTAGATTGTCTTCAAATATGGATGTCTATAGATTGAATAAATAATTATAAATTTTATCATGTGGGAGTCCACACTGTTTTCTATTATAAAGATAAGATGTGCTCAAAACACTGAAAGGTCACTCGTGTAGGTCAACACTTTAATCTCTTATTTACTGTTTAATTAATAACATCTTCTAAGTATGAATTGGGGGTTCATTCCTCTACTTCAGAGATGTAAGGAACTACAAGTTGAATAAATCCCTTATCAACTGTTTATAAAACAATAATCATATGGTTCAACTTAATAAAATCATGTGTACTAAAATATAAACTCCCTGTGGACAGGGTGTTTTATTGTTGTTTTTGGTTTTTTATTACATACTCAGCAACATCTGAAACAATGCTTTGACATAATATATAATAATTTCCTTTATTTGTGGAATAAATGTTAATAGTAAGTAGAAAGAGAAAATGAAAATCAAGGTTAATGAACAAACTTAGTTAGCAGTGAAAACAATGGCTTATTCTTAGATTTTTTTAGAGCAGTTTTAGGTTTGCAATAAAATTGAAAGTAAGGTACAGAGATTTCCCATACACCCACTGCCCTAAAACATCCATAGCTTCCCAGTTATCAACATCTACCACTAGAGTGGTACATTTGTTACAATTGATGAACCTACATTGACACATCACAATTACCTAAAGTCCATAGCTTGCATTAGGGTTCACGCTTGCTTTTGTACATTTTATGGGTTTGGACAAATTTATAAATGACATGTATCCATTATTATAGTACCATACAGAATATATTCACTGCCCTAAAAATCCTCTGTGCTATTCTTCTTTGTCTCTCCCTACCCCCAAGCCTCTAGCAATCAATGATCTATTTTATTGTCTCTATAGTTTTGCCTTTTACAGCATGTTATACAGCTGGAATTATAACAATATGTATCCTTTTTAGATTGGCTTCTTTCACTTAGTAACGTGTACTTAAGGTTCCTCTGTGTCTTTTCATACTTTGATTGCTCACTTCTTTTTAGTGACAAATAATATGTCAGTGTCTGGATGTACCACAGTTTATGCATATTCACCTACTGAAGGACCTCTTGATTGTGTTTTGTTTTGTGTTTTTTTTAAGGACCTCTTGATTGTTTCCAAGTTTGGTCAATTATGAATAAAGGTACTCTAGGCATCCATATGCAGGTTTTTGTGTGGAAATAAGTTTTCAACTCTTTTGGGTAAATACCAAGGAGCACATTTGCTGGAACATATGGTAAGAGTATGTTTCATTTTGTAAAAAAAAAAAAACACCACAATATCTTCCAAAGTGACTGTACCATTTTGCATTCCTGTGGTATCACTGTTCTAGATTTTGGCCATTCTAATAGGTAAGTAGTAAGATCTCACTATTGTTTAATTTGCATTTCTCTGATGACGTCTATGGAACATTTTTTAATATGCCTATTTGTCATCTGTATATATTTTGTTTGTGGAGATGTCTGTTAAGAGTTTTAGCCAGTTTTTCTGGGGCGGCTGGGTGGCTCAGTCATTAAGCGTCTGCCTTCGGCTCAGGTCATGATCCCAGGGTCCTGGGATCGAGTCCCACATTGGGCTCCCTGCCCGGCAGGGAGTCTCCTTCTCCCTCTCCCACTCCCCCTGCTTGTGTTCCTGCTCTCGCTATCTCTCTCTCTGTCAAATAAATAAAATCTTTAAAAAAAAAAAGAGTCTTAGCCAGTTTTCGAATCAGGTTGTTTGTTTTCTTATTGTTGAGTTCTAAGTTGTATATTTTGGATAACAGTCTTTTATCAGATGTGTCTTTTGCAAGTATTTTCTTCCAGAGTGTGCCAGGTCTTTTAATTCTCTTGATACTCTTTCACAGGGAAGTGTTTAATTTTAATGAAGTCCAACTTATCAATTATTTTTTCATGTCTTTCATGTTGTGTCATTGGTGTTGTATCTAAAAAGGCACCACAATACCCAAGGTCATCTAGATTTTCTGTTGTTATCTTTAGGAGTTTTAGAGTTTTATCTTTTATCTCTGATACATTTTGACTTAAATTTTGTGAAGGATGGGGTGCCTGGGTGGCTCAGTTGGTTAAGCGACTGCCTTCGGCTCAGATCGTGATCCTGGAGTCCCGGGATTGAGTCCCGCTTCGGGCTCCCTGCTCGGCAGGGAGTCTGCTTCTCCCTCTGACCCTCCCCCCTCTCATGTACTCGCTCTCTCTCATTCTCTCTCTCTCAAATAAATAAAATATTTAAAAAAAAAATTTGTGAAGGATGTAATGTCTATGTCTAGATTCACTTTTTGCAGGTGGTTGTCCAGTTTTCTAGCACCATGTGTTGAGGAGCCTGTCTTTGTTCCCTTGTATTGCTTTTGCTCCTTTGTCAAAGATCAGTTGACTAAATTTATAGTGGTCTATTTCTGGGCTCTCTGTTCTGTTCCATTCACACAGTTGCCTATTCTTTTGCCATTACCATACTGTTTTGATTGCTATAGTTTTATAGTAAGTCTTCCAACTTTGTAATTTAATATTGTTTGGCTGTTCTGGCTCTTTTACCTATCCATGTAAGCTTTAGAATTAGTTTGTCAATATCCATAAAATAATTTCCTGGGTTTTGATTGGGGTTTTATTGAATCTATAGAATAAGTTGGGAAGAACTGATATATTGACAATATTGAGTCTTCCTAACCATGTACATGGACTATCTCTCCATTTATTTAGTTTTCCTTTAATTTCATTCATCAATTCTGTAGTATTCCTCACATAGATCTTGCATATATTTTGTTAGATTTATACCTATGTATTTCACTTTTGAATGTGCTAAAGAAAATGGTATTGTGTTTTTAATTTCAAATGTCACCTGTTCATTTTTGGTATACAGGAAAGCAGTTGACTTTTGTGTATTAATCTTGTGTCCTGCAACCTTGCTATAATTGCTTTTTATTTCCAGGAGCTTTTTGGTAGATTCTTTTGAATTTTCTACATAGACAATCATGTTATCTGCAAATAAAGATAGTTTTCATGTCTTCCTTTCAATCTTTATACCTTTTATTTCCTTGCCTTATTGCATTAGCAAGACTTCCAGTACAATCTTGAAAAGGAGTGGTAAGAGGGGACATTCTTGTCTTGTAGCTGATCTTAGTGGGAGAGCTTCGAGTTCCTCACCATTAAGTATGTTAGGTATAAGCATTTTGTAGATTACCTTTATCAGGTTGAGAAAGTCACCCTTTGCCAGCTTACATTTTTTTGAGCACTTATTATGTACCAGCTACTGAGTTCAGCACTTTTTGTGTACTGTTTCACTTTAGCCCTATGAATTTGGTAATATTATCTATCTTTTACAGTTACTCAGAGATATTCAACCACTTTCTAAAGATGACAGAACTGGTAAATTAATCTAGTAAGCTGGCAAACAATACCTTCTCTACATTACAGTAATCACTGTCTGTTACTTTATTGTTCTTTATCTTCCACTTTTTCCTGTGTCCTCCCAATAGAATATTAAAAAATATGAGGGCAGAGACTTCTCTGCTTTGCTCACTATTTAATCCTCAGTGTTCAAAATTGTGTCTGGCCCATACATAATTGCAAATGAATAAATGAACTAGCAAATTGCATCTGAGCTCAGGTATTTAATTCTGGTGCCTAAGCTCTTAATTATTGTATGCCACCTGTGAAACAGAACCATGAGAGTTTCACTGAATACCCTCACGCTCTGGACCAGAGGTGATCAGGTAATGGTGTCCTTTTTTAGGTTCCTTTGGCTATGGGTATGAAAGAAAATAGATGGGTCCCTATTACAGAGCCACAACCCTGGGTTTAACAATATAGAATTATACCTAACTACGGGTATCATTGATCAAACCAGATTGTAAGAGTCAAAACATAGAAGGAAAACCTGAAATTAAAAAAAAAATCGCTTTATATATTTACAAACTAATTTAAACTGAAGAACAAAGAGACTTTGCTATGACTCTAAACTTGTTGGTTGCTGTATATCATTATTACTCTTGAGATCTTCCTATTATTTCAAAATTGTGAGCTATAGGAAGTTAAAATTAGTAAGGGGATTTGAGTGTCTGTATTTCCCAGCAGGATTTCTTTTAACCTGAATAATTTGCATGTACACACTGAGGGTTTTGATTCTGTAATTTTAATGCCAGCTACAAAACGGTCAGGTTACAGCACTGAGTTAATAAGTAGAGACCACAGCAGTGTTACAACAACAGGGCCTTGGTGGCATTCCAAAGAAATCAAAAACAAAGGTAATAATGTTTGGTTAGGTTCAACTGTGTGACTGTTTAGAGTGAGTTCATTTTATAGTCCTTGTCTAAGGTCAGTCCAAGTATTTCCCCATTTGTGTGTTCCTGGATAACACCTTACAATCATAATTAGCTCTGTACTCCATGCAGTTGCTGTTATACAGTTTCCTTCCAGCTGATACTGTACTGATAAGTTTGTTTAGAGCTAGTTCCATAGCAAAGAGATTCAAGAAACCATATTAGTTTTGCAAAGTAATGCAGGCCCTAAGAGACATAAGTGGGAGAAAAAAAAGCAATACTAAAACTGGAAAATATAACTCATATTATTTATGTGCTCCCCCAGACAGTTATCCATGGGAACTTCTTGACAAACTTAAAGTCTCATAGTATAATTCAAATATATCTTATTTTAAAAAACTCACTGTTTTCACAGAGCCAGCCAAAGAGGACACCTCCTTTGTTTTCCACCATAGTAAATGCCAATTACTCAGGACTTATTTGCCAATAATTTGGTGATACTATTTCTAATCCTTATTACAAACACAGAAGTAGCAATAATTTTGCCCATTCTTAGGAGGAAGCTAAGGGATTTGCTGAGAGTAACATTACCGGGTTTAGAAGTCTGACTTGTCTGACTCCAAGCCATATACTCTAACATTCACTTAAAATGTGGAGTGAATAGGTTGTGATTAGTAGAGAGTGTGTGTGTGTATTTATTTATTTATTTTTAATAAGGTCTGCTTTTGGGTTACCTGAAAAATCTGCTAATGAATATCTTTTGATAATGATGAGCTTCATGTCTATCATTTGGGATTCTTTTCTGAAAATGAACATGCATTCTCTTCTATGTTTGTTAAGCTATGTTTTAGTATATATTTTTCTTTTAGTAGTCACAGTAGAAAAGGATGAAGAAATCAGGGATTGTCTTTCATGAAGTAAAATACAACTATATCCAATAGCCTGGGGAGGGGAGTGTGGATTATTCTGTTGCCAGCAATGCCAGTTCTTCTATTCATTCAGAATATTCAGTGCCTACTGTGAACCAGACACTATGCCAGGAAAGAGTGTTTATAATCTAACATAAATTATCTCATCAAAAGACCCCTATGATATTATGAAAATAAAACTTCATGCTTTCAGAAAAAATTAGAGGAATATCATTCATTTCAACATTTAACTAAACATTTATTATTTTGCAAAGTACTATGGAGTAGTGTAGTATAATTTTCATAGTCTTTGGAACCAAACAGACCTAAGATCCAATCACCTGTCTGTTACTCTTTCTTTTATAAGGTCGACTGAAATAAATTGCTTAACTGCCCAAGACCTCAATAATCTCATCTATAAAATGAGTATTAAAGAAATTAACTATTGTGATCATTACATGAGATAGTGTATGTAAAAAACCTGGCACATAATCAATGCTGTCATTATTGTAATTGAGGTGGAACATGGGTGAATTTTAGTTAAAAATTTTCTAATTTTTTGGCAAAGAACAGTGAGAACCAAAGAGTTTTGGGTGTCATCTCTAAGTTACAAAGCAAGGCAGAGATAGCATGGTCTCGTGCCCTTGGCTCCTGATCAATGAAGAATATTTTTATTAAAAAAAATCTCTGGAGGGGCACCTGGGTGGTACATTTAGTACAAGCATCTGACTCTTGGTTTCAGCTGGGGTTGTGATATTGGGGTCATGATCTCAGGGTCATGGGATCAAGCTTGTGTTGGGCTCTGTGCTGAACATGGAGTCTTCTTGGGACACTATCTCTCCCTCTGCCTCTCCCCCTGTGCGCACTCTCGCTCTATCAAATGAACAAATAAATCTTTAAAAAAATCTTGTGGAGATAGTATGCCTTTAACTAGGGCCAGTTTCTGCTTTCTTCCTCTCTCCCTCTCTGTCATCTCTCCCCTATCCCCATAATAGCATTGCTCAGCAAATTGAATGTTATGTCAGAAAATATCAAGAGAATGTGAGTACTAGAGTGACTTTTTAATTGACAAACTAATGAATGACGCACAAAGAAGTAGCTGGAATTAGCCTGTCTCTAAAGTTGGTAACTCCTGCCTTTCTATCTGCTTTTTCCATCTCATATTAACAAGAACAGGCTGGATCAGAAGACCATTAAACAGAGGTAATTCATAACTACACACTATCACTTAGATCTTTCTTCTACTTCACAATTCAGGAATGGCCGTCAGCTGATGTTAAAAGACTCTGGACCATTTGGAAATGTCTGCATAACTTTGATCTCTCCTACCTCAGGGAGATATTATCACTCTATTGTCCCTGAATGCACACTCAATTCCTGAGACAGTTTGACTCCTGGGGAACTGGGGAGGTTGTGGCATTGGAGACGTCATTCTTTCAGAACTAAAACTTCTTATCCCCAGACCTCCTGCTTCCATCATTAGGAAGCAGAAACCCTGATAATTCCACAGTAGAGTCTATTAGGTGCTGCCTTTTCTCTAAATGTCATTAAATACATCCTTTCCTTTTTGGATTTCCTTTTGATAATCCTGATCCATATCTTATTTATTGTAATTATGCATATCAAAGATTCAAGCCAGGCTCATCAGGCCATGATACATTTTATTGCAACATGATGTGATGAAAAGTGATGTTCCAAAATTCTGAATCAATATACTGCATCCAGACTTGATTGTTAAAGTTGAATTGGATACTAAGGCTAATTTTTCATCTGAAATGCTAATATAAATGTAAGCTCCAATGAATATTAATGTTGCCAGATCAGAAAATTGTTTCTGGATAGAATATCCCCTTTTGGTATTTATTTATTTATTATGGATGAATATTAAGATATAACTAAGACCCATATTTCAGACATGTCCTAGTCCTTCAATCTATCATTTTTAAAAAGAATATGATAAGGAGACATTAATATAGGCTGCTTTGTAGTGTTTATAGTTATTGAGGACAATTAAGTTATATTTTAATACATTTGTCAGAAATTTTGGAAAAAATACACTCCAATGCTTTAAAGGAAAAATTGAACAGAAGAAAATAGTTTTAAGAAGCTTACATTATATTTAGATGGATAGCATACCATTACAAAGCAAAGAGAATTCACTCATATATCAAGTGATTTGGCACCCAACATAAAAACCACAGGCCACCCATCTGCAAAATACATTTCTCCATTTTATCTGGAAGCTCTGTCCCATTAGGTCTGATACAGAACTATAAAACTATTTCTTATGGAAACTCTGTAGCCTGAGCCCAATAACATATCTAGTGTGTGAAAAAGTCATGAGAGAGTAATCACATTGTATTCTCAGAAGAATAAAAAAAGAAAAAGTGTTTTATCTATTGACATAATAGAATGTTGTAATGAAAGTAGCATAGTAAATGGAAAAGAGCCTGGATTTTAAAATTCAACTTTGCCACTAAGAATTTTGTGACCTGGTGGGACGCCTGGGTGGCTCAGTCGGTTAAGCGTCTGCCTTCGGCTCAGGTCATGATCCCCGGGTCCTGGGATCAAGTCCCGCATCGGGCTCCCTGCTCCGCGGGGAGCCTGCTTCTCCCTCTGCCTCTGTCTCTCTCTCTGTCTCTCATGAATAAATAAATAAAATCTTTAAAAAAAAAATTTTGTGACTTGGGAAAAAATATTGAACTCCTCTCGATATCATTTTCTTTATTTTTAAAAATGCAGAAATCAATAATCAC
The DNA here is from genome assembly GCF_011800145.1 of Mirounga leonina. Lineage (NCBI taxonomy): Eukaryota > Metazoa > Chordata > Mammalia > Carnivora > Phocidae > Mirounga > Mirounga leonina. The sequence goes on along the minus strand of NW_023270314.1, from coordinate 19,734,242 downwards.
TGTTATCTGCAACTATATTATACTATGTGCTTTTAGGATGTATCATTAAGAAAAGAAGTCAAGTCTATTTCTTAGGACTTGGAGCAGCCAAACTGAGGACTTCGGCAGCCATCCTTTGAATTTGAAATGTAGGAGTCCCACATCCTTCTCTAAAGTCTGCTCTGTGTGCAAGATGTGATTATAGGGGACTAGGCAATGTGGCAAGGATCCATGTCCTTACCATGTCACCTTCATTATTGCCCTTTTATTTTAATTTTTCCCTCTTTTATTAGTACCCTCACCATTCAAGGATTTTTTTTATAGAAGGAAGACATTTAAAGTAGTTTATCTCACTGAGCCAGTGACTTCAGTGGCTACACATGACAAAGATTTTATAGAATTAGTGCAGGAAAGTCACTAAACAAACAACAGCAACAGCAAAAACAAAACAAAACAAAAAAAGCATGGAAAGCCCTGGGATGATATCTGATTACCAGATTGCCACATTATTTTATTTAAAATGTCCAATTTTCAACAGCAGCAAAAAAATAAGACACAAAGTATAGTTTGTACCGAGGACAAAAAGGAATCAAAGAAACTGTTCATAAAGAAACAGAGACATTGGACTTAATAGACAAATAATTCAAATCAGCCATTTTTAAGAATGTTCAAAGAACTAAAGGAAAATGTGTCTAAAGAATTAAAGGAAAATATGAGAATTATATCTCACCAAATGAAGTATAGCAATAAAGATATAGAGATTACTTAAAAAAAACCAAATAGAAATTCTGAATAACCAAATGAAACATTCACTAAAGGCATTCAAAATCAGCTTTGAACTGGCAGAAGAAAGGATCAGTGAATTTGAAGATAAGTTGCAATTGTCCAATCTGGGGGAACCAAAAGATAAAAGAATGAAGAAAATTAACAGGACCTCAGAGACCTATGGGACAATATTTACTGTACCAACATAAATATAATGGGAGTCTTCAAAGAAGAGGAAAGGAATGCCAAAAATAGTATTTAAATGAATAATGTCTGAAAACTTTCCAAATTTGGTAAAAAGTATGTCTGCAAATCCAAGAAGCTCAACAAACTTCAGTAGCATAATTAGAAACATCATAGTCAAACTGTTGAGAGTCAAATCCAAAGAGACTCTTGAAAGCAGTAAGAGTAAAGCTAATCATCATGTACAACAGAACCTCAATAACAACTGACTTCGCAACAGATATCATGCAGAATATAAGACAGCAGGATGACATAGTCTAAGTACTAAAAGAAAAAGACTATAAAACAAGAATTCTATATCCAGCAAAACTATCTTTCAAAAATGAAGGAGATATTAAGACTTTCCCAGAAAACCCCAGGCCCTGATAGCTTTATGGTGAATTCTACCAAACAGTTATAGGAAACTTAACAATAACCCTTCACAAACTCTTCCAAACAGAAGAGCAAGGAACACATTTCAACCCATATGGAATCCAGTATTACCTTGATATGAAACAGACCAAAGCATTAAAAAAAGAAAACTATAGACCAAATTCAACACCTATTGAAGATAAAAACACTCAAGACTAAGTGGAACTTTCTCAACTTGGTTTAGGTTATGTATAAAAAAGCCACAGCTACCCTCATACTTAATGATGAAAGACTGAATGTTTTCCCCATAAGATAAGGAACAAGATGAGAATTTCCACTTTCATCACTTCTATTTAACATTAGACTAGAGGTTCTAACCAGGTCAATGAGTCAAGGGAAAGAAATAAAAGAATACAATTAAAGAGGAAGAATTTAAATTATAACTATTTGAAGCTGACATAATCTTGAAGTAGAAAATCATAAGTAACAAAAAAACAGTTAATAAATTAGTTCAGCAGGTTTGTAAGACATAAGTTCAATATACAAAAATCAATTGTATTTCTCAGTATCAGCATGTACAATATTAAGAGGAAATTAAGAAAACAATTTTATTCATAATAGTATCAAAAAGTAAAATACTTATGATAAATGTAACAAAACTCAGCACTGAAACTACAAAACAACCTATCAAAACCCCTACTGTCTTTTTTTATAGACACTGACAAGCTGAACTTAAAATCCATATGGAAATGCAAGCAACACAGAGTAGCCAAAATTTTCTTGGAAAGAAGAATAAAGTTGCAGGATTTATACTTTCAGGTTTCAAAATTTTCCAACAATACTACAGTAGTCAAAACACTGTGATACTGGCATGAGGATAAACATATAGATAAATGGAATAGACTTAGAAGTCAAGAAATAAGCCCTTACATTTATTGTCAATTATTTTTTGACAAGGATTCCAAGACAATATACAGAGGAAAGTATTCTTTTCAACAAATGTTGCAGGGCAACTAGATTTTCACATGCAAAAAAAAAAATGAAGTGGAGCCCCTACTTCACACCATGTATGGGAATTAATTAAAAATGGATGATAGACGTAAGTGTAAGAGCTAAAAGTATTACACTCTTATAAGAAATGATAGGTGTAAATCTTTATGACTTTTGATTAAGTAACAGTTTCTTTAAAATGATACCAAAAGCATAAGCAACTAAATAAAAAATAGATAAATTGGACTTTATCATAATTAAAAATTTTTGTGCTTCAAAGGACACCACAAAGAAAATGAAAAGACAGTCCAGAGAATAGGAGAACATATTTTTAAGACATCTGAAAGGGTCTTATATCTAGGATATATAAAGAACACTATGATAAAAAACAAATAACCCAATTAAAAATGGGCAAAGGATTTGAATAGATATTTCTCCACAGAAGATACACAAATGCCTGATGAACACATAAAAAGATGCTCAACATACTTACTGTTAAGGAAATGTAGGTCACAACCACGGTGAGATTTCACTTCACACTCACTAGGATTCTATAATAAAAACATACAACTGCCAAGTGTTGGCAAGGTTATGGAGAAGTTGGAACTTCTGGTGGGGATTCACAATGGTACAACCACTGTGGGAAACAATTTGACTTAACATATTAAACATAGAATTACCATATAACCTAGTAATTCCACTCCTAGGTATATACTCAGGAGAACTGAAAATATATGTACACATAAAAGTATGTACACCAATGTTCAGAGTGTCATTATTCATAATAGTGAAAAGGTGGAAACCACCCCAATTGTCCTTTAACTGATGATTAAAAATAACAAAAAGTAGCATATCCATACAACGTAATATTATCCAGCCATAAAAAGCAATAAAATACTGAGACATGCTGCAACATGGATAAATCTTGAAAAAAGTGTGCTAAGTAAAATAGCTCAGACACAAAAGGCTACCAGCAAATCCATATGAACAGAAAGTAGTTTATTGGTTCCCAGGGACAAGGGTGGGAGGGGTCACTACTAATACGGATCTTTTTGAGGTAATGAAATGGTTAATGGGTCGTTTATTTTATTTTTTTTAGTGTTTCTTTTTGAGGTGATGAAAATGTCCCCAAATTAAATAGTTGTGATGATTACACAACTTCTCAAGTATACTAAAAACACACTGAATTGCACTCTTCAATAAAAAGAATGAATTTTATAGTATGTACATTATGTCTCAATAAAGCTGTTATTTTTTTTTAAAGATTTCATTTATTTATTTGACAGAGACACAGCAAGAGAGGGAACACAAGCAGGGGGAGTGGGAGAAGGAGAAACAGGCTTCCCGCTGAGCAGGGAGCCTGATGTGGGGCTCCATCCCAGGACCCTGGGATCATGACCTGAGCTGAAGGCAGACGCTCAACGACTGAGCCACCCAGGTGCCCCTGTTATTATATTTTTTTAAATCATGGGCACAAATAATATCCCACCAGTCGTGTCTTTTTGTAAACCACTATACACCTTTTCAGTATAGGTCATTCAGGAAGTAAAGTGGATAAGAAACATGAACAGAAATCGATAGAGCTTTTAATAAAACAGTGACTTCTTTTAAGATGAGATTTTAATAACCTACAAGTTCCATCTGTGCTTCCTATTAGTACAATAGTCTTCATTTTGTTATTTGACCTGCAATGCCATTAGAAGTTGACAGCGGCAATATTCTCAATAAACCTATTAACTGATTCTGCTGGATTTTAGTTAGATATATTCCTACATATAGCTAGTTTCATTTTCCTACTTGATAAGTAATTATAACCTCAGGCAGTAATGCTTCTAACAAATATAATTCCTATCTCCATCAATCTGTTTCTTTATCATCCTATATATTGACACCTCACAATAATACCATTGCTTCTTAAGCCACACTAAACACTTATATTCAAAACTAAGTTTTATTTATAGTGTATCTTTATCAGAAGATTAGTTGTGGTTTATTTAGGAGAAAATAGAAGACATAAGTCCTACACTCTCTTTTATGATAATATGACACTGTTTCTATTTCTTTTATGTCTACATTAAAATCTAAGTACTTTAAATCTTAGGAGAAAGGAAAACTATCTCATACTATATATCAGGTAAGACTGAGAAACCCAGCTTAAGCAAAAATAATTTTTTTTTTCTCTCACATAAAAGAAGTCCCTGACGGGTATAGTGGCTCCATGTTGTACACTCGTAGTTTTCGGTAGTCCATCCCTGATATGGCCCTCACCTTCTCCATCCAAGGTGGATGCAGGCATCTCAACCATCTCATTTCCCTCCCTCTTCCAAGTGCCAGGACAAACAAAAAGGCAAGGAAGATCTATACAGCTTCCAGGGAGGCTGAAGTTTATAGCATCCTCCCTCCTCCAGGGAACAGACCAAATTGGGATTCTTATTACTAAAAAGAAGAGGGAAGGGCACTGGCTTAAACTAACAGTCTGTACCATACATATGTTCAGTCCTTTGCTATTGTTTGTATGACAGTTTTTCAAATATTGTGGCTATTTACTCAGATTTCTGTCCAAAGAGTGCATAAAGGAATGCATTTCAGTTTATAAACACCAGAATAGACTGCCTTAAATTCAGTTAGATCACAAATTCTATGTAAAAAAAAAAGGAAGTGCTTTTTACCTGAAGCTAGCTTTGCAGTACTGAAATACTTAATTGTCTTTCTTTCAGTTCACAATTTTACAAACATTTCCAATTTCAAGAATCAAAATGCTTTATAAAGGGCAAACCGTATTGAAATTATTACCATCCTCAATAAAAAATAATTGAAATAATGTTCCTGGTTGTATATGCAAGAGCTGTATATCATTGTTCTCAAAAATTAATTTTTAAATGAAAATATTGTGTCTACCCAAGTTTAAAAATTAAAGATTATTAATATGTTTATAATACAAATAGTAATAAAATATTGATGTTAAAAATTGTCTTCTGGAATGTTCCTTTCTATTTACCTGTATTATTACCCGGAGGCAACAACGTTCAAGTCTTTTAGCTATTTCTTCTGGTACATATATCCATTTAACTTAATAAAATATTTATACTATTTCTTCTTAATTATTTTCTCATTATCTATTACCTTCCTCTTATGGTCATTGAGAAGACAATTCTCTATTATACTTCTCCAACTTCACTTTCCCCATTACGTCAAAATATTTGTATTACTTAGGGTGTTTTGTTTTTTGTGGTTTTTTTGTGGGTTTTTTTTTTTTTTTTTGGTTTTTGGGGAGCTTTTTGCTAAAGCAATAGTCAGAGTTTACATTATTAAAGACAATGTTTAATCTGCTCACTCCTTCTATCTCCTTTCTTGCCCAACTTTTTTGTTTCTCCTATAGTTAATTACTTCATTTTCTTATTGGTTTAGTATTCTATGTAATCGTTGGACTTTTTTTATGTTCTATAAATTTGTCAAATATCTATTGATAATTTTCTCCAAATATTCAAACATAGGAAATAATCCATCCTCTGTGCTTACATCCTGGAGACCTCCCTGCCTTCTTCCTGCAGCTTTCTGCTCACATTTGCAGAGATTGCTCCTAGACTGAGGGATCGGTTGCTTTCAAAGAACTTTTTCTGATTCCCTCTCTTGGATCTTTGTTTTCTGGACCCCATGCTTTACTTTCCTTGGGTTTAAACCCTCATTTTGCCCAATGAAGAACATCCTCTAGTGACTTCCTAAGAAAAGATGCTTGGGTGATTGTTGTTGATGTTGTTATTCTTGGATATCTAAAAATGTTTTTATTTTACCCCTTACATATGATTGATTTTTTGCCTGGATATGGAATTCTAGGTAAAAAAAAAAAAAAAATTCTTCTTAGCAGTTTGAGAGCTTTTGTTTCTAATATCTAGTGATGTTGATTAAGTCTGATGACATCCTGAATCCCATATTTTGCTGCTTGATCTATCCTATACTTTGGAAGCTGTTAGTCACTTCTCTTTATTTGTCTGTGTTTGTCTTGGTGATGTGACTTTGTGGAGGTCTTTTTATTCATGTTCCCAGGACCATCAAGATGCCCTTTCAATTTGATGAATGATATACTTTCCTTGACACATCTCTTTGATAATTTTTGTCTGTTCTGTTTTTTCTGTTCTTTTTATTGGACTTGCACCTACTCTTAGTTAGATATTGGACCTCCTACATCAGAGTACTCATTTTCTTATCATCTCTGAACTGTTTTCCATCTCGTTGTCCTTGTGTTTCCCTTTGGATGATTACCTTGACTATTTTCCCTGTTTTCAGTAACTTACCTCACACCATCTGTTTCTGTGCCTGAATAGTCTTGTCTCTAGTTTTGTATGTGTGTGACATATATGTATGTAAATTAATATACACATGTAATATATTAATATGTAATGTGTATAATTCATATATGTATATTAATATATGTACATATATGTGTGTATATTAATATACATATATGTATATAAATTAATTGAAGATTGGCTAATGTGATTGTGGTTGCTGGTAAGTCTGAAATTCACAGAGCAGGCCAATAGGTTTGCAGGCTGGAAATCTGGGCAGGATTTGATGTGTTTTGAGTCTGAAGGCAGTTTGGAGGCAGAAAAAAAGACCTCAGTCTATTCTACTAAGGCCCTCAACTGATTGGATGAGGCCCACCCACATTGTGGAGAGTGACATGCTTTACTCAAAGGCTATGGATTAAAATACTAATCATATTTAAAAATGTCTTCACAGCCACATCTAGGCTGGTGTTTAACCAAAACACTTGGGCACAGAAGCATAGCCCAGTTGGCACATAAAATTAATCATCATAGAGTATATCAGGAAAATCATCTGTATAGAGAATTCCCCCTTCCCCCTTTCCAAGTGTCAAACCTGTCAGGTTTCTCCAGGGATTTCACAGAACCTTCACTCTTCTCTTGTTAGTATCTTATGGATCTAAAGGTTTAACTTCTACATTTAGCTGAGTCATCCACTTTTCTGTCTTCCAAAATGCATTTAAATTTCTTTTCTGCTCTTTTCTCACTTCTTTTACTTAAAAAAAAAAAAAATCTCTGTTGTTATTACAGCCTGGCTGTAAGAGAAAGAAGAGATTACTTCATGTTATCATTGTTCCATGTTTAATTTGAATTCTTTCTCACTCTTGCTTTAATGGCTCTCTCATTAATCTCTCATATGCAAAGGAAAAAATCTTTTTCAAAGATCTCCATTTATCCCTCATGCAAATATTAGTTATGTGAATACCAAGTCAATCTGGTTCTACTTTTTGTAAAGGTTTCCTGATTTCAGCATAAATAAAGCTCTTTCTCCTTTTGCATATCCCCTTATCTTTTGATATCATCTTGGAAACATCTCATTTATTTTAGTATTCTTGTAGAGTGATGTTCTAAGCATTTTTAAAGAATATCAAATTTTACCATATTAAGCAAACAAGAGCTCCACAAAACCACTTTTTTTTTAACATATATTGCATTATTTGTTTCAGAGGTACAGATCTGAGATTCAACAGTCCTGCACAATTCACAGCACTTACCAGAGCACATACCCTCCCCAGTGTCTATCACCCAGTCACCCCATCCCTCCCATCCCACCCCCCATTCCAGCAACCGTCAGTTTGTTTCCTGAGATCAAGAATTCCTCATATCAGTGAGGTCATATGATACATGTCTTTCTCTGTTTGACTTATTTCGCTCAGCATAATACCCTCCAGTTCCATCCACATCGTTGCAAATGGCATGATCTCATTCCTTTTGATGGCTTCATAATATTCCATTGTATATATATACCACATCTTCTTTATCCATTCATCTGTCGATGGACATCTTGGCTCTTTCCACAGTTTGGCTAATGTGGACATTGCTGCTATAAACATCGGGGTGCACGTACCCCTTCGGATCCCTACATTTGTATCTTTGGGGTAAATACCCAGTAGTGCAATTGCTGGATTGTATGGTAGCTCTATTTTCAACTTTTTGAGGAACCTCCATACTGTTTTCCAGAGTGGCTGCACCAGCTTGTATCCCCACCAACAGTGTAGGAGGGTTCCCCTTTCTCCACATCCCCGCCAACATCTGTCATTTCCTGACTTGTTAATTTTAGCCATTCTGACTGGTGTGAGGTGGTATCTCATTGAGGTTTTGATTTGGATTTCCCTGATGCCAAGCGATGTTGAGCACTTTTTCATGTGTCTGTTAGCCATTTGGATGTCTTCTTTGCAAAAATGTCTGTTCATGTCTTCTGCCCATTTCTTGATGGGATTATTTGTTCTTTGGGTGTTGAGTTTGATAAATTCTTTATAGATTTTAGATACTAGCCCTTTATCTGATATGTCATTTGCAAATATCTTCTCCCATTCTGTCGGCTGTCTTTTGGTTTTGTGGACTGTTTCCTTTGCTTTGCAAAAGCTTTTTATCTTGATGAAGTTCCAATAGTTCATTTTTGCCCTTGCTTCCCTTGCCTTTGGCAATGTTTCTAGGAAGAAGTTGCTGCGGCTGAGGTCGAAGAGGTTGCTTCCTGTGTTCTCCTTTAGGATTTTGATGGACTCCTGTCTCACATTTAGATCTTTCAACCATTTTGAGTATATTTTTGTGTGTGGTGCACAAAACCACTTTTATTTGGAAATAATTTCAAACTTACAGAAAAGTCACAAAAATAGTATACAAAACAACTTTGCACAATTTCACCAAATTTACCTATTGTTAACATTTTGACACATTTGCTTTATCATTTGTTCTTTCTTCATACATTTTGTTTCTGTTTAAACCTTTTAAGAGAAAGTTGCATACATTGTGGCCCTTTATCTCTAAATACTTCAATGTACTTCCACAGAATAAAAATAATCTCATAACGATAGTAGAATCATCAGGTTTATCATTTATTATTGATGCAATATTTTTATCCAGTAATGTTATTTCTAATGTTTTTTATTTTCCAGTGCCAGATTTAGTCCAGGATCATGTATTTCATTTAATTGTCAGGTCTTTTAATCTATATAATTCCTTAGTCTTTCTTTGACTTTTATGATATTCACATTTTTATTTTTATATTTTTTATTTTTTCAAATTTTTATTTAAGTTCTATTTAGTTAACATATAGTATAATATTGGTCACAGGAGTAGAATTTAGTGATTCACCACTTATATATAACACCCAGTACTCATCATAACAAGTGCCCTCCTTAATTCCCATCAGCCATCCAGCCATCCCCCACCTACCTCCCTCCATCAACCCTCATTAAGAGTCTCTTATGATCTTTTCCCTCTTTTTTTCTGCTTCCCATATGTTCTTTTGTTTCTTAAATTCCACATGAGTGAAATCATGAGGTATTTATCTTTCTCTGACTGACTTATTTTGCTAGCATAATACACTCTAGCTCCACCCACATTGTTGCAAATGGCAAGATTTTATTCTTTTTGATGGCTGAATAATATTCCATTACACACACACACACACACAATACCTCTTCTTTATCCATTCATCAGTCGATGGACATTTGGGCTCTTTCTGTAGTTTGGCTATTGTTGATGATGCTGCTGTAAACATCAGGGTGCATGTACCCCTTCAAATCTGTATTTTTGTATCCTTTGGGTAAATACCTAGTAGTGCAACTATTGGGTCATAGGGTAGTTCTATTTTTAACTTTTTGAGGAACCTCCATACTCTTTTCCAGAGTGGCTGCACAAGTTTGCTTTTCCACAAACAGTGTAAAAGTGTTCCCCTTTCTCCACATCCTCATCAACACCTGTTGCTTCTTGTGTTGTTGATTTTAGCCATTCTGACTGGTGTAAAGTGTATCTCATCATGGTTTTGATTTGTATTTCCCTGATGAATGATGTTGAACATCTTTTCATGTGTCTGTTAGCCATCTGGATGTCTTCTTTGGAAAAATGTCTATTTATGTCTTCTGCCCATTTTTAAACTGGGTTATTTATTTTTTGGGTGTTCAGCTTAATAAGTTCTTTTTAGATATTAGATACTAACCCTTTATCAGATATGTCATCTGCAAATATCTTCTCCCATTCAGTAGGCTGCCTTTTAGTTTTGTTGATTGTTTCACTTGCTGTGCAAAAGCTTTTTATCTTGATGAAGTCCCAATAGTTCATTATTGCTTTTGTTTCCCTTGCCTCTAGAGACATATCTAGTAAGAAGTTGCTATGGCCAAGGTCAAAGAGGTTTCTGCCTGTGTTCTCCTCTATGGTTTTGGTGGTTTCCCATCTCACATTTAAATCTTTCATTCATTTTGAGTCTATTTTTGTGTATGGTGTAAGAAAGTAGTCCAACTTCATTCTTCTGCATGTTGCTATCCAGTTTTCCCAACACCATTTGTTGAAGAGACTATCTTTTTTTCATTGGATATTCTTTCCTGCTTTGTCAAAGATTAATTGACCATATAGTTGTGGGTCCATTTCTGGGTTTTCTATTCTGTTACATTCATCTCTGTGTCTGTTTTTGTGCCAGTACCATACTGTTTTGATGACTACAGTGATGTTCACATTTTGAAAGAATACTTCTCTTATCTTGGTAATAGGATGCCCTAATTTTTTTATTTGTCTAATGTTTCCTTATGATTAGACTTTGGTAAAGCATTTTGACCTGAAAAACTACAAAAGTGATAGTATGTCCTTTCAGGGTATCAAATCTGGAGGCTACTGGTGTTATTAATTTTGATCACCTGTTCAAGATATTATCTAATTTTCTCACTTCATAGTTACTATGTTTCCCTGTAATGAGTAAGCAATCTGTTGAGAGACATTTTAAGATCATCCACAGATCCCACTCCTCATCAAATCCCCTCCCTATGTAGGTTTAACATCCACTGATACATCTTGGATGAAGCAATCCAAACTATAATGGTTTGACATAATGATTTTCCAACTCTAGCAACTTCCTCCAAATTTGCCAGGTGACCTTCTCCCCAATTTATTTTTTTAGTTATTTATCTATTTAATATTGATATGGGTGTATGAATATTCATTCCTCCATTAATTTGTAATTACTTAGAATCCTGGGTTATTTCAGTGCCCAAATACCAGATTTGAACAGTGGAAGAAATTTTGGGCTCTTGTGTTCTTGTGACATAACCCTATCATATTTTTAGACGGTTTTTCATACATAACAATTGGTTTCCAGCTCATCTTATTCCTTCTCTGCCCAAGCCCTGGAATCTGTCATTTCTCTGAGGAGCCCTAGTTCCTTTTAGTGAGGAATGTTATTAGAAACCAAGTTCTGGGCACTAGCTGTGCTCATTGTCATTAATGTGTCTTCAGTGGAAACAGCTAGAAGTTTTATATAAAAAATATGTAATATAGGGGTGCCTGGGTGGCTCAGTTGTTGAACGTCTGCCTTTGGCTCAGGTCATGATCCCAGGGTCCTGGGATCGAGCCCCACATCGGGCTCCCTGCTATGCGGGAAGCCTCCTTCTCCCTCTCCCACTCCCCCTGCTTGTGTTCTCTCTCTTACTGTGTCTCTCTCTGTCAAATAAATAAATAAAATCTTAAAAAAAATATGTAATATATTGCCACATAAATACATGTATACATACACACGTATATAAGTATGTGAAAATATATGTGTAATTACACACACACACATTTTATTTATATATAACACACATTTATATATATAAATGATACCTTCAATCCTACTTCATTGTCAGAGGTTTTTTCCTCGTTTTCCCTCCCCATATTTGTGTCTCCCTTTTTCTACAGTAGGAACCTGGCCCCTAATAACATCAATATCTGTATTCATTTGCTCATACTCCTATAATATATCTAAAATAGGTTCTGAATATATGGCTGCATAGACATTCTCTTGCTACCCTGTAAGTCAAACTTCAAAACTAACATATTTACTTTTTCAAGACACTAAAAATGGTTTTATCAATTAGTATGCTTTCAGCTACAAGTAAGAGAAATCCTGATTCAAGCTGTCTTTAAAGCAGCATAGTTTGTTATTTACTTATTAATTTGACAAATATTGGTACCTACCATGTACTAGCCACTGATCTAGGCTTCAGAGATACAGCTGTGAACAAAATAATGTCTTTGCTTCGTAGAGCTTATGTTTTAGTGGGGATGGAGACAGTAAGCAAATAAGCAAATGAGTATAATACTATATTATGTAACTGGAAGTCCAATGTAGGGTATGTTCTCCAGAGTTGGTATTTGAGATGTCAACTCTGCTTCCACTTTCCTTGATCTGATCTGTAATCCTTGATTACTGATTATAATGTACTTGCTTCATATTCAGGTAGGTAGAAAGATGGTTGCAAATGATAAACCATTTCTTCTTGTTGCTCCCATTTTAAGAGAGAGAAAACTTAATTCCAGAACTCTCAGTTAACTTTTCTTTACTTTTAATCCACAATATTTGGGTCACATACCTATTTCTGAACTAACTGTCGGCAGAACAAAAAGAAAGGAATTACCAAGATTGGCTCAGAAAAAAATAATCTGAGATGAAATGGATGTTGACGACTCATAGATTTTAAATGTAAAGATTGTTTTTAGTAAATGGTTTTTTAAATATTTTCTTTATTTTAGAATTCCCTGGAGAGAAAAAAGTTTCAGAGAATTTCATTACCCCTCTTTTATTCACAATGAACAAACATCAAATAGCTCCTTTTGAGAAGCCTATTTGTGTCTTATTTTATTACGATCTTCCTGGATAATTTTTCCTTCCAATTTCAATTAATTTTAAAGCAATCTAGTCATAAATTTATTATAAGAAGTCACAGATTCAACTAACTTTTGTAATATATTTCAAATATTAGAAATTATGTGGAAAATACATCCACAGAAGGGAAGTCATTTAATTTCCAACATGTAGACCATAAGGCAAACTAATTAAATTCAGTCTGATAAACCTGAAATATAGCTGTTTTATAGTAGAAATGGGTAAGTTTTCTATATTTGTTGCTGAGGATACATCATTTCTTTTATGTTTATTTATTAGAGCCCATGCCAATTGAAATAGTTGAGAACTTCGCTTGTTTTTCCTGAGCCCACTTTTCATAAATAGTAAGGTTGGTGTCTAGGAAATATTCATTACTAACAGTAGTATTTTTAAGTAACACTGCATTGGTTGCATCTAAGTTATACTACACTGCTGTTCATGGGGGGAGGGCAAAGAAAACATTGGTAATGTTGTCTAAAAGCAAACTAATTAATTTCTCACTTTTTAAAAGAGAGTGTCTAGTATAGATATTTACCATTTAACAAAAATGTCACTCATCTTTATTTCTGGATTTAACATTCATGAAATATGCTAGTAGGCTTAATCTAAGCGACATACATATTAAAGATTGTAAGAAAAGAAGTAGGGTAGGAGAATATTTCTGACTTTCTGAATAACCTGAATTTTCATCTAATTATTATATGCCTTTTGAGTACTGTAAATGAGAGAGAGCCAGAAATATCATATGAGTTCTGAGGAATTGAATCACATACGGATTTCTTTCTAAAATCAACGCACAAATGAAAATCAAGATGAGACTACTATAAGTATAAAGCCTTCAATGCCAGCAGTATTCAAGTATCTTTGTTTTAATTTGTCATGTGTTATATCTGAACTGGGAAGATAAAGAATAATATTGATCTTATAAAAAATTTCTATCTATGTTAGTGGTATGTTCTACCAAGTAGATATCTTGAAAGGCAATGCTTCTCCTTTGATGATGCTGTTCTTTTCCATATTACTATTTGTTATGCCTCTTTTTAAAATCCTTTTGGTATACATCAGAAGCCAGCCTCATCACATTAAAGTTATATCTTCAATTTTTCCCCCACAAATGTTATTTTCCAGTTCAATTACCACATAATCACAAAATCATTTAATCCCAAACCACTCATTAGATTTGGATCCAAGTGACAGTCATTCAAAAAATAGAAGAAATCTGTCCTCAATAGAGAAAAAGTTGCTTATGTTGGTAATTATTTTGAAGAGAAAATATTCATTTGAATCTAATAATATTGAAAGTTGTGGCAAAAAGACTCATTCTCAAGAACTTAAACACTGGAACATATAAAAAATCAGTGCCTTAAATAAAAATTATATCCCTTGGAATATTAAATATATGTATCTTATTCTTAAGAGCATCAATTATGCTGATAAGGAGGATTCGGTATGGTTTTAGTACTTAAAACAAATACTAAATACATATGACAGAAACAATGCATTTGCAATTCTCCCACTTGGTGTCTTATTGGACAATCTCTCAGCCTTTCCAGGAGCAGAGATTTTTTTTTTTAATACTTTTTTATATTTGTGGCATGGATAGTTGGAGAGATATTTTATCTTAGGACTTTTTATTCTATAACACATTATGTTGTGTCTTGAGAAGATAGTGTAACAAGATGCATAATCGAAAGATTTCAGTCTGCTTGGCTAAGTCCCCAGGTCAGAGTTTCTACAAGAAGACTGCCTATGCAGGACCTAGAAAGGAGATGGTGCAACACTAATTTTTGACCCTTGGTTCCTCACTCACCCAGGGTTTAAAGTATAGAAGCTAAAACACTGGATATTAGAAGATCTGTCCAGAGGAAGTTACCTGTAGGCTGTGAATTCCATCTTACCCCCATTATAGGACAGTGAAGGCATTTGAAGTCTCATTCTAAGCCCAGAAAAAGGTGCATCAAGAGACCATGTGTCTCTCAGACCTCTAGTTATGTACTCATTGGTGTTGGACTCAAATCTGAAAAGCCTTAAAGTTTGAGGGTCTGAGAGCTGAGTACGATATTGAAGATGGCCTGCATTCCCAGAGTTTGTTGGGTTAAAAGATGTCTGACTACTTCCTGTGGAATGAAAGCAGGCCCCTGGAGCAGGCAAGGAAAACTGAAACTGTCTGAAATCTTGTCCAAGATGGCCACGTGGAACTGGGGGGGACTCTGATGGAGAGCAGCTGGGACCATACTGCTGGGTGCTGCAGGGATGAGCAGAACATATAAATGGCTAGTTGAAACAGATAAAGTAATTCATTTCAAGAAATCTGCAAGAAGGACATTCCCAGTATTGTAGGGTCTCTGGAGAATTCCAAAATCACCCCACAAGAAAAAGTGTCCGTTTTAAACCTCTATTAGACCCAGAGAACGCTAACGCAGGCTCACAACAATCTCCATCAAAAAAGAACTTACCAGCCACTCCACTCTCCTGACCATCAGAGGCAGGCAAACAGTAGGGAGGTAGGGTGGGGGAGACACTGTAGGCAGGAAAACAGTGGCAAGACCACCAGGCCCTCGCTTTACATTGCACTTAGACCCTGTGACACAGGAATGTGCTAGAAGTGACCAGAAAAGGCCTGGGATTTTCTCTAGGTTTTATTCAATAGGAACTGGGCTGGGGGGGAGGGGGGGTTGCGGGGTGGAGGTGTTCCATGGAACAGGTTTGAATGTGCAGTGGGAAAAAATTTTAAATACTTTTTAAAATTATTATCTTTTATGTTATTATCTTATTATCTCTGTGTCCAGCTTATTCTTTATAACTATTTCAATAGTCTTTTTGTTGATATAATGCCAGAATTCTAGTTCTTCTACTCAAATCCAAAAGTTATTTCCTGAAAAGATAACGTCTGAACTGAAATCAGTGACGGAGTGCTAGGCAGCTGAAATAGACAAGTGAAGAAGACAGCTTGTCACAAAGCCTACCTTATACTGTGCCTGGTGCCTAACAATTAACATACAGGATCTGATCCTAGTGGTAATTTTAGGAAAAAGGTGTCATGATGCTCATTTTATCATTGAAGAGATCAAGGTTTGGGAAAGTTAAGTCAGATTTTTTAGGTCAGATAGTTCGTTGGTGATAGAGACAGGATTTAGTCCAAATCTGTCCAACCCTGTCTTTTCTTCTCACTCTCTCAGGGAACCTGTGGCCATTAGCCCACAGTCCTACTACCTACCCATCCTGTAGAATCAGACTTCTACTTCCTTCCCCTCCCCTTCCCTTCCCTTTATTTGTGATGCAGCCTATCATGCTGGTCCCTTCCTTTTAGAAGTAAGGGAAAAGAGACTCACAGAAAAGGACATAAAGAGTATAGGGAAGAATCAGCCACAGAGAGACAGCCCTGCCAGTTCCTCTCTGACCCTGTGTCCACATTCCTCTCTCCAACTCACTTTACTCCAGACACCGACGCTTTCCTACAAGAAAGCCATCCATGGCCCCACTTTATCTTTTTTAAAAAAGGTTTTATTTTATTTATTTGTTAGAGAGAGAGGGAGAGAGCATAAGCAGGGGGAATGGCAGGCAGAAGGAGAAGCAGGCTCCCCACTGAGCAAGGAGCCTGACATGGGGCTTGATCCCAGGACCCTCGGATCATGACCTGAGCCAAAGGCAGACCCTTAACCAACTGAGCCACCCAGGCATCTCTCCATGGCCCCACTTCAGAGCCTTTGCACTGACAGCTTTCTCTTCCTCCAAGTATCTGTATGGCTAATTCTCTCACTCCCCCAGTGCCTTGAAGGAGGAAGTATCACCTTCATATCACCTTCTCTTTTAGATATGTATGAATCATCCCACTTAAATTGTAACCTTAAGGCAGCTCTGATTCCTCTTGCCCCACCCTGTTTCTTTGTTTTGTTTTATTTTTCCCATAGTGCGCATCACTTTCCAACAGTTACGTATTTATTATGTTTATTAATTATCTCTTCCCTTCACTATGATGTAAGGTCCATATGGACCTCTACCTCAAGCCTCTAAAAGATTGCCTGGTACACGGTAGTCATGTACCATATATTGAGTAAAAGAATTTCTGAATACTGACTCAGATCCCCTACAGGAATTATCATATACTACTTTGACTTCCTGGTACCCTTCTTTCTGGTTTTTGCTCTGCTTTACTCGTTGAGCTCCCACTAATCATCTTGGAAGGGCCCATTCTTCAGTTTCCATTTTGTCCCATCAGGCCTGTCTGGGTTTCAGCTGTAGAATTTCTTGATTTTGTCCATTCCAACACCGACTGAGCTCTTGCCCTCATTCTGATAAGTCTTTTCAAAGTTGAGTAACATGAAAAAGATCTTAATTCTTTATGGCACTTACCTTGTCAACATATTTTGGGGTTTATAAATTATAGCCACTGCCTTTGATACTCATGTAAATTTCACTAAAAGATACTGGTTTTAACCATAGTGAGTTTTGATATGTGAGTATATTCCAGTATTTACTAGGTAGGCTCTTTCCAAAATTTTATATATTGATTTCTGATTCTACTTTGTAATTAAGATATAAGCATGAACCAACATTTGCACATAATATATGGTAGCTGATTTTGCATAAAGCTCAAAAATAAATATGAGTATCTGAGATTGGAATAAAATAAATTTAACATTGTCTATGGCTGTGAAATTCATAATCCTTGATCCTACAATGAAAGATTTGTAGAGAAAATTATCTATTCACAACCATTCCCATGTGGATCCATTTAGTGAAACTTTACTTGCCAGAATCTGTAAAAATGCTAATAAACCACATTTCTCACCAGCTTAGGCCTAGCTTTTTATTTGTTTCTGGCTTTGAGATAACTTTGAATAGGCAATATAGTGTCACCATGGGTAATGAATGATGCATGCATGAAATAGTGACCTTAAAACTGCACATTTCTCTTAAAGGAATCAATTTACACACCATTGCTTCTTAAATTTTATGAGCAATTATGTAGCATGTCTTTCCTATATAAATGATAGAAAATCTATTTTAATCAACATTAATGTTCATGAAATTGTAAATTTGCTAGTGTCCATTAACAAGGATGAAATAGATATGGGAAATAGTTTTAAAAAAAACAAAGAATTTAGGGGAAAATACAGCAAAAAATAGCAAATATAGGAAAAATGCACTTCAAAAGTTAAATATTTTAGAAAAAATACAGGAAATCTCAGCCATGTGCTTGGGGCATAATATTACTAGCAATCCTGGTAGATTCTCCAAATGTAGGTACATTCAAACATACTGTTGTAAATCAGAAAAATTTCTAGTACTTCCCTAATTACAGCAAATTATTTATTATGGGTAACTAGCTATGTAACATTTTTTGTTCCCTCTTCTTAAATACTTTCTTCCAGTTTTAATCTTACAGAATCACAGTTTGATGCTTCATTATTAATTTTTTGTTTACTCATAGTAATCCAGTAATTCCTGGTAACAATGCAGTGGGGGGGTGGATAAAATGTAGATAGATTTAGCTTTACACTCTTGGTTTGCTATTCCTTTGCAAATATTGTCAACCTCCAACTTCTTGCCAAAACAAAATAAAACCCAAAACACTCTAGCCACCTTGAGTGAACCCAACTATCGACTTTCTTTTACCTGGATTCATACAGCATATTATGGAAGGGATTCAATCACAAAATCAGGCTGACTGGTATCACTATAAATGAGTCCTCACAAAACTCAGTTAAGTACTGACCACCACATGAGAATCTCACCACAGTCCTGTAAGCTTGCTCTCTCATGTTCTTTAGCCACTATTTCATAAACTTTAAAATCTCCTTTTATCTTCTTCACCACTACCACTATAGCCATTAGTAGATGACTTTGCTTTATGCATCATGTAGGAAGAAGTACTCAGACAAGAAGGGATTCACTTTCCTACCAGCAAGTCTGCAGTTCTCAGCTTATAGGGCCCCGGGTCAAATCCCATTTCATCATTCCCTAGTTGTGGACCTGGGCAAATTGCTTATACTTCTTGTGCCCCATACATAAAATGGTGAAACAAAAATACCAATCTTAAAAAGTTATTAGGGGTGCCTGGGTGGCTCAGTCGGTTAAGCGGCTGCCTCCGGCTCAGGTCACGATCCCAGGGTCCTAGGATCGAGTCCCGCATCGGGCTCCCTGCTCTGTGGGGAGCCTGCTTCTCCCTCTCCATCTGCCTGCTTCTCTGCCTACTTGGGCTCTCTCTCTATCTCTCTGTCAAATAAATAAATAAAATCTTAAAAAAAAAGTTAATATATTAACTGAATTAATATATATTAAGATAACATTCATATAACATACACACAGACTATATATACATCAGAAAACAATATAGCATATAGTAAAACAGTTAATATTAGCTATCATCATCATTGTCCTTTATTATTCCTATTAGAACAGGAAAAGTGTCCCTCTTCTGCCAAAGGTCCTCCACATGTCCTCATCTTCTCAAAAATGTTTATCCTTCCTTTATTATTTTTGCAGATCATTAATCTTCCTCTTTTTTGTACCCTTTCCATTAATATGTAAATAGGCTCTACTACAGAGCTCTAGAAAGTATCCTCCCCTAACTCCAAATCTCCAGAGTTTACCCTGATTCCATATTCATTTTTACTGCCAAGATTTTTTAAAGTCAAACAGGCCTGAAACTGTCCTTGGGGTTTGACCGTGTAGAGAACACTTTTCACTCCTCGCCTTGTCAACCTTTGCTGAAACTCTCCAAAACTGACCATCCCATCCTTGAAATTCTCTCTTCCCTTGGTTTCTATGACACCATCATGCTTCTGATTTCCTGTCTGTCTCTGGCTTCTCCTGCTCAGTCTCACTTCCTGGCTCCTTTCCTGCTTAACCTCCTGCACTTTCTTTGTTTCTCATTCTAGACTGTCTCCTTAGGTGAGCTCTATTATTGTCATGGATTAAAATACCATCTTTATGCTCAGAAAGCCCACACATATGTATTTCCATCCAAGCCCTCCATTCTATATTTCAAACAGCTCCTCTATAATTTTCCTTTCTTCAGCATATGGCTCTCTATTCTCTCTTCATCCAGTTGCTAAAGACAGAAAACTTGAAACCATTTTCAGCATAGCTTTGTCCTTATGTCTTCACCCCATCAGTATGAAGTTCAGACAATTCTAAACCCAAACTTATTTTTAAAAATCTCTCTCCATTTATACATTTCTATTGCCATTCTCAATTAGTTTTATCCATCTTTCTCATTTGAACTATACCATTACCAAGCTGGTCTATCTACAGAACACCCAGAATGATGTTTTAAAATGTAAAATGGGGGGCACCGGGGTAGCTCAGTCGTTAGGCATCTGCCTTTGCCTCGGGTCATGATCCTGGGGTCCTGGGATCGAGCTCCGCATCGGGCTTTCTGCTCAGCAGGAGGCCTGCTTCTCCCTCTCCCACTCCTTGCTTGTGTTCCCTCTCTGGCTGTGTCTCTCTCTCTCTGTCAAATAAATAAAATTTAAAAATAAAAATAAAAATAAATAAATTAATTAAATAAAATGTAAAATGGATCTCTTTCTCTATCTTTGTTTTGACGTAGAAGGATTGCCAAGAATCTTTGATTTTACCATCAGAGACCTCAGTCATCTGGTCACTTATTCCAAAATCATACTGTACTACTCACCCTTTTCCTCCCTGCTGGCCACATTGCCCTTTCAGCTGCTAAAGGACCAAGTTTTTTCTGCCTCAGACTTTTCACGTGATATTCCCTCTGCCTGGAATGCTTTTCCTCTCACTTTTTACATTGCTAATTTTACTCAGACTTTGTATCTTAGCTCAAATGTCACTTCTCTGGATAAGCCCTCTTTGGGTTCCAACTCTAAATTAGATTTCTCTGTTGCTTTTTTTCTGACAGCATTTATCACAAGTTGTGGTATAGATCAATTTATCTATTTGTCTCACAAACTAGTCTACAATCTCTGTGAGGGCAGACACAAGGCATGCTTTGTTTGACCTCATATCCAATGCTATGTAGCCTTTTAATATGTAAATAAATACATACATAAATAAATGTATGAATAAATGTGTGTTTATCAGCAAGCTACGTAACCTCTCTGTGTAAGTTGGTGTATGGATTTCTTCCTTACCAGTTTGTTCTATTAACTGAAAGAGCAAATGCTTATTGGTTAGCATGAATTTGTTTCAGAAAAGTATTGCTTCCTCTGCCCCATCCAAGCCAGCAACCTAATATAGTAGAAAAAGCTTTAAAGTTTGATGTAACTAGATTTTTTTTATTTTCCAGTTATTATTTGTGTAACTCAGGTAAAGTTATTTAACATTTCTGAACTTGTTCTCTCATCCATAAAACTGTTATAATAATACCTATTCCCATAAGATTGTGGTTAGGATTATATGAAATAATATGTATAAAGCATCCAGCATGTAAGCATTCTATAGATATAAATTCCCAGTTCCTAAATACCCAAGATACCATATATAGTACAATTTCCCAACATTTTTATCCAAATCACATCTGGTTTTCACACTTTTAAGCTAAAATGTTACTTTAGAAGACAAATAAACCTGCAAAGTGTATCAAATCTCTGTCTTCAGAAGGCATATGAAACACCTGAGGAGCTTAATCAAAATGCAAATTCCAGGGCCCCCACTCACTGACATTTGCTTCACTAGATCTGGAGTGAACCCAGGAATTTGCATTTTGATAAAGGCAACAGAGTGAATCAAATGTTTCATTAACTTCATTCTGAAACCCAGTTTTTTAATGCATCTAGGTTTGGAACAGAAATATTTCCTAGTATTTGAGTGAACTACGAGTGACAAATGAGACTATGCTTCCTCAAAGGCACATTTATTTCATTAAGCATTGAAGGTGTATTCATGCTGCTTTATGAAATGAACTTAATGTTGAATTTAGGAGGGATAGAGTAATTCCCTTTCCAAAGGCACTCTTCGTAGACTGTAAGTAGGTGTTCTAAGTTGTGCATAAATCTTAACTTCTCTACCTATGCTTACTCTCTAGGAAATTTATCCACCAATGAAAAGAGTGTATTATAGGTTTGCATATGTTTCAGAAATAATGCATTTCCTCAACAAAAATCCACTATTTTTATAAGCCTGGAATGTAAGTTTATATTTTATAAAGGACATCCATTAAAAGAAATATTGCTGTACAGTAGTAGTCATGGGATATAAAAAGATCAAGAACAAACAATGGAATAGTGATGTTAATAGACAGTTCATGTAATATTTCAAAAAAATTCAAGAAAGTCGCGAACATCCCTTTATAAATCAGTACCAAATACACCACCTTATTTTTCTTTTAAAATGATTTATATTAAATATCTTAAATCTCAGTGGCTTCACATGTAAAAGCTATTTAGTTGTTTCTTTTTAAAACTAAAAGTAAAAAAGAAAATTGAATGTCAAGTTACTAAGACACTCAAGGCATAAAAGCCTATAAAAACTGTAAGAAATATCCCACAGGTGCCATATGCATGCAACAAACATCCCAGAGTTCTTTTGGCTTTTGTATAAATATATGATTGATTTTTGCTTACTCTATAAAATATTTTTAAAAGATGATTAAATGCATAAATGTATAATACTTACAGTGATAAGTATAAATTCCGTTCATAAGACATGAATGATGATATTTATATTCTTCTACCTTACCAAATAGGTATGTTTTCCTCCAGGGATGTGAAAATGGTGTTCTGAGTTTTGCATTTATAACTAAGATGACTCAAAGACACATTTTTGGTTCTTTAGGTGTCAGAATAAATATTTGAACTTTGAGAGGCTATCTTAGATTTTTACTTCTTGATCCTGACACTGGGGCAGATTTTCTCTTATGTCACTTAGAGGAATTGTAAAATAGGGCTGAAAAGAACCTCAGTCTTTGAAGTGCCTACTCCTTTCCATGATTTCTGGCTTTAGAAATCTATCTGTTCTTCTGGAATTAAAAACAAACAAACAAACGAAACAAACCAGAAAAAGAAATCCACTTGTCCTTTAGGATCCAATGTAAAGGCCTCTCTTCTATGAGATCAACCCAAAGTGTCTCCAAACACCCTTGACATTTTTTTTTAACACAAATGCCAATGCATGGTTTTGAATATCCTATATCACCCTGTCCCCATCAAGTATCATATCTAATTGTTCCTTAAGTTCCAAATCTTAAAAACATCTCATTTATCCATTTTCAACCTACCATTCTCACTAGTGTGACCTTTGCACCAATATTCTCCATTGCTCTTCTGAAATGTGACACCAGTCTCTTACATGATCCCTAGGTTTTTGGTCTCTCATATTGTCTATTCTGTCCTTCACACTCCAGAGTTATCTTAAAACTATACTGAAATATAAAAATTGCACAACTTAATGATCCAACCCATAAGTCATCCACGTTCTAATGTGCTCATATACACTAATCTGCTTTCTCAACTCAAAAGTTTCTTCCCTGCAGGACACCCAAGATTTTTTTGTTGTTTATTCTTATTTTTTTATGAATGACCTTGCATATTATATTTTCTTTTCCTGGAATGCCCTTATTTACTTTATCATCTGTCCCTAAGTTGTCTTGGGAATTTTCAACTAATATTTCGAGACCAACTTCAGAATTAGTCACTTGCCTTCTGAGAAGCCAGGGGACTTTGATCAGTGAGGCTTATAAACCAACAGTATATACATTTACGAAATTATGTTGGAGTTTACCTGTTTCCTCAAAAAAAGACCATACATCCTTCCAAAATAGGGAAATATTTGATTCATGTTTATATCTTCATATCCTACCTAGGTAGGGGGACTCAGTATTGATAACAATAATAGTAATAATGATGCTTTCATTATACTGTATGAGGCACTGTTCCACTTAATCAGCAGAGAGTTAATTAGAATTACAACAACACTGTGGTGTAGATAATTTTATTATGCCAATTTCATAGAGGGTAAACTGAGGTAAGGTGGTTAAGTAACTTCTCTAAAGTCACACAGCTAGTAAGGTAGAGAGTCAGGGTTTGGATTCAGGTAGTCTGACTCCACAATTCATACTCTTGTGCTCTAGAAGAATAAAATATGCTGACTTGCTCAATAGATGAGAACTATTTTTTTTTTCATCTTTCTCATCCTCCAGTCTTCTGGTTATGGTAAAATCAGACTAGTCTTTCCAGAGTGAACCTCAAAGATAGATTCTGGGGCACCTGGGTGGCTCAGTTGGTTAAGCGACTGCCTTCGGCTCAGGTCATGATCCTGGAGTCCCTGGATCAAGTCCCGCATCGGGCTCCCTGCTCAGCTGAGGGTCTGCTTCTCCCTCTGACCCTCCCCCTTTCATGTGCTTGCTCTCTCTCAAATAAATAAAATCTCTCTCTCTCAAATAAATAAATAAAATCTTTAAAAAAAAAGATAGATTCTGATGATGAGAACATTTGAAGTTACTGATGAAGCAATAGAAATCTAAAAGCAGATACTTATTTGAATATATAATAGAAAGGTCACAGGAGAGACAATGCTGATAAGTTTTAGATTAATGAGTCATCAAAAATATTAACAGCACGTACTCTCATGAAATAAAACAACAACAGAAAAATTGTGTCTATGAAATTTAAACACATGAGAAAATGTGTTTGCACCAAGGTAATCAAGGAAAAGGAATCATAGCAGAAGAATGTAAGCACATAGTCTCTTAAAAGAGTAACGTGCAGTCTTCTGAGTATCATGCTCATTCAGGATCCTCCATCATTACTACAACTAGGCTTTAGATAAGTACTTCAGATGTATCCATGAAAACCAATGAGAAACTAACATATTGTCCTCAAGGAACTTACTATGTAAAACAGAAAAAAATACTGAAAATATACTAGTAGTTTTACTTCTAGTTATGATATAAATAGTCATTACATATTCTTGTTTGCACTGTAACCTTTAGAAAATATTAACAAGCTAAAAATCATAGATATAAGATTATAACAATCATATATATAAATACTATAAATATGTTAAAGAAAAATCTGGGCAAAATGGATAAAAGAAAAGAATTTAAACAGAGAAATGAAACTTCTAACAAAAAAATGGACATGATAAAACTGAAAAATACAATATTCAAATTAAGAATTTATTGGAGAGTTTTAGCGCTTAATAAAAACTGAGCAAAATCCTTGACTAAGCATATAACAAGAGAAGATAGCTAAATGGCCAGTAAATGTATAAAGAAGTACTCAAAATAATTATTCAACAGGAATGCAAATTAAAACCATGAGATATGAGAGACTAGCAATATCAAATATTGCTGAGGTTGTACAGCAACTGGGGCTTTCATATAATGTTACGGACATGACAAGCAGTGCAACCCCTTTGGAAAACCCTCTTGCAGTTTCTAATAAAGTTTAACATACACTTAATTAGGAATATAACTTTTAGTTATGTATCCATGAGAAACATATTCCTATTTTCATAAAAAGCCTTCTAGTGATAGATGCATAGCAGTTTAATTTAATAGCAGTATAATTTGGTCATAATGGATAGAACTGCTAACCCCAAATGTTCATCCAGGAGAATCAATAAAAAAATTGTGATTTATCTATAAAATAGAATACTGTACAGCAAAAAGGAGATGAAAAAAAGAAACTGCTTATATACTCAACAAAATGGGTGAATATCAGAAGTACTATGTTAAGCAAAAGAAATGACATAAGTGGTTACAAACAGTCCAATTGATATGGTTCAAGAACAGATAAAACTAATCAATGGGTCTAGAAGTTAGAATAGTGGTTATGAAAGGCTTGTATTGTTAATCAAGGGTCATGAGGAAACTTTCTCGAGGAGGGATGGAAATATTCTCTGTTTCGAACTATGTGGGTTGTGCGCAGGTGTATGCATACATAAAATTCATCAAATAATAGTCCTAGAATTTATGTTTTATTTTGGGTACAGTATGTCTCAATTCAAGATAGATTTTTTTAAAAAGATTTTATTTATTTATTTATTTGAGAGAGAGAGCAGGGGGAGAAGGGATAAGCAGACTCTGTGATAAATGCAGAGCCCAGTGTGGGGCATGATCCCACAACCCTGAGATCATGACCTGAGCCGAAATCAAGAGTCAGACGCTTAACCAACTGAGCCACCCAGGTGCCTCATTTTAAGATAGATTTTTAAATACATACTTAAACTTTTGAAATTAATCCTATTTATTTCTGATGAAAAAATATTTAAATTGATTAAACCTCTTTTACCAAAAAAGATTGATATCTTTAACGTAAAAGAAAATAGCAAGTCCATTCATTTGATATCAAGTTTAAATTCTAATCTCTTATTTTTCCATGAGAGGTTTTAGTGCTTTTGGTTCCTATCATGCAAAATACTTAACTTTGTTTATTAATACATCCATTAAATGATTATTTAGTATAAGCCTATTAAATGTGTCCAAAGCTCTTCTATAAATAAGACAAATTCCTGCCTTAAGGGAGCTTATTGTCTTTTTTATTTATTTATTAAATTCAATTACTTAACATAGAGTGTATTATTAGTTTCAGAGGTAGAGTTCAGTGATTCAGCAGTTGTATATAATACCCAGTGCTCATCACATCACATGCGCTCCTTAATGCCTGTCACCTAATTACCCCATCCCCCCAACCCCCTCCCATCCAGCCACCCTCAGTTTGTTTCCTATTGTTAAGAGACTTTTATGGTTTCTCTCCCTCTCTGATTTCATCTTGTTTTATTTTTCCCTCCCTTCCTCTATGCTCCTCTGTTTTGTTTCTTATTTCTGCATATGAGTGAAATCATATGATAAATATCTTTCTCTGATTGACTTATTTTGCTCAGCATAATACCCTCTAGGTCCATCCACATTGTTGCAAATGGCAAGATTTCATTTTTCTTTTTAATGGCTGAGTAATATTCCATTGTGTGTGTGTGTGTATATATATATATATATATATATATATATATATCACATCTTCTTTATCCATTCATCTGTTGATGGACATCTGGGCTCTTCCCATAGTTTAGCTATTGTGGACATTAATTCTATAAACATTGGGGTGCAGGTGCCCCTTCAGATCACTACATTTTTATATTTGGGGGTATATACCTAGTAGTACAATTGCTGGGTCAGAGGGTAGCTCTATTTTCAGCTTTTGGAGGAACCTCCGTACTGTTTCCAGAGTGGCTATACCAGCTTGCATTCCCACCAGCAGTGTAGGAGGGTTCCCCTTTCTCCACTTCCTCGCCAACATTTGTTGTTCCCTGACCTCTTAATTTTAACCATTCTGACTGGTGTGAGGCACTATCTCATTGTGGTTTTGATTTGCATTTCCCTAATGCTGAGTGATGTTGAGCATTTTTTCATATGTCTGTTGGCCATTTGTATGTCTTCTTTCGAGAAATGTCTGTTCATGTCTTCTGCCCATTTCTTGACTGGATTATTTGTTCTTTTGGTGTTGAGTTTGACAAGTTCCTTATAGATTTTGGATACTAACCCTTTATCTGATCAAACATTTTCAAAAAATCTTCTCCCTTTCTGTCAGTTGTCTTTTGATTTTGTTGACTGTTTCCTTTGCTGTGCAAAAGCCTTTTATCTTAATGAAGTCCCAATAGCTCATTTTTGCATTTGTTTCCCTTCCCTTTGGAGACGTGTCTAGCCAGCAGTTGCTGGGGCCAAGATCAAAGATGTTGCTGCCTGTATTCAGTTCTAAGATTTTGATGGATTCCTGTCTCACATTTAGGTCTTTCATCCATTTTGAGTCTATTTTTGTGTATTGTGTAACAAATGGTCCAGTTTCATTTTTCTGCATGTGGTTGTCCAATTTTCCCAACATCATTTGTTGAAGAGACTGTATTTTTTCCATTGGATATTCTTTCCTGCTTTGCTGAAGATTAGTTGACCATAGGGTTGAGGGTCCATTTCTGGGTTATCTATTCTGTTCCATTGATCTATGTATCTGTTTTTGTGCCAGGACCATACTGTCTTGATGATTACAGATTTGTAGTAGAGCTTGAAGTCCAGAATTGTGATTCCACCAGCTTTGGCTTTCTTTTTCAACATTCCCTTGGCTAATTGGGGTCTTTTCTGGTTAGTGCTGGAGTTTTTCAGTTCTGTGTGATTGGTAAACCTGGTATTAGCCAGATTCCTGCTGGTCTTCTGGGGGAGGAGCCTGTTGTGCTGATTCTCAGGTGTCTTCACCTGGGTGGAGTTGCACCAGCTTTGTCAGGGGCCAGGCTAAGTAAGCAGCTCTGCATTGCTCTATGTAGCTTTTGTTCCCTGAAACCTTTCAGCCCCGCTTTAGAGGATGAAAATAAAAATGCCTGTGCCCAGATCTCCAGCCCTAGAGCTGAAAGATTGCAGTGTCCGCTCTTCAGGGCACCGTCAGGGGAAAACAATCAATCACTTTTGTCTCCCTGGTCTCTCTGTTCACCCAGCCTGTGACCAAGTGTTTTATCTCAGGCATGTGACTCCTTTCAAGTCTCCAAACCTTGCAGACTCCTATGGCATGCATCCACACTGCCCAGTCCTACGAATTCCACAGATTCCTGTGGCACACATCCGCACCTCTCCCCCGAGAGGAGGGAGGGGGGTCTCATCCCAGTTCTGTCCCTTGCTGGGCCCCTGCTTGGAGAGCGGTCACCCGACTTTGCTGGGGTTCGTGGTTTATGGCAACACTGAGCTGAAAGGCCACTTGTAGGCTTGCTAATTGCAGCCAGCTTCCCTGTTCCAATGCCTGGGAACTCTGCTACACTCAGGCACCCTGTTTTTTCTATGACCCTGGGGATCCTGATACCATACTGTCCACCTAGGATTCTGCCCCACTTCACTACCTGAGCATCTTTCAGGCAGGGATGTCCCTCATCGGAGCAGACTTCTAAAAGTTCTGATTTTGTGTTCCACTGCTATATCACTTTCTGATAGTGGGCTTATGGAGGTTCCCTCCCCCCACAGTTTATCTTCCTATATATCATTTCAGAGTCACTTCTCCACAACCCCTACCTTGCAAAAAGTGGTTACTTTTCTCTTGTAGAATTGCAGCAATTCTTTTCTTAGATCTCAGGTTGAGTTCACATGTGTTCAGAATGATTTGATAGCTATCTAGCTGAATTCGTGGGACCAGACAAAACTAGGGTCCCCTACTCCTCCACCATCTTCCTCCAACAGGAATAAATTTATTCCTAATATCAGGAGCTTATTTTCTAGTAGATTTTCAATCTACTAGAAAACCCAGCCACAAATAAACTAATATGAAACAAGTCTGTATGTAAGCTAACATAAAAATTCAGATAAAAGTGTTATCTAATAATGAAGGGGACAGAAACAGGGTTATGTGATAGAAAATTACTTTAAGGATACACTTTAAATAGGCTTCTTTGTAGATAGGGCAGGTTTTTGTATAAATATAAATATTGAGAAGGGGTCAGACTTGGGGAAGATAAAAAAGAATGTTCCATCATAAGGGATAGCAGGAAAAAAGACCCTTAAAACAATGAATTTTGTCCCTTCAGAAGTACAAAAAGAAGGTTGGTGAGGCTGAGGAATAGTGAGCATGGGATGAGAAGTGGAGGCAGTGTGGACCTCAAGTGGCATTTCAAAGGGTAACAGATCTGAAGATACAGAGTTTTGGAAATCATCATTTTATTTTTCTATAATGTGCAAATTATTCTAAGAAGCAAGAAGCAGGGGAGTGATGTGACCTAACTTATACATTTAAAAATCACTTAAATGCTCCATGGAGAATAGATTGTAGGAAACAGGGAGTCATCAGTGTGGAAAAGGGAGAAATCAGTAATAGCTATACTTGTGTTCTTCATCAGTATCACACTGCAGAAGGACATCTGCAGACAGGAGTCAGTTACTCAATACAATATTATCAAAAGCCTGCAATGCATTAGATTCTGTACTTGAGGAAAGAGCATTTATATTGGAGTCAGAGGTATGGGTTCAACCCCTCGTTCTATCACTTATAAGCTTTATGATCCTGGGAAAATTATATAATCTCTGAAAGCCTGAGTGTCATCATCTACAAAGTAGATGGAGACTTCATAGGATTAAATGGATAAATGTAGCACATTGCCTGGCACATAATAATTGGTTTGCTAGTTCTAGTAGTAAGATTACTAGTACTAGTACTACCACTACATTAAATCAGTGGTAGTTGGACATTTTCTCAATTTTTAGGAATGCTTCAAGGTGTAACAAACTCAGTGAAATCATTACAGCTCTTAACAAGTAGGGTGCCTTTAATCTCCTTAGTTCTATAGACACAATTGAGAATTGGGACTTGCTATTCATTTTTATTTTCATTAGGGATTTAGTAGTTTTTTAAAAATAATTATGGCACATTAAAACAAAGGAAATATATTCTTCTGTTTTATATCTGCAAATAGAATTGAATTTGACATACCAACTTTGCACTAGATTTCTATTTTACCATAAGATTCTTTTCTGATTTAGTAGAATTGGAGCAATTGGAAAAAAAATGAATAATACTTTGTAACCACCACAAATGTTATTTTATTTTATTTTAATACAGCTCAGTTGAACTTGTCCAGAAAAATATATAATTATTCATATAAAACATAACTGGGAATATTCTAGAAAAATACCATATCTTCTTATTGGTAAAAGTGTACTTGAAATAAAAACATGTTTTAGAAATATAAACTTTATTGTAGTTGCTTGATTTTGCGTATTAATTTACGCATAAAAAGAGTTGTCCTTTCTGGAAGAGAAAAGAGATGATTTTATCAGGTAAACTGATAATTTTTTAATAAAAATAATATCCATAAATAAATGCCAGTTTTAGGGGGCGCCTGGGTGGCTCAGTTGGTTAAGCGACTGCCTTTGGCTCAGGTCATGATCCTGGAGTCCCCGGATCAAGTCCCGCATCGGGCTCCCTGCTTGGCAGGGAGTCTGCTTCTCCCTCTGACCCTCCTCTCTCTCATGCTCTCTGTCTCTCATTCTCTCTCTTGCAAATAAATAAAATCTTAAAAAAAAAAAATGCCAGTTTTTTAAGCCCAAGAAACAGTTTGGTCTTTATGGTTATAAGCTTTGAGAGAAATTAACTAAAATGAAGGAAAGAGTGTCGTTCCATTGGCCTATCTCTAACTCTACCTCATGTACTGTGCTTGGGGACACAGGCTCTGGGCACACACACTCCATGCCCTGAGAGCCATGTTTTCACCTAGACTGCAGCTAGGGCAATGATGACCAGGATGGGGGACAAAACAGTTGTAAAGTGAAGCTGGAAGTGTTTGAACCACTAAAGAAAATGAACCTGTCCATATTTGTAACCCTGAAAAGGAATGGGAAAGATTTGACTCAAGAGGAACTTTAGCTTCCTTGATTACCTAAGAAAAATGCAGCTAGAAGAAGGTATGACAGAAATAATTCATGGAATAACTGAAGAAGATTTTTTTTAGAGGCAGTTAGTTAGGTTGTAACAGGATGCCTGGAGGCCAAGAAAGAGGAAGTCATGGCCAGCTATCAGGAAAGTCAGAGACAAGGCAGTACACAAAAAGCCAGATCAAACAAGACAGGCCCATAATGGCTGAGAAAGTAGGCCAGAAACCCCTGACCAAATAAGGAAAAAAAGGCTTGAAACCCTGGTTCCAAGAAATCCATATCCGAAGTAATGAATGTTGCACCCCCTAGTTAACAACTGCCTATAAAAGATAGAAAACCCAAACCCCAGGGTACACAGCTCTCTCCCTTGAGCTCCCCTGCTCTTGCATCTCAAAAGTGTGCTTTTGCTTTAATAAATTTTCCTGTTTGCTTTGCTTGTCCACTATATTGTGTCTGTCCTTGAATTCTTTCTCTTGAGGAAACCTAGAACCTTTGGTGACATCTTTGGGACAGGCTGGGTAGAGGTCCCAGAGCCCAGGGTCTCCCTGGTTCACCCAGCAACAATTTGAATGGCTAAGTCCAGAAGAGGTTTAACAGTGCAGTGCACAGCCAAGAACAAAGGACCCAAAAGTAGGAAGATTCCTTGTCTTTTCCTGGTAATTCTGAGGTGAAACTCATTCTCAGACTTAAAGAGGCTGTGTGGTCCAATAGTACTATATGTCACTTTCTAAAGACAGAGTGTAACGGGGTGCCTGTGTGGTGCAGTCAGTTGAATGGCAGACTCTTGGTTTTGGCTCAGGTCATGAACTCAGGGTTATGAGTCGAGGCTCCCCATCAGGCTCTGCATTCAACACAGAGTCTGTTTCAGATACTCTCTCCCTCTTCCTCTGTCCCTCCCACTCATGTTTTTTCTCTGTCTCTCTAAAATAAATAAATAAATCTTTTAAAAAAATTTAAAAAGTAAAGACAGATAGTAACAGATATAATGTTAATTATTCATTATTCCTTGGCAAACATATGAAGAATACCTACAAGTGTAATTCTCTCAGTCAAGGTGTCCAATAGAATGTGCTTTCATTCTATTGTGTCTGTCCTCCTAATATGTGCAAAAGCTCCTGTAGGTAAGGGCTTCTCCAATAGGAAAAAAAGGGACTATAATTGAGACACATATTTCTTCCAGAAACATTTCCCAACACAGATCCCCAACATTATCTGTTATCAATGGCAAGAAATTGGTGATCAAAATACATTTTCCCAGGATCCTTTTAATCTATTAATGAGTTAGAGATAAAATGGAAAAAAAATTCTTGGATTTATGTTGAAAAGCCATCATTCAGGTTTATTGTTGAAAAGATTCTGAAAGATACATGATCTAGTGGTTTGTGTGCTTCCTCACACACTAAGTCCCATGTACCTGAATTTTCTTCAGATTATTTTGTAACTCTGTTCCATATTCCACAATTATTAGGATCTAATATATATCACCACATCTACAGATAGACACATCAGTTTGGGGTAGGCAGGTTTTGAAAAATGAAATCTTATGTTAGATAAAGAAGGAAGACAACAATGGCTGAGAAGAAATGAATAATGATAGACAATAGGTAATCCTCTATGAATGTGACCAATGTCTGGAAGGAAGAATTTCCTGTCCCCTTCTAGGTTCCTTCTAGCTGGACTAAGGATCAAACTGACATGAGACAGATTAACAGGAGAAAATCAAATTTAAGTGTATACATATAAGGAATACACACACAAATGGAAATTCCAAAAACAGTGAGGCAAAATGAGGTTTATATATCATTCTGAACTAAGGAGAAGAGGGTGGGGGTCTGGAACTTCAAAGGGAAAGAATGAAATTCACAGGAAGATGAAAAAAAGTAAATGTTTGGTGAACAGTGGGTCACTCAGAAACAGTGGGACACAGAGGACTTTGATCAAACAGGTCTTGCTAGGTTCCTCCCTGTCTATCATACCTAGTTTATAATATAATGGAGTTATCTGTGGTGATAGCTCTCTTCCTGGAGCAGCTTCTCTTTCTTTTTAAATTCTTTTTAGGCTTTTGAAGGGGGAGTTAAAGGGCTTTTCCTGAATCTGCTGGGTTTTTATTGCTTTTTAATTCAAAATCATCTTCATGCCAAGGTGGCCCATCTTGGGGCAATCTGCCCTTGGCCCCTACACACAGTGTTTGGAGAGAAGTAACCCAAGGTAACAGGGATTCTTAAATAAGATGATGACCTCAGATATAAGTTTTGTTTTAAGTAGGCATATGGCATTAGTACATTTACTTAAAATTTACTTAATAATAATTTACTCTAATTAAAATCTCTGCATCTTTTAAGTAACATCTGTGAACAGGGGATTTACTATTTTCTTTGATTGGCTCTAAGTTCTCTGACATTAGGAACAATGGAAGTCTTATTCATCGCTATATTTTCTACTTACCAAAATGTCTTTCCAATATTCAGCACAGATACAAAGACCTTAAAATGGCCTGTAAAGTCCTAAATGGGGGCACCTGGTGGCTCAGTCATTAAGCGTCTGCCTTCAGCTCGGGTCATGATCACAGGGTCCTGGGATCGAACCTCGCATCAGGCTCCCTGCTCAGTGGGAAGCTTGCTTCTCCCTCTCCCACTCCCCCTGCTTGTGTTCCCTCTCTCGCCGTGTCTCTCTCTATCAAATAAATAAATAAATAAAATATTAAAAAAAATAAAGTCCTAAATGATCATTCTAACCTTATCTTGTATTCTCTCCCTCCTTTACTTCAACCTCATGGGACTCCTTCTTTATTTCAATTACACCAAACTTAATACTGTCTCAAAATCTTTGTATTTCCTGTTTCCCTTTCTCCTGGAACACCCTTCACCCAAATATCTAATTGACTTACTTCCTTTAGACACTGCTCAAATGACACAATTATCACAAGGTCTCCTTTGAAAACTGTAAAAAAGCACCTACAATGTACTTTAACCTTCCTTACTCCTGATCTCTCTTACCTGTTTTATTTTTTCAACAGCTTTTAGCATACGGTATAGTATATATGTCCTAGTTTATTTATTCATTGTTTACCATTAAGATAAAGATCCACAAGGCAAGATATTTGTTAATTGAGTTGTCTGTAATATTGCTAGTAAATGGTAAAGCCAGGATTTAAATGCAAGCTTGATTTCACAGCATGTGGGTGTATGTGTTTTATGAGGTAATACTGTTTCTCATTGTAGAGTAACAAATTTTGCCACCCCAAGATATGCCTCTTTGGCATGTTGATTATTTTAAGCTGGTTATTCTTAAGAAACTGCAGACAGTAGAGAAGCTCTGAAAACCTAGTGGAAGTTACCCTTTTGTAAGAGACCTTTACATGTATAAGGGAAATCTCCATTTGTAAGGGTGTTGCCCTCAGTACCAGGAAGAGACTGATGGCTTTAAATCTCTAGAAACTGTTATCAGTGAAGAAAGCTCAGGTGAAAATCTGCCTTATAACCTGACCCTTGTTTACTGTGCTTTTCCTGATAACCTCCCATAACTGGATCCCTATCCCCAACATCATCTTTTGTCTTTCCCTGGAGACAGTATTGAAGGTGATAACTTTGGCCATTTGGAGAGTCACTCATTTTCCCTGGGTTTCTCCCATGCATCCAGGAGGTATACATGCCATTAAACTTTGGTTTTCTGTTCCTCTGTCTCATGTCAATTTGATTCTTAGACAAGCTAGAAGAATTTTGAAGGATATTTTTTCCTCCCCAACACCATAATTTTCTAAAACGGATCATTTCCAATACTTTTGTGTACTTAATATTGTAGCTGTTTGAGGTAAAACAAAAGTATCTCTTATATATCTATTCAATACTTAAAACAGAATCAAATAATTGTTTATTGATGTGGAGAACAAAGGCAAAAGATATGTGGAAAAAATTAAATGTCCTTACACCTTGAAGCCCACTGACAAGTACTTAAGACAGGCAGAGTGACCTCTTCAAGGAGCCCAGCTGCCTCAATGTTAATACTTTGTTAGAGGCAAAAGACAACCTTACCTTGACATTAGCCTGACCTCCAGGAACCCATAAGTATTCTTTAACATATAAAAATCCCTTTGGAAGCTTTCTTTATCTCTAACCCCCAAGATATATGTTAGCAATCATCTTTCAAACATTTGGCCCACTGACATACGTCTGGCGGGTCACATGACTAAGGTTTTACTAGACAATAGTAAATTACCTTAAACAGCAGCTAGTCCCTCAAGGTCCTGAAAACCTTGCTTCCAAATTCCTTAGAGACTTACCCTATCCCTAACCCCCTCCCAAATTAAATGTATGTAATTAGTCACTCCTCACAATCCCAGTGCAGGTCTTTCTGCCCACTGGTCCTGTCCCTGTGCTTTAATAAACCCACACTTTTTACACCGAAGACATCTCAAGAATTCTTGACCATATACTCCCGGACCCTAAAACGCATCACATCATTTATATTTAGTAGTACATGTTGACTAAAAGAAACTAATGAATTATTTTCTTTTGGGTCTTTTATACAAAAAGAAATTACTATTATATTATATATATAACTACATGGGTAAATATAAAAGATGTTTTTCTTAATATTTACATCTATTAAAAGAAAACAAAAGTAATATATGTAGAAGTGAAATGTATAACACTTATAACACAAAGGCCAGAAGGGGGAAAAAAGGAAGTATAATTTTGGAGGTTATTATACTAAAGGTGAAGAATATAACTGGAATGTAGGCTGTGAAAAGGTAAAGCTATATACAATAATACTGAAGCAACCACTGAGAGTGCTAATAATCCAGAAAAGGAGATAAAATAAATTTATAAACAATACTCAATTCAAAATAAAGCAAAAAGAAGAAGAAGAAGAAGAAGAAGAAGGAGGAGGAGGAGGAGGAGGAGGAGGAGAAGGAGAAGAAGGAGAAGAAGAAAAGGGGAACTAAGAAAAGATAAATAGGAAAAAGTAACAACATATTAGATTTAAAATCAGTCTTATCAATCACATTAAATGATCTAAACACATTAATTAATAGAGATTGTCAGAATGGATAAAAAAATGAAGACACCATTATGTACTGCTTATAAGAAATCCATTTTAAATATAAAGACACAACTTGCTTAAAAGTAAAAGAATGGGTATTAATTCCTTAGATAGATCATTTGCAAATATCTTCTCCCACCAGTAGATTGCCTTTTCATATTGTTGATGGATTTCTTCACTGTGCAAATGTATGGGGGGTTTTTTTGTTTGTTTGTTTTTGGTGTGGTCCTAATAGTTTTGTTTTTGTGTGTGTGTGGTTTTCTTGTTTGTTTTTTGCTTTTGTTTCCCTTGCATTAGGAGGTTTCTAGAAACATGTTGCAAAAGCCAATGTCCAAGAGATTACTGCTTATGTTTTCTTTAAGGAGTTTTATGGTTTCAGGCCTCATATTTAGGTCTTTAATCCATTTTTAGTTTATTTTTGTGTATGGTGTAAGAAAGTGGTCCAGTTTTCATTCTTTTACATGTAGCTGTCCAGTTTTCCCAGCACCATTTATTGAACAGATCATCTTTTCTCCATTATACAGTTTTGCCTCCTTTGTCATACATTAATTGATGATTTGGTGTGGGTTTATTTCTGGACTCTCTATCCTGTTCATTGATCTGTATGTCTATTTATATACTATATAAATACCATTACTATTTTGAATAGTATAACTTAGTATATCTTGAAATCTGGGATTGTGATATTCCAACTTTGTTCTTCTTTCTTGAGATTGTTTTGGCTATTTTGCATCTTCTGTGGTTCCATATAAATTTTAGGATTATTTCTTTTAGTTCTGTGAAAAGTACTATTGAGAAATTATGCGACTCAACACCAAAATTGCTCATTAAAAATGAGCAGAGGACTTGAATAGACATTTTTCTAAAGAACACATATTGATGGCCAATAGACATTTGAAAAGATGCTCAGCATCACTAATCATCTGGGAAATGCAAACCAAGACTACAGTGAGATTTCACCTTATACTGTCAGAATGGCTAGTATCAAAAACACAAGAAATAACAACTGTTGGTGAAGTTGTGCATAAAAGGGAACCTTTATGCACTGTTGGCGGGAAATTGGTATAACCACTGTGGAAACAGTATGGAAGTTCCTCAAAAATTTAAAAATAGAAATACCATATGATCCAGTAATTCTACTGTAGGGTATTTTTCCCAGAGAATACAAAAACACTTATTTGAAAAGATATATACACCCCTATGTTTACTGCAGCATTATTATAGTAACTAAGATATGAAAACAACCTAAGTATCCATCTATAGATGAATGGATAATGAAGATCTGGTGTGTATATACACATGTATATACAAATACAGATATACATACACATACACACAATGGAATATTATTCAGCCATGAAAAAGAATGAAATCTTAACATTTGTGACATCATGGATACCTGGAGGATATTATGCTAAGTGAAATAAATCAAAGAAAGACAGATGCTATATAATTTCACTTATATGTGGAATCTAAAAAACTAAACAAACAGAAACAGAACCACAAATACAGAGAACAAATTGGTGGTTGCCAGACGGGAAGGGTTGAAGGCATAGGTGAAATAGATGAAGGTGATTAAGAGGTACAAACTTCCAGCTATAAAATAAATAAATCACAGGAAAGAAAAATATAGCATGGGAAATATAGTCAATAATATTGTAGGGGCACCTGGGTAGAACAGTTGATTAAGCATCTGACTCTTGGTTTCAGCTCAGGTCGTGATCTCTCAGCCATAAGATTGAGCCCCAGGTGTGTGTGTGGGGGACTCTCTCCCTCTGCCCTCCCCCCCAAAAAATAAATAAATCTTTTAAAATGCAAATCCTATAAAAAACATTATAATAATGTTGTTTGCTTATGGTGGAGAGCCTAATTTAATGTATAGAATTGTCAAATTACTATGTCGTACACCTGAAACTAATATAACATCAGATGTCAACAACACTCAACTTTTAAAAAATGCAAAAGAATGGGAAAATGTATACCATGTTAACATTAATAAAAAGAAATCTGGAGTTTCTATATTAATATTAGGCAAAGTATATTTCAAAATGATATGTAAGTCAATTCATCCAGAGGATATAGCTATTCTAAACATTCATGCATCTAATAAAATACATGGGACAAAAACTTACGGAACTAAAAAAAGAAAGAGATGAATCTATAATTATGGTACAAATTTTCAATACTCTTCTCTCAATAATTGATAACTTAAATAGTCACAAAAATCAGTAAGGTTATGGAGATTTGAACAGCAATTCTATTATTTTAACCTACTTGACATTTCTTGAATGCTACATCCAGGAAAAAGTGGAAAAAATATTTGTTAGAAGCACATTGAGAACATTTACCAAGTAAGATCACGTGTGCCATAAAAAGACTAAATAAATATAAAAGCTTTCATAAAACATTCAAAGTTATAGCTACCATATGACACAATCGTTACAATCCTACATGTTTACCCAAGAGATATAGAAGTGTATTTCCATACAAAGAAATATATGTAAATATCCATAGCTATTGACTTGCTAATAGCCCCAAACTGGAAGCAACCCAAATGTTATCAACAGGTAAATAGATAAATAAATCATAATATATCTACACAGTATAATATTTTTCAGCAATAAAAAGCAATGGATTATTGAGACACACAAAAACATAGATAAATCTCAAAATAATTATGCTGAGGGAAAGAAACCAGACAAAAAGAGTGCATATGGTGTGATTACAGTTATATTAATTTCTAGAAAATGCAAACAACTTAAGGAAACAGAAAGCAAATCAGTGGTTGTTTAGGTAAAAGGAAGAGGGGCAGGACAGAAATTATGAAGAGGCCTGAGAAAAACTTTGGATGTAATTTATATCTTCATTTTCTTGATTGTGGTATTAGTTTAATGTTTGTATACATACATCAAAACATTGAATTACATACTCTAAATATGTGTAATTTATTGCATGTCAGTTATAACCTCAATATAACTATTTTAATAAAATAGTCACATACAGTTAACCCTTGAGCAACATAGAGGTTAGGGGTGCTGACCCCCTGCACTGTCCAAAATCTGTGAACTTTTGAGTCCTCCAAAACTTAACTACCAATAGCCTACCAATAACATGAACAGTTGATTAACACATATTTTGTAAGTTATTATATACTGTATTCTTACAGTAAAATAAACTTGAGAAAATGTTATTGAGAAAATAATGAGGAGAAAATACATTTATAGCACTGCACTGTACTTATCAAGAAAAATTCACATATAAGTGAACCCATGCACTTAAACTTGTGTTGTTCAAGGGTCAATTCTGTCTGACTTCCCCAAAGTTACCACAGAGTTATTTGAAATTTACATACAGTGCAAAAACCTAAATACCGTGGTTAAAAAAATGGGCGTATTTATTTTATAAAGTTGATCCTTCATTAACTTTTCTAGACAAAACAAAAATAACAGCAGGATTTTATCACGATACCTATAAAATATTCCCTGGGAATAATTTAGGTTTATAGGAATATGCTTTCGTGATTTAAACCTCTAGTGCCATTAAATGCACAGTCGAAGTAATTCATTTAATGATTC
Source organism: Mirounga leonina (assembly GCF_011800145.1). Taxonomy (NCBI): domain Eukaryota; kingdom Metazoa; phylum Chordata; class Mammalia; order Carnivora; family Phocidae; genus Mirounga; species Mirounga leonina. Next base: position 19,694,309 of record NW_023270314.1, on the reverse strand, counting down.
CTCAGTGACCTAAAAGAATGAACACACCTGTCAAGGTTTCTAACCAAGTCTTATGCCAGAAGAAGGAAATTGATTGACAAAAATCTTTTCCTTTTTTATTTTCATTCACTCCTGCAAAATTACCAAAGCATATCGCTCTAGTATAACTCAGATTTACAGGAGTTACATACAGATTAATAGTGCTAGTTTTCTTTTCATGAATTCCTATATCAAATTAGTTTTGTTTGCGGGATGGATATAAATTCTGTATTTCTTATAAGTAATTAAACTGGTTTTCTTTCCTTAGATTATGGACCTTTTATTTTAATAAGCTTGAACTTTTGAACTCTGAACCTTTTATTTTAATAAGCTTGGTAACTCTTCCAGAAAAGTTTTTCCATGTTTAGTGCTCATGGTGCCAAATGCTGAATTCTCTAATGGAAAGATAATCAGAAGAAATAAACATATCTTGATGACACCAACAATTAAGACGGGTTTAAAATGCCATTCTACCAATATTAGGCAAAACTTCTGCTACTGTATTTTGGGATCTATATCCTATATGTAAAGACATCACATTGATAAGAAAAAATGTGAGTACATAATAGTGATTTAATGAAATAAAATTTATTCATTTTGTGGAGTAAATGAATGAAAACATTCTCCTAAAGTATATTTTCTCATTCATAAGGAAAATTCACATTTATGGTTTAGTGATAGGGGAGAATTGGACCAAGAGTTAAAAGAACTAAAATTTAAACCATGATTCACCATTTATGAGTTATGTGATTGTCAGGGAGGAAGATCTTCTTTTGCACTATGGTCCTACTCCCTGGGCTTATAATCAAATTGATATGAGACAGATTAACTGGAAAAAATCAAAGTTAATAGGTATACTTACAGGGAATCCATACAGACATGAAATTCCAAAGACAATGAGGCAACATGAAGCTTATATGAACTAAGGAGAGGGGCAGGGTCTGAGGATACAAAGGGGAGGAAGGCCCTTAGCAGGAAGATGAAAGGAGATGTTTGGAAAACAAAGATTACCCTATTATGCAGATATGTCCCTCAGGTAAAGGGGAATCTTTGTTGATTCTTCCTAGTATAGGCTCTCCTTTCCAGTGTAAATTTAGGCAGTTGAGGAACGGGAAGAGAGTTTTTCCTCCATCTGGTGGATTTTGGTTACTTTGAACCCAAGATAATATTCATACCAAAGTGGCCTGTCTTGGGGCAAGCTGCCCTTGGACCCTACATGATCAAGCAATGCAATATGTTATTGCCATTTTCCTCAATATCACAATCATTATTTAACAATTATTTCATAGTATTCTGTTTTATGCATGTACCATGATTAACTTCAGTTTCCTAAATTTTGGATATTTAATTGATATCTAAGCATTATTCCCCATTAATAGAGTTAACAAATAGTAATACCATTATTAGTTTCCATAGTGATCTATACACCACAATAGCCTTGAGTTGATAGAATTTATATATCAAGATATGCCACTGATTCCATTGGTATAATAATGAGACTTATGGTCAATCAGAAATCCAAAAGCTCCTCAAGATAGAGATTAAACAAAGCACATATGACACAAGATGGCTCCACCTATAATTCCAGATTCATTCATCATCTGCCTCTCCAACACCATGCCTTTTGTCCCTTAATGGGCCATAAACATGTGCTTCTGTGCCTTTGCACATGTGGTGTCCCCTTTCCTAGATACCACTTCCCTGTCCCCACATGTGGCAAAATATTTATTTTTCAAAATTCTCCTGAAATGTACCTCTTCGATTACTTCCCAGTTCTCCAAACTGATTTAGTTTCTTTGTCTATTTTCCTCAGGCAGTTTTTACCTCTCAGTGTTATAGCACTATATGCTTTATAAGACCTAGGACCAGATTCTTCCAAGCATCATATATCCAGTTCTGAGACTAGTGCCTGGAGCCAAATAAAATCCAGTGAATTTAAATTGAACTCAGTTGATGTAATGAACTGAATCCTATCTCCCTCAAAATTCATATGTTGAAACCTTAACCCCCCAACATGTATTATAAAGTAGAACCTTTTGGAGTTGATTAGGTCATGAGGGTGGATTCCTCATGAATAGGATTAGTGCTCTTATAAAAGAATCCCAGAGAGCTCTTATCCCCTTTCCTGCATGTGAGGTTACATAGTGAGAAGATTGCTTTTCTATGATTCAGGAAGTGGTCTCTCACCCAACGCTGAATCTGCTGGCTCCTTGATCTTGGACTTTCCATCTCCAGAAATGTGAGAAGTGATGTAGGAAAGATGTTAGGGTTTGAAGCCAATGGCCAAGAAAGAATTCATGAGACGTCTTTGGTGCAAAAAGGTGATTTTATTAAAGCATGGGGACAGGACCCGTGGGCAGAAAGAGCTGCAATGGGGTCATGAGGAGTGGCCCATTATATACTTTCAAGTTGGGAGGGGGTTAGGGATAGCGTAAGTCTCTAAGGAATTTTGGAAGCAAGATTTCCAGGACCTTGAGGTGGCTAGCTATTGTTGGGAAAAGATCATTTATTGCCATCTAATAAAACCTTAGTCAGGAGACTCTTCAGATGTCTATCAGTGGGCCATATGCTTGGGGATGATTACCAACATGTATCCTGGGGGATTTAGAGATAAAGGAAGTTTCCAAATGAATTTTTATATGTTAAAGTAGACTTACAGTATCCCAGGGTGTGGGGGGTGGGGTCAGGCTAGGATTGCCTTTTGCCCTTAGCAAAGTATTAACATCGAGGCAGTTGAGTCGCTAGAGGAATGTCACTCTGCCTGTTTCAAGGACTTGTCAATGGGCTGTAAGTAGTAAGGAAATTTAATAATTTTTCTTCTGCCTTTGTTTCCCACATCAAGAAGGAAATGTTTTTATTTAAGCTACCCGATCTATGGCATTTTTGCTATATCAGCCCAAACAAAACAAAACAAAACAAAGGAAGGAAGAGATGAGATAAAGCACAGAAAGGATTTGTCTTTGAGTATCCTACAGGATGCAGTCATTCACATTCCCTCCAAACTAATTCTTAGAGTATTTTTATTTGGTTTTCAACATAAAAATCTACTTTCTCAGAGCCTTAAAAGAAGGCTTAGTCAGTTCAGAGCTTTTTCATCAGGGTTGACCAAATGAGCTAGAACACTTACAGAAAACTTTCTTCTAACATTGAAACCAGTAGTAGAAATAGCTTGGGGTGAAAGTGAAGCTGATGGTGGGGGACAGAGCGTGGGAGCAGGAACTGACTGAAGATCACAGGTGAACTTGCCTTCTCTGATATTCTAGGAGAATGTGTGAATCAAAAACAAAGCCTATGAGAGTAATAACTGGACTTGAGAGTGTTAAGAGATAAATACTTAGTATGATTATTAGAACAAGAGATAATAACAGTTATTTCAATTAGCACAGGCATCAATGAAGACAAAATTAGAAATTCAAAGAAGACAAGATCAATATGTGAAATTAACAGAAGTAGCCCCTCTTACTGTTATACCACAAGAGCATCACCTCATCTTACCAGTCTCTGGGCTGATACATTGTTCTCAAAATTAGATACTTTGCTTTAGAAATAGCAATAAATTGGTCTGTAGTTTAACCCATATCTTTAGTAAAACAAATTATACATTTACTTTTGTAATAAACTTACTATTTGCTTCTCTTCAGAGTTACTATTTAAGAACCAAGTAGGTTTAAGGTTCTTAATACCTAAATGTAGAAGTCCCAATCTGATCACTACAATGATACCTCAAAAAAAGCCAATTGCTCTTAATATGTCGATAGTTGTGAAAGACCTAAAAATTGCAGTTATGGAAGCCTGAAGAATTTCCCAGGAGAAGCCATATATCTAGATAATTCTTGAATTTCATAAGAAAGGAATTACTACTGAAGAGATTTGGTAACTAATGGTATGGGCTAAAAGGATGCATTCTATCATACTAACAGCAAACACATAAATTCTATTCATAGATCAGAAATTAAGATAGACAATGATGAAATCCTTTTCTACTTCAGGATCTTACAGTGTACTATACAAATTTACTAGATGAAACCTCACATCTGAGATTTAAACTCCGTATCTGTGTTCTAAAAAGTATTGTCAAAGTTGTATGCTGTTATGAAAAGTCTTTGAACAAAACCTTAGAAAGGAGTATTGCACATTTATGGAGAATAAATGTTTTACTGTAAGTTATAAATAATTATATACTATAAATTAATATGATATGATAGAAGTTTTAGTACATTTCTCGATAAGTAGTTTTCTTTATTTTCCATTATACTGTGTATTATATTTTAATTCATTTTAATACAGGAAGACAAGTGATTTTTAAAGGTTGGTTACCCATCAAGGATTAAATGCTTTCTTTTTGTTTGCCTTTCTGGTACCCAGTTGCTATTGTTTTTAATCCAAGTTAACACATCTGTAGATCAAAAACTATCAAATATCTACAATTTTGTATGGTTTAACCTAATAACAATAATCTAATAAATAAAATTGCAAGCTAGATATATGAATGAATTGCATTATAAACACAATAAAAGCTATTTTAGGATATATCAAAAGAAGGTGCCCTCCAAGGAGAAGAGACCAAAGAATAATATTGAGGCAGCTAAACTAAATAATTTCAGAAACCCAAAGTCCAAAATAAATTACAGATTGCATTAATATTTGTAATATCTTGATTATTGAAGTCTTTTTTTAAATTTTATTTTATTATGTTATGTTAATCACCATACATTACATCATTAGTTTTTGATCATGATTCATTGTTTGTGTGTAACACCCAGTGCTCCGTTCAAAAGTGCCCTCTTTAATACCCATCACCAGGCTAACCCACCCCCCCATCCCCCTCCCCTCTAGAACTCTCAGTTTGTTTCTTAGAGTCCATCGTCTCTCATGGTTCATCTCCCCATGCGATTTCCCCCACTCCATTTTTCCCATCCTGCTATCTTCTTCTTCTTCTTCTTTTTTTTTTTTTAATATAATGTATTATTTTTTCAGAGGTACAGGTCGGAGCTTCATCAGTCTTACACAATTCACAGCACTCACCATAGCACATACCCTCCCCAATGTCCATCACCCAGCTACCCCATCCCTCCCATCCCCTATCACTCCAGCAACCTTCAGTTTGTTTCCTGAGATTAAGAATTCCTCATATCAGTGAGATCATATGATACATGTCTTTCTCTGATTGACTTATTTCGCTTAGCATAATACCCTCTAGTTCCATCCATGTCATTGCAAATGGCAAGATTTCTTTTTTTTTTTATTGCTGCATAATATTCCATTGTATATCTATACCACATCTTCTTTATCCATTCATGTCCATGTTGATGGACATCTTGACTCTTTCCATAGTTTGACTATTGTGGAAATTGTTGATATAAACATTAGGGTGCACGTACCCCTTCAGATCACTACATTTGTATCTTTGGGGTAAATACCCAGTAGTGCAGTTGCTGGGTCATATGGTAGCTCTATTTTCAACTTTCTGAGGAATCTCCATACTGTTTTCCAGAGTGGCTGCCCCAGCTAGCATTCCCACCAACAGTGTAGGAGGGTTCCCCTTTCTCTGCAACCCCTCCAACATCTGTCCTTTCCTGACTTGTTACTTTAGCGATTCTGACTGCTGTGAGGTGGTATCTCATTGAGGTTTTGATTTGGATTTCCCTGATGCCGAGCGATGTTGAGCACTTTTTCACGTGTCTGTTGGCCTTTTGGATGTCTTCTTTGCAAAAATGTCTGTTCATGTCTTCTGCCGATTTCTTGATTGGATCATTTGTTCTTTGGGTGTTGAGTTTAAGAAGTTCTTTATAGATTTTGGATACTAACCCTTTGTCTGATATGTCATTTGCAAATATCTTCTCCCATTCTGTCAGTTGTCTTTTGGTTTTGTGGACTGTTTCCTTTGCTGTGCAAAAGCTTTTTATCTTGATGAAGTCCCAATAGTTCATTTTTGCCCTTGCTTCCTTTGCCTCTGATGATGTTTCTAGGAAGAAGTTGCTGCGGCTAAGGTCGAAGAGGTTGCTACCTGTGTTCTCCTCTAGGATTTTGATGGACTCCTGTGTACATTTAGGTCTTTCAACCAGTTTGAGTCTATTTTTGTGTGTGGTGTAAGGAAATGGTCCAGTTTCATTCTTCTGCATGTGACTATCCAGTATTCCCAACACCATTTGTTGAAGAGACTGTCTTTTTTCCATTGGACATTCTTTCCTGCTTTGTTGAAGATTAGTTAACCATAGAGTTGAGGGTCCCTTTCTGGGCTCTTGATTCTGTTCCATTGATCTTTGTGTCTGTTTTTCTGCCAGTACCATACTGTCTTGATGATGACAGCTTTGTAAGAGAGCTTGAAGTCCGGAATTGTGATGCCACCAGCTTTGGTTTTCTTTTTCAACATTCCTCTGGCTATTCGGGGTCTTTTCTGGTTCCATACAAATTTTAGGATTATTTGTTCCATTTCTTTGAAAAAAGTGGATGGTATTTTGATGGGGATTGCACTAACTGTGTAGATTGTTCTAGGTAGCATTGACATCTTCACAATATTTGTTCTTCCAGTCCATGAACATGGAACGTTTTTCCATTTCTTTGTGTCTTCCTCAATTTCTTCATGAGTATTTTATAGTTTTCTGAGTACAGATTCTTTGCCTCTTTCATTAGATTTATTCCTAAGTATCTTATGGTTTTGGGTGCAATTGTAAATGGGATTGACTCCTTAATTTCTCTTTCTTCTGTCTTGTTGTTGGTGTATAGGAATGCCACTGATTTCTGTGCCTTGATTTTATATCCTGCCACTTTGCTGAATTCCTGAATGAGTTCCAGCAGTTTTGGGGTGAAGTCTTTTGGGTTTTCCACATAAAGTATCATATCATCTGCACAGAGTGAGAGTTTGACTTACTCTTTGCCAATTTGGATTCCTTTTATTTCTTTTTGTTGTCTGAATGCCGAGGCTAGGACTTCTAGTACTATGTTGAATAGCAGTGGTAGTGGACATCCCTGCCGTGTTCCTGACCTTATGGGAAAAGCTCTCAGTTTTTCCCCATTGAGAATGATATTCACTGTGCATTTTTCATAGATGGCTTTTATGATATTGAGGTATGTACCCTCTATCCCTACACTCTGGAGTTTTAATCAAGAAAGGATGCTTTGTCAAATGTTTTTTCTGCATCTATTGAGAGGATCATATGGTTCTTGTTCTTTCTTTTATTAATGTATTGTATCACATTGATTGATTTGCGGATGTTGAACCAACCTTGCAGCCCAGTAATAAATCCCACATGGTTGTGGTGAATTATCCTTTTAATGTACTGTTGGATCCTATTGGTTAGTATTTTGGTGAGAATTTTTGCATCCATGTTCATCAGGGATATTGGTCTGTAATTCTCCATTTTGATGGGGTCTTTTTCTGATTTGGGGATCAAGGTAATGCTGGCCTCATAAAATGAGTTTGGAAGTTTTCCTTCCATTTCTGTTTTTTGGAACAGTTTCAGAAGAATAGGTATTAATTCTTCTTGAAATGTTTGGTAGAATTCCTCTGGGAAGCCATCTGGCTCTGGGCTCTTGTTTATTGGGAGATTTTTAATTACTGCTTCAATTTCTTTAGTGGTTATGGGTCTGTTCAGGTTTTTTATTTCTTCCTGGTTCAGTTTTGATAGCTTATACATCTCTAGGAATGCATCCATTTCTTCCAGATTATCTAATTTGCTGGCATATAGTTGCTCATAATATATTCTTACAATTGTTTGTATTTCTTTGGTGTTGGTTGTGATCTCTCCTCTTTCATTCATTATTTTATTTATTTGGGTCTTTTCTCTTTTCTTTTTGATATGTCTGGCCAGGGGTTTATCAATCTTATTAATTCTTTCAAAGAACCAGCTCCTAGTTTCATTGATCTATTCTACTGTTCTTTTGGTTTCTATTTCATTGATTTCTGCTCTGATCTTTATTATTTCTCTTCTTCTGCTGGGTTTAGGCTTTATTCGCTGTTTTTTCTCCAGCTCCTTTAGGTAGGGTTAGGTTGTGTATTTGAGACCTTTCTTGTTTCTTGAGAAAGGCTTGTATTGCTACATACTTTCCTCTTACAACTGCCTTTGCTGCATCCCAAAGATTTTAAATACTTGTTTTCATTTTCATTGGTTTCCATAAATATTTTTAATTCTTCTTTAATTTCCTGGTTGACCCATTCATTGTTTAGTAGGATGCTCTTTAGCCTCCATGTATTTGAGTTCTTTCCAACTTTCCTCTTGTGATTGAGTTCTAGTTTCAAAGCATTGTGGTCCGAAAATATGCAGGGAATGATCCTAATCTTTTGGTAATGGTTGAGACCTGATATGTGATGCAGGATGTGATCTGTTCTGGAGAATGTTCCATGTGCACTAGAGAAGAATGTGTATTCTGTTGCTTTGGGATGGAATGTTCTGAATATATCTGTGAAGTCCATTTGGTCCAGTGTGTCATTTAAAATCTTTATTTCCTTGTTGATCTTTTGCTTAGATGATCTGTCCATTTCAGTGAGGGGGGTGTTAAAGTCCCTTACTATTATTGTATTGTTGTTGATGTGTTTCTTTGCTTTTGTTATTAATTGGCTTATATAATTGGCTGCTCCCATGTTAGGGGCATAGATATTTACAATTGTTAGATCTTCTTGTTGGATAGACCCTTTAAGTAGGATATAGTGCCCTTCCTCATCTCTTATTATACTCTTTGGTTTAAAATCTAATTTGTCTGATATAAGGATTGCCACACCAGCTTTCTTTTGATGTTCATTAGCATGGTAAATGGTTTTCCACCCCCTCACTTTCAATTTGGAGGTGTCTTTGGGTCTAAAATGAGTCTCTTGCAGATAGCATATCAATGGGTCTTTTTTTTTTATCCAGTCTGATACCCTGTGTCTTTTGATTGGGGGCATTTAGCCCATTTACATTTAGGGTAACTATTGAAAGATATGAATTTAGTGCCCTTGTATTGCCTGTACAGTGACTGTTATTGTAAATAGTCTCTGGTCCTTTCTGGTCTATGTTACTTTTAGGCTCTCTCCTTGCTTAGAGGACCCCTTTCAATATTTCTTATAGGGCTGGTTTTGTGTTTGCAAATTCCTTTAGTTTTTGTTTGTGCTGGAAGCTTTTTATTTCTCCTCTTTTCAGTGACAGTCTAGCTGGATATAGTATTCTTGGCTGCATATTTTTCTCATTTAACACTCTGAATATATCCTGCCAGTCCTTTCTGGCCTGCCAGGTCTCTGTGGATAGGTCTGTTGCCAAGCTAATGTTTCTACCATTGTAGGTTACAGATCTCTTCTCCCGAGCTACTTTCAGGATTTTCTCTTTGGCTCTGAGACTTGTAAGTTTTACTATTAGATGTCAGGGTGTTGTCCTATTTTTATTGATTTTGCGGGGGGGTTCTCTGTGCCTCCTGGATTTTGATGCCTGTTTCTTTCCCCAAATTAGGGAAGTTCTCTGCTATATTTTGCTCCAGTATACCTTCTGCCCCTCTCTCTCTTTCTTCTTCTTCTGCGATCCCAATTATTCTAATACTGTTTCATCTTATTGTATCACTTATCTCTCAAATTCTGCCCTTGTGATCCAGTAGTTGTTTATCTCTTTTTCTCAGCTTCTGTATTCTCCATCATTTGGTCTTTCATATCAGTAATTCTCTCTTCTGCCTCATTTATTCAGGCTGTTAGAGCCTCCATTTTTTATTTCACCTCATTAATAGCCTTTTTGATTCAACTTGGTTAGCTTTCAGTCCTTTTATTTCTCCAGGAAGGGTTTCTCTAGTATCTTCCATGCTTTTTTCAAGCCCAGCTAGTATCTTTATAATTGTCATTCTGAACTCTAGTTCCAACATCTTACTAATGTCCATATTGATTAGGTCCCTGGCAGTCAGTACTGCCTCTTGTTCTTTTTTTTGAAGTGAGTTTTTCTGTCTTGTCATTTTGTCCAGAGGAGAATAGATAATGATAGAACAAAATGCTAACAGGGTAACAATGACCCCAGAAAAATATACAATAAACAAATCAGAAGAGACCTGAAACTGGGGGAAAGAAAGGGAATGAAAGAAAAAAGAGAAAGAAAAAGAAAGAAAAAGAAAAAAAAAGCATATGATCAAATATGATCAGGCTGGTGAATAGATCAGTGCCACACATTAGATTTTGGGCATATTTTGTTCTGTTAGAAGAAACTGCCTCCCAAAATTTTAAAGAAAGAAAAACTTATATATGTACAAAAATAAGGGTAAATATGATGAAAGGATGGAATATGACTGTAAAGGTGAAAATCATAAAAGATTTTATAAAAGGAATTGGTAAGATAAGAAGTTGGTTGAAAAAAGAATGAAGAGAAATTAAAAAAAAAAAATGGGAGTGAATGTGGTCAGGCAGGAGACTAGAACAAAGCCATACACTAGAGATTTAGGGTATATCTTGGTCTGTTAGATGAAACTTTATCCCAAAATCTTAAAGAGAGAACAACTTATATATATATACCAAAAATAAGGTTAACTACAATGAAGGGATAGAATATAACTCTAAAAATGAAAAAAAAAAAAAAAGATTTTTAAAGAAAGGATTGATAAGATGTTGGTTGAAAAAAGGAAAAAGAAAAATTAAAAAAAAATAGAAAAAGAAAAAAAGAAAATAAAAAAATTAACTTTGAAAGACTAAAGAATCATGGGGAAAAAAGCCATGAATTCTATGCGCTGTATTCCCCTAGTGCTGCAGTTCTGCCGTTCTCATTGATCAGTAAACTTGGTCTTAGCTGGCTGTTCTTGCTGATATTCTGGGGGAGGGGACTGTTGCAGTGGTTCTCAAATGTCTTTACCTGAGGTGGAATTGTACCGCCCTTCCCAGGGGCCAGGCTAAATAATCTGCTTGGGTTTGCTCTCAGGAGCTTTTGTTTCCTGCAGGCTTTCTGTATAGCTTTGGAGGATGAGAGTGAAAATGGTGGCCTCCCAATCTCCGTCCTGGAGGAGCTGAGAACCTGGGGCCCCACTCTTCAATGCACCCCCAGAGAAAAGCAGTCAATCACTCCTTTCTCCCCAATCTCCGTCCACACTCCATGCTCACCTGGCCTGTGACTGAGCATTTCTATATCTGGCACAGGACCCCATTTGGAGTCTCCAAACCCAGCAGATTTCTGTGGTGAGCTCTCACACCCTTTCTCCCTGGGGGAGGAAGGGCAGTCTCTTTGGATCTGCTGCTTGTTGAGTCCCTGCTGGAAGAACAGTGGTCCGACTGTGCCTCGGATCACAGTTTATGGCATCCCCGGGCTGAGAGCCAACTCTTTGGCTCTGTCTTTGCAGCTGGCTTCCCTGCTCCGATACCTGGGAGCTCTGCCACACTCAGGCCCCCTGGTCTTTCTGTGACCCCAAGGGTCCTGAGACCACACTGTCCCAGCAAGGGTTCCAGCCCCCACTTAGCCACTGGAGCAACGTCCCTCAGTGGGACGTTGGAACTTCTAAAAGTTCCAATTTTGTGCTCTGCTGCTCTATCACTTGCCAGTATTGGCTGATGGAGGCTCCTCCCCCCGCGGTCTATCTTCCCATATATCGCCTCAGATTCACTTCTCCACACGTCCTACCTTCCAGAAAGTGGTCACTTTTCTGTTCAGAGAGTTGCTGCTATTCTTTTCTTCAATCTCCGGTTGAGTTCGTAGGTCTTCAGAATGGTTTGATCCCTATCTAGCTGAATTCCTGGGACCAGATGAAATTTAGGTCTCCTACTCCTTCGCCATCTTGCTCCTCCCCATTATTGAAATCTTATAGTTAACAATATTTTTTAAAAAATTAACTGTATTTCTGAGATGATGGGTTACATTTTAAATTAAGGAAGAACCTGCTAAAAATCTAATTTTCAGTATTTCTTCTACTTAGGGATTTAGTCATAAAACTGTCAATATCATCATTAAATCAACATCAACAACATGATATATTTGTATTTTGTATATTATGCCATGAAGTAGATTTTTGTAAATTTCTCAGTGATAATGAATTCCAAAATATCAGATATATTAACCACATTTTTCCTCATATACTGTAGAACTTATTTGCAAACAAGTAAGAAAATTGTACCATGAACTGGGTTAAAACAATGGGTTGTCCATTTTTTAACCTATTATACAAATCAAGTCATTCATATTCTGAAGAAATAGAAACGTAACTCTAAATAATAAAAAACTCCCATTTGGGCCTTATGGCTATATAGTTTAAAATTTCTTTTAACCATATATAACAGTTCATCTTTTACCTTTCATGTTTTTATTTGAACTATCAGCAAAGGCCCTCACCTACAATGTCCTAGGAAAGATATTTTGTTTTATTTTCACCATATTGTAGACAATTAAATTTTTTCCTTTGTTATATCTATATGAGGGAATCCCATTACCTAGCTGCAGGGAGAAAGGATGTAGGGGAAATGGCATAGTAGGAAGGAGAACTTCTGAAGTCAGGTCACTTTCATAGGGAAACATTCTTTCATATAAAATAATAGCAAAATTATGGTGATATGTCACATTTATCTAGTATTCAATGTTTTCAAAATACTTCCTTGTACTTTATCTTATGTGCAGAGGATTTTATATATTACTAAACGATCAAGCATCAGATGTCAGTATGGCAAATGAGAGACAAGGTATTGGATCGAATGAGATACAAAGCAAACTAATAGGTAGATAAGTAGGTAGGTAGGTGATAAAGATTTCCTTTATAGAGTATACTAGTGTATAAAAACTGGTTTGTCTAGATCATGAATTAACACTCCTTTTACAGGCTGTGTGCAGTCATAGTTAATGTTCTATATTATGTTTCAACAGTTATACTCATGTAAAAGAGTTATTTCCTTCCGCAAAATAGAGATTGCTCTTGGCATTAATCATATTATTAATCAAAGCTGCCTATCACAAACACATAGCCAGTCTTCATAATTAAACATTAAATCCAAAAACACTATTTGTGATTGATTGTAAAATATTTTAAAGCACGTTTCCATTCATGAAGTTTATCATAAATATCTTAGAATATGAAAAAAATTGCATTTTGAGAGATTGACTTTGAAAATAAAATGACTATTTTTATGTCCTAGATGAGAACAAGTATTCTTTCACTGAGAAATATAGCACTTATTTTCCAACTTTTAAAAAACATATATAAGAATATTATTTTAATGATTTCCACATTTTATAGATTAAATATTTTTATTATAATGTTTGTAGGGAATTTGGTCTGTTACAGATCTTATTTGAGAATTTGAAAACATACATTAATTTGATAAGTCAAAGGTCTCAATATTATATTTTTCCACGATGCCCGCTGACCTTTAGAAAAGATATGATATTTTCTTTCTAATGTCTTATCTCAAAAAGAACATGAACAAAAGACAAAAGGCCTTTGCACTCTGAATCTCAAGGTGACATTTAAGACTGACATCCAGCTAGCAGAAGATCTCAAAAGTTATTCTTGTCCTGTGGGGATAAGCAAATCATTAATATAAGAAGGTATCAGGCCATTAAGTGCCTTAAACGTCAACAATAAAACTTTAAAATCAATGTAAACCCTGACAGGAAGCCAATACAAAAACTGGAGGACAAAACTGATGTACTTTGAACAGGTAAGTAGCCTCATACTGTGAATGAACTGAACCTTGGAGATTGATTTATCAAGAAATCGAAGCATCAGATGTTGAGCCAGTCCAGTCTCAGTGATTATCACACTGTAGTAGTTTGAGTACCATTCACACACCTTTGTTCTACTCAAATGATGTGCTGAAGAAGAGAATTCTTAACAAGAGCATCCTCTTACGCTGAAACCAATAACCACACTCAAATTAGTAGTAACACTAATCTTTGTACAACACTTTAGAGTTCACAACATCCTTTTTTAAATGGAATTCTCTGTGATCAAGGAACAAGGAGAGTCACAATTGAAAGAATATATTCACCTGCTTACTTTTGTGCTACTATTATTCTAATCATGAACTTTAAAATGTTGAAGACAAATATTAAAGAGTGAGAGTTATGTGGTTCTAAAACTTACTCCTGATGTGCAAAATCTCTAATTTATGGAGACTAGTTCTAACTTATTTTCAATATGCTTTTGTCCATTTGATACCTTACTTTAAACATAATATAAATGGGGCACTTTGGGGGCTCAGTCCATTTAGCATCTGACTCTTGATTTCTCCTCTGGTCATAATCTCAGGTGGGATTGAGCCCTGCACTGGGCTCTGTGCTCAGCGAGGAGTCTGCTTGAGATTCTCTCTCCCTCTATCCCTTTTCATGCCACCCCCCCACACATACATGCTCTCTCTTACAAATAAATAAATAAATCTTTTAAAAAACAAATAATTATAATAATAATGATAACAGTAGCTGACATTAACTGGCCACTTTTTTTTTTTTAAGATTTATTTATTTGACAGAGAGAGACAGCGAGAGCAGGAACACAAGCAGGGGGAGTGGGAGAGGGAGAAGCAGGCTTCCTGTGGAGCAGGGAGCCCGATGCGGGGCTCGAGCCCAGGACCCTGAGATCATGACCCGAGCCGAAGGCAGAAGCTTAACGACTGAGCCACCCAGGCGCCCCTAACTGGCCACTTATTATGAGACATTCATGGACTGATTTAATCTACTACTACTATCTTCATTTTACAGATAAGGAAACTGAAGCCGATAGCCAACATGAAATCACTAAGATTTTATAACTTAAAAATGTTGGAACCAGGATTCTGACCCCAGAAACTACTATGCCACATATGCCATATATAGACACATTATTTTAATGTCTATGCTTCACATATGTGTTTGTATGTTTAATTTGAAATGATACCCTTCGAAAAAGCAAAATGAGAGATATAGTCTCCAAATAATATCACTCTTTTTTTAGTGAATAAAATCTTTTGATGCCAGTGTTCATACTCAAGTGACTATTTCAAACAATGGTGATTAGAAATTCTGTGGCTATTGTTTTTTTGGTTTTTTTTTTTCTTTCCTTAAAAGAATCTTACAGAGTATGTGCTTGCATTGATTACACTGGGTCAGATAACTGAAAGATGCACAAGACCCCTCAAGGTGTACTCACATAAGCTTTGTTAAATATAAAAGATACAGTACAACATGAGGAAGACTACAGACAATCATCAAAGAGTTCCAGGTCCCAGGATTCTTTCTCAAGCACACAGAGTGTGCTTTGTTTTCAGATTATGAACCACCAAGATATGCACAAAGTATCTTGATTTCAAGGGAACCCAAGCAAAAGTTTACAGCAGAGCCCTTTATAACCTGCTACTCACATAAGCAAAACCACTGTGTAACCAGATAAAACAGGTCTAAAACATCAATGGAAACATTTCTAAACAGCATAGACAAGCTTGCACCAGGTGACTCCAGGGAAGTTTGAAATTTCAACATCAAATCACAAATGACTAACACATCTCATCCTTACCATGTCCAAAGATCAGTTCCAGATTTCAGCACCCACAGACATAAGCATAGAGCTTTCCTAATCTAGCTATAAAATAACCCTATCTTACACAGTGCTCATTATTGAATGAGGCAATTTACTGAGCAAGTGCTCAGTAAGTACTGGTGGACTCTCTGGACACTCAGCTAAAACTTGACACTTCTTTCTCTGTTGGTTCCATATCCTATTATAAATATACTAGCCTCCTCTGGAAGGGGTAGTGGCAAACTTAAGTTGATGTTTACTATAGAACTAAGGGAGGGAAACCACCCAGTTTTTAAAAAATGAATGACAAAGCTAAATCATGACAAAGAAGAAAGAAGTGAGAACATGGACGAGCATATCCTATTCTGGGGCTGGGAGACACGATTTTAGTGCTCTTCTTTCTTCCTTTCTTTAGCAGATGCAAACACAAAACTAGGAGATGGGGATATTAATAGGAAGGCACAAAGAATTAGCCAATTCATTTGAGCAAGCTGGACGCTAAATATTCACCTATTGCTCAGAAATGGTAATGCAAAATTCATGTTTCCAATTTGATTGGTGCCAACCTGAATTACAAATGGCAGCTCAGAAGCATAATTTTTCGTGGATGCAGAAGAGGAGCTGCAAGTCAGAAGGCTGCAACTCTTTCCTGCACTGAATATATAAATCATGTCCCAATCACCATAATCTCTATATCATGATGTTGATTATATGTTACAAATTAACTTCTACTTATTTATTTATTGCTGCTATGGTAACATTATTATGCATCTGATAAATATTATAACATAACATTGTTATTTTTAAATAAACGTTGCAAAGTGAAATCCAAAGACGTTGAGCGTTTTCTTTTTATCTTTAGGGCTGGGTGACTGTATAAGTGTTCAGACCTATAGGTGATGTAGGTGGGGATGGATGGAGGTGGTGGAAAAATGTAGATGATATGTGTGGAGAAACAAAGATGGAGCCATATGATTCTTTAAAAACAGTGAACTATGGAGTCAAACTGTCCTGTCTACTGTTGCTTATAATACAAGATTTGTACCTTTTATGTCATATTGCCTAATGAGTTTGTTATATATCTTAAAATAAGCTGAAAGTGTTAATATCAAGACTCATACTGATCCAGACAGGTAGGATAGAATCAGCAAATTGTTTTTAGTGCCATAAAATTTCCATATTCCCATTCATATCAAACCTGAATGTGAAACAGCAGGATACCAAATTACTTTTGCCTTCCCATAGCCACACGTGTAGTTTATGAAAAAGCTCGAATACTGATAATGCTACAGGGAATGTGCAGAAATGAGATTTCTAAAATAGTGCTTATAATCAGTGAGCTAGATCTTTAACTATCATCTGTTCATGCTGATATCATCTTGGTAAGCAATTTTCCATTTTTTCCTCTAGAGGAAATGACTTTTGTCCATTGTTCCAGCTGTTAGAGTGTGCATATTTCAATTCAAATGCAAATTGTTTCAAAAGTCTTATACATGCATTTTAATCTAATTTAATAATGCTTATTAACAGAGGAATAGACCACCAAATACTTATCTTTTAGTAAGGATTATCAAGTTTGCCAAATTATATAATAATGCATTTAATATTTTATTGGTTCACTCATGAGTCTTTGACTTTTGATAAGATAATAATAGTTCTGTAAAAAGACATTGTGGTTCATCAGCAAGAGAAGCTATTCATTTGCTGACAATTGGCAGTATGAACATAGTAGGTATTCATGTTCTTATTAAAGGAAATCAAGATGTTGTGTGACCTCCATGCTGATGACGGCAGAAATTCATAGCTGTGATTAAAGATCATTCCCTTATTTAGGAAATGCTTTCTTTATTTAGTGCAAATTTAGTAGTATGACATGTAAATGATAACAAAGGCGAAGAGAAATGTTGCTACAGTAGATGCTGACAAGAATGGGATCTTTGGGCCTGTTGGACTATAGGTGTTTCAACCAATTGGTTATTTATTTTTGCTCCTCACATGTAGTGCAAGGACTCTCATACTTTCATTTGTCTACATTTGATTAGAACCAACTTGAATACCACATTCCTTTCTGGGAGAAAAGCTGGCACCAAATGCCAGGAGCCAGCATCTTCGCCTTGATCATCCAAGTAACTCAGGGGCCTATAGAAAATAAAATGGGTTTTCAGTAGACTTCCATTCTCAGGCAAGGAGGAATGTTTGAGTTGGTCAGCCCACATCTGCTAAACCTGCCTTTGCTCCTTGCTGCCATACTGTTGTAGAACGGGTCTTCTGCCATCTTTCCAAAGATGCTATTTGCACTGCAGTAAAGTCTTACTTGCCTCAGTTTCCTTATAAGGGGTTGTTCTCTGGAGGATATTTTTCCTTTTATAATCTGTTCAACCCTGGTTGACCTCTACCCTGGCCCTTAATGCTCATTCTTTTTAGCAATCACCCCTAGCCATCCTATTCCCCTGAACTCTCACTGCCCAAGAGATTCTCTGCCCAGAAAAAGTTGAGCCTAAAAAAAACTTCAACCACTGTTTTTCTTACCCAGGGATACCACCCAAGGGCCTGCTTTCTTTCAATAAATCATTCATAGAAGCACTTAGCTCTTCTCAGTTGTAAGGAAGATGGAGACCTCAACATATGGGAAGTCTGATTTACCTGAGAAATGAGGGTCCTTCTAAGGAGTGGTGCTTTCCTTTCTTCCCATGTCCGCCACTGTCCTCAAATACTCAGATAATAATTTAACACAAGTAATACTATAATATTCTGGTGAAAGAAGTAGTTTAGACAGTGGTAACACAAGTTAAAGGCCTTGGGATCAGAATAAGATTGGCAAATTTTGTAATAATAAAAGGTCAGTGTAACCAAAGCAAAGTGAGCAAAAAGCATGTTAGTAGGAGAAAATTTTGGAGCAAAAATTTTATAGGTTTATAGGCCCTGTGGCCACTGGAAAGCAGTTTGAATTTTAATTGAGTGTTTTGAGCAAGGGCTTGATATGATCTCATATTTTAAGAAGAGTGCTTATGAGTGTTATTGGGAAAAAATTCAGACCTGAAAATTTATGGACAAAAATGATGCAATATTCATTTCCCACATTTGCTTAAGAAATCAACTTAACCAATGTAGTTGCAGTTTCCTGTGTACATTTCCCTGATCAGATCCTCCTCCTATCCCATTCTTCTCATATACAAATAATTGTTTTTCTGAATTTGGTAGTTATAATTTCCATTTCTTTATACTTTTAGAACATATTAAATATTTAATGGCATTATACTGTACTTGCTCATATTTGCTCAACAATTATCTATTGATACGAATTACTCTGGTTCATTCATTTTTGCTGCTATATATTATTCCATGGCTAAATATTTTCAATCTTTTCTCCCCTTAATAATACAATCAATGATTCTATGAATATTCTTATAGGTCTGCTTCTGAGCTCTATTATATTTGTGTATGTTGAACCATCTTTGCATCTCTTCAGTAAATCCCACTTGATCATAGTGTTTGATCTTTTTAATGTACTGTTGAATTTGGCTAGCTAATATTTTCTTGAGGATTTTTGCATCTATGTTCATCAAGAATATTGGCCTGTAATTTTCTTTTCTTTTAGTGCTTTTGTCTGGTTTTGGTATCAGGGTAATGCTGGCCTCATAAAATGAGTTTGGAAGTATTCCTTCCTCTTCGATTTTTTAGAAGAGTTTGGAGAAGAATTGGTACTAATTCCTTAAATGTTTGGTAGGATTCACTAGTGAAGCCATCATGTCCTGGATTTTTGTTTGTTGCAAGGTTTTTGATTACTGATTCAATCTCCTTACCAGTAACTGATCTATTTTGATTTTCTATTTCTTCATGATTCAATCTTGGTAGGTTATGTATTTCTATGAATTTATCCATTTCTTCTAGATTGTCCAATTTTTGGTGTATAATTGTTCATCAAATTTGTATGTATGTGTACAATTAGCCCCTTTTTAAAATGAAGCTGAGGAAAATACAATTTTACTGCAGTGCAAATAGTCTCTTGTGATCCATTGTATTTTTGTGGTATCAGTTGTTCATTTTCTTTTTCATTTTTGATTTTATTTAAATGTACTCTTTTTCCTTTGATGAGTCTAGCTAAAGGTTTGTCTATTTTGATTAACTTTTCAAAAAACCAGTTCTTAGTTCCATTGATTTTTTTTTTTTAAGAGAGCGAGGGAAAGTGGGGGAGGGACAGAGGGAGAAGGAGAGAGAATCTTAAGCAGGGCTCATGCCCCAGTGCAGAGCCCAATGTGGGGCTTGATCTCACAACCCTGAGATCATGACCTGAACCAAAATCAAGAGTTGGACACTTACCGACTGAGCCACCCAGGTGCCCCACCACTGATCTTTTCTATTATCTTTTAAGTCTTTATTTCATTTATTTCCCCTCTGATTGTTGTTATTTACTCTCTTTAATAACTCTGGGCTTCATTTTTCCTTTTCTAGTCCCTTTCAGTGTAAAGGTAAGTTGTTTATTTGAGATATTTTGTTTTCTTAATGTAGGCATTTTTATTATGAACTTCCCTCTTAAGATTGCTTTTGCTGCATCCCTTAAGTTTGAGCATGTTGTATTTTCATTTTCATTTGTCCCAAGGAATATTTTTATTTATCTTTTGATTTCTTCTTTGACTCATTGATTGTTCAGTAGCATGTTATTTAATCTCCACATATTGTGAATTTTTCAGTTTTCTTCTTGTAATTGATTTCTAGTATCCTACCATTATAGTCAGAAAAGATGCTTGATAGGATTTCAATCTTGTTTGTGGCCTAACATATGATCTATCCTGGGGAATATTTCATGTGTGTATTCGTGAGAAGAATGTGTTTTCTGATGCTGTTGGATGGAATGGTCTATAAATGTCTAAGTCCATCTGATCTAAATTCCAAAGTTTTCTTATTGATTTTCTGTCTGGATAATCTATCCATTGTTGAAAGTAGGCATTAAAGCCCCCCTAAGGGGCGCCTGGGTGGCTCAGTTGGTTAAGCGACTGCCTTCGGCTCAGGTCATGATCCCGGAGTCCCTGGATCGAGTCCCGCATTGGGCTCCCTGTTCGGCAGGGAGTCTGCTTCTCCCTCTGACCCTCCCCCCTCTCATGTGCTCTCTCTCATTCTCTCTCTCACAAATAAATAAATAAAATCTTAAAAAAAAAAAAAGCCCCCTATTATTATTACATTGCTGCCTATTTTTCCTTTCAGGTCTGTTAACATTTTCTGCCATGTTTAAAGATGCTTGTGATTACTTTGGACCCAAGTGGATAATCCAGAATTATTTCTCTATTTTAAGGTTAGTTTTTTAACAATCTTAATTCCATCTTCAACAGCAATTCTGCTTTTCCGTGTAACCTAACATATTCATATGGCCCAAGAATTACAACATGGACATGTGAGGGGGGCATTATTCTGACTACTACATGCACACACAGTAGAGTTTTCTAGGAGTGTGATTGCTTAGGAAATAAGCAATTATGATAGCCATTGCTAAATTGGCCTTAAGTATCAATATTGCTTCATATCCTTACCAACATTATTAGAATTATTACTTATAAATTTGATGTATGTGAAATGGGATCTCATTCTGGTTTTAATTTTCATTTCTCAATACTTGTGAAATTAAGCAATTTTTTCTTAAGTGCATTGGGCATTGGCTTTTCTGCTTCTATGATTTGCCTGGTAATATCCTTTAGCCGTTTTTTCTTCTGAGTAACATTTTTCTTATTGATTTCTAGAAGTTATTTATATGTTCTGAATTCTAGGGAATAAAACTTCACTAGATTTATCAGTGCTCCTTCTAAAAGCTCTAGTCTCCTATGACATGAAGTGTATATGATATGAAGATAGGGAATATTTGTTTTCACTTCCTCCAGAAATATTTTACTCTTCAAAGACCTTGAGAATCTGATTTGTTTCTTTAGTTAATTGCTCTGACACAAAAAAGGTAATAAAACTTCTTTCTCCCTAAGCGGGCCAAATGATTGCAGCCAGTCTAGATACTCAGATTAAGCCTCCAGTGTGCCAGGAAGACTGGAGCATGATCTCCCCAGGTATTTATAGTTCATCATGGAATGAGTCCTAGAACTTGTAGACAAGTGTCTTAAAAAGCAAGAACACATGGGGTTATCTGACTCCTTGAGATTTTATTTTCACATTAAATGGCTAGAATAGGAAGGAGACCTTTTTAGAAGAGAAGAGGATGACTTTTTCCTTCATCTTTATAAGCAGAGTAAAATTATTTTTTTCCTTATCTCTCATCTATGGGGTGTCTAGCTACTTGCATAGAACAATTGATTTGGCTTTTGTCCTGTTGTCCTAGATGTTAAGGACTAATAATGAGACATAATTTCATTATTTTCTGTGAGATATATATATATAAAGGAGTCTATCTTTAATCCAGAACCTGGCATGTGTACATTCAGATAAAATTTAAAAATACAAAGATTTAAAAAATCAATAAAAATAGTAATGCTAATTCTTTTCACTGTAACTGTCTCACGTCTGAAGCCAAATAAATATTTAAAAGGAAGGATGCAGGAGCCAGGAATTGTAGGACATCTGTCTATCCTAGTTAACCCACCCTGTTTCCCAAAAGTGATTTCTTGGTGGTCCCCAAATGAGCGATAAGAAGTTACAGGTTTTGGCATATTGTTATAACTGACTTTCACTGGGAGACTAACAGGATAGACCAAACTCTTCATAGGCAGGATTCAGATCTCTACAAAGGAAATTCAGTTGAGGTCCAAATAGTAGAAAGTAGGAGAAAGGGTAGAAAATCATCCAGGTGATGGATATGAGGGCTATCTATTAGTGAACAGTGACTATTCATCCACAGAGACTGGAGCATGGGGCAGAAGTCATAATCTCTCAAATGTTTGGATACTTTGGGGAAAATATTGACCTCCTTTCCCAAATGAGCAGGAACCAAGCTTTTCAATTTGGCCTTGATTGTCAGGAACAAACACTGGGTGAGATAGGGGGTGTGGCAGGTTTTCACAGTAGGTTGGAGGAAAGATGAAATGAAGACATCATCCTGCATGGCTCAGAAGGTCAACAGAGTTGGGCCTATATATTGAAAGTGGTAAGATGGTTAGAGAACAAAACCTAGATCCCAACTGAAGGGTCTTCAGTAGAACCAGACAAGATAGAGCAAGGTTTTAGGAAGTATAGCCACAGTTTAACAGAGGAAAAAGCAAGTTGTAAGTTGGGAGTCCAGGGGGCTTTATTGAGTACCTTGGACTATAAAGTAGCTGTGGACACAGCTGAAAAAGAGAGAGAGAGAGGAAGAGACAGACAGAAAGACAGAGAGAGAGAGAGAGAGAGAGAGGGGAGGGCAAGATTGATGTCCCAGAGAAACTGGAAAATTAATGTGGAGTCAATTATGGGAGAGAAGATAAAGATCCAGTTACTGGAACTACAGAATAAAATGAAACATTTTTATATTAGGCTAATAAGAGTTATTTTTTTCTCTCTCTTTTTTCTTTTTGCCTCTTTAAGTACTTATATTAAGCAGGGATAAATAAAGCTAGTCATTTAACCCCACCCAATGACTATGACAAATCATTTCTGTTTTTAAGTAGATGTTTCAAAACAAGAGGAATTCCTTTTAAGATGGAGAAATTTTGGAGTACTCATTTCCCAAATTATGCAGTCAACTCTTATTTTGTAAATTCAAAGGAATTTCTTAAAGATGAATGTCTCTGATGTGTATGCTTGCATAATTTCTAAATAGCACAATCATTTAGGAAATGCGTTTGCCACAAGATCCAGCATGAACGTATCCTTAATTATCTACCATAGTATGAAAAAATAAGGGCTACATCCAGATTTTAAGATGGGGAGAGTGAGGGGGGGTTGTACCTATTTTAATTGCCTTTTTACCCTGCAGTAATATCAACTTGTGAAGGACAGTGTATAACCATTTTCAAAATGTTCCCCAATCTTAGTGCAATTTTAAAGTAACTCTCCCTTCTTTTAAGTATATGCCAAGCCTGGAATTACAACACCAAACTATCAAAAGAGCCCCCCCGCAAAAAACCCCCCAAAACAAAAACTAACAAAGAGCCAAAGAAGCCAAGTGAACAAAAGAGCTGTGTTTACCATCTTGTATTTTGTTATGGAGAAAGAGAAGACGGGTGTTAAAATATTCTGAAATGAAG
Source organism: Mirounga leonina (assembly GCF_011800145.1). Lineage (NCBI taxonomy): Eukaryota > Metazoa > Chordata > Mammalia > Carnivora > Phocidae > Mirounga > Mirounga leonina. The sequence continues at coordinate 19,670,730 of NW_023270314.1, read as the reverse complement.
CCATGAAGAAAATGTTAATTAAATGAAAGCATCTGAAATACATCTGGCAGTTCATCAAATACAGTATCCTGCTCTGTTAAAGGCAGGGTGCCCTACCATGATGCTTGAAGTGTGGCCACTAACTGAGGAACTGAATTGGAATGTATTTAGTTTTAATTTCAGTATCTACATATTGGATAGCATAGCTCTAGAGAAAGTAAAAGTTGATATCTAAGGGAAGAGAAGGAAATATGTTTTCTTCATGCTGAGCTTTATTTAAGAGTTGAGGGAAAATTTTTTAAAAGCATCTTATAACATGTTCAAAACTCAAACAAATTAGTAGAAAGGGTAGTTTAAGTCAAACAGACAGGAATGTTTTGCTATATAGTCCCATATATGGGATTATAGGAACATTTTACAGAAGAATTATTGGTATAAGAGAAAAGAGAATATACAAATTTAGAAAATATGAGCTATTAATATTAACATAATTGCATTTATTTGGGGGAAAAGTAAATAGTTTTTGTGAGCCACAGCCTGCTGATCCTTGCTTTGTTTTGAACTATTAGGGAAATATGGTTATATAATGGTTTAAATGTTCCCAAATTTACAAGTTGCCCACTTAAAACCTTGAAGTCTTCTCTGTTCCTCATGTCCCTCAAGGTGTACAAAAATTTTTATTTTAATCTTACTAGAAATTGATATCTTTATTCAGGCCATAGCTCTTAATTTTTCACTATATGCAGACCTTTGTGCCTTGTGTAGTGATAGGAATTGGGAAAAAAAAAGAAAGAAAGAAAATCCAGTAGGAAGACAAAATATGCATGTATCAAATGTTTGATGAACTCCTACCAAATGGCATTAAAAATAAAAAAGTGATATGCAGAGTCCCTGGGAGGATTTCCAAGTCTAAGCAGTAGGAGACACTGCTGAGTGCTTGAAAAATAAGAAATGGGCATGTGACAGAGAACCCTGAGTCTTCTGAAGCTTCAAATGCATGTATACTTCTGTAGGAGTATAAATGCCTGTGAACAGTCCATTCTCTATTATTTACCTTTCTATAATCTGCCTTTACCTAAACCTGAAATGGTGAAATCAGATTAGAGTTGATAACTGAAGTGAGAAATAAGATAGCTTGCCATTGTTCCTTTATGTCTTTGTTTTCCTTGTTTTGTTTTCCCACAGGTAGCCAAAGTTAGCACAGGTAGCCAAGGTTAGCACAGGTAGCCAAGGTTATGTTGTGACTGTAATGTGTCTGTGAGGACTCTGCCTGAAGGTCACAGAAACTTGTCTCAGATCTCAATGGCCTATGTTATTATCAGGTTGAACCATTCAAAATTGCCAATATCCATTCATTTTTTTTACCTACAAAATGGCCATTTCTTTTTTTTTTTTTTTTCCAGAGAGGGAGAATGGAGAGGAACAGAGGGAGAAGGAGAGAAAGAATCTTAAGCAGGCTCCACCCCAGCATGGAGCCCAGTGTGGGTCTGGATCTCACACCCCTGAGATCATGACTTGAGCTGAAATCAAGAGTCACACACTTAACCGACTGAGCCACCCAGGTGCCCCCCAAAATGGCAATTTCAAATGTTCAACTTATAATATTAGTAGGTGCAATTTAACGAATCTTGATTTTAATAATCATAATTATAAAAACAAAATTAATTTATACATTATTGTTTCAAAGAGTAGATTGAAATAAAAGCAGGTCATTTTATTTTCATATAACATAGAAAATTTAAATTGTTTCCATTTGCCAATCTTTATCATTAAAAATAGAAAATATTCAGACATGTTCTCAATTTCTTATCTAAGTCTTGCTTTCATCTCTGTGTCTTCTAGTATTCTCTCCTTCACAAAATAAAGGCTTAGATTTTATAATAAACAAAATTGACTACTAGTCTCTTTTGAACTTCAGCTTTCTTAATTGGATCATCTACTCCTAATGATCTCTTTTTTAAAGCTGTAACATAATATGAAGTATTACCAAATATCAGTAAGGCAATTTAATTTAATAACATAGAGAAAACTTTTTAGGCTAAGAAGTAGAGTTAAAAATATTTAATGAGTGCTAATGTGCACTAATATGAAAGGATGTTCAGGATATGTTAAAGTGACAAAAGCGAGGCACAGAACAGTGTATGATTTCTATCTTTTGTGAAAGAAAGAAGGGAAAATAAACATATCAATATAAAAACACTAGCAGCATATCCAATAAACTAGTAAAAGTGATGAAGAGGATAAAAACAGGGGTGGAAGAAGAATAATAACTATATATCTCTTTATAAATTAAATGTTAAAAAATGTATAGGGGAACCTAGGTGGCTCGGTTGAGTGTCCTACTCTTGGTCTCTGTTCAGGTCTTAATTTCAGAGTCGTGAATACAAACCTCGTGTTGGGCTCCACATGGAGCCTACTTTAAAAAAGAAAAGAGAAAAGAAAAGAATGTCTAAAAAGACACCAATTTGCCATTTATTGTTTTCAAAATAAGAGTACAGCTGTTACAGAGATGCCTGAGTTTAACTATAGCAGCAATGTAGGAAAGAAATTCTCAAAAATGTTATGTTAAAGATACCTAATATTTAGTACAGTGCTTCTCAAATTTTATTGTGCATAAAATCTCCCAAATGCTATACTAAAAATCCATATTGTTGGGGCCTAACCCAGATTATACATTAATAGGTTTGAAGTAGAGTTTAAGAATAAGAATTTTAATAAACCCTAGGTAATGGTCATGCAAAAATTTATTGACCCTACTTTAAGTAATACTGTTTTATATTAGGGTGTCTAATATCTTTATATTTTTATGCTATTACAACATTAACAGTTTCTCAAATATAGTGAATAAATCATTGCTTTAATGACTGAAAATAATAATTTCCTAACAGGAATTGTTTTCTTTTTTTCAAATTTGATATCATTTAATTATACCCATTACATCATTTTAAAAGTTAATATATAGAAGTCCAAATCTTCCTTTATATGTAGTATTAACTGGTAAGGTTATATAATAAGCCATAAGAAGACAGTAAAGAACATTATAGGTTTATCATTCAAATTTTTTTTAAAAGGCCCTATAGCCAGTACAGAATAAAATTCAAACTTTTACAGTAGAATAATAGACCTTACTTTTCTCTGGTCCCAGGAATTCAGCTAGATGGCTAACAAATCATTCTGAACACCTGTGAACTCAACCTGAGATCAAAGAGAAGAATAGCTGCAACTCTACAATTAGAAAAGTGACTACTTTCTGCAAGAATGACAAGATGGAAAAACTCACCTCAAAAAAGGGAACAAGAGGCAGTACTGACTGCCAGGGACCTAATCAGCATGGATATAAGTAAGATGTTGGAACTAGAGTTCAGATTAATGATTATAAATTTACTGGCTAGGCTTGAAAAAAGCATAGAAGATACTAGATAATCCCTTTCTGGAGAAATAAAAGAACTAAAATCTAATCAAGTCAAAATAAAAAAAAGCTATTAATGAGATGCAATAAAAAATGGATCTCTAACTGCTAGAATAAATGAGGCAGAAGAGAGAATAAGTAATATAGAAGACAAAATGATGGAGAATAAAGAAGCTGAAAAAAGAGAGATAAGCAACTACTGGATCATGAGGGGAGAATTTGATAGATAAGTGATAAAATATAGCAAAACAATATTAGAATAATTAGGATCCCAGAAGAAGAGGAAGGAGAGAGAGGGGCAGAAGGTATATTGGAGCAAATTATATTTGAGAACTTCCCTAATCTGGGGAAGGAAACAAGTATTCAAGTCCAGGAAGCACAGAGAACCCCCCTCAAAATCAATAAAAATAGGTCAATACCCTGACATATAATAGTGAAACTTGCAAATCTTAGAGACAAAGAGAAAATCATGAAAGCGCTCAGGACAAGAGGTCCATAACCTACAAGATTAGAAACATTAGACTGGCAGCAGACCTATCCACAAGACCTGGCAGGCCAGGAATGACTGGCATGATATATTCAGGGTGCTAAATGAGAAAAATATACAAGGATGTCATTGAGAATAGAACGAGAGATAAAGAGTTTCCAGGACAAACAGAAATTAAAAGAATTTCTGATCATAATTAAAGGGTCTATCCAACAAGAAGATTTAACAATTATAAATATTTATGCCCCTAACATGGGAGCAGCCAATTATATAAACCAATTAATAACAAAATTAAAGAAACACATTGATAATTATACAATAATAGCAGGGGACTTTAGCACCCCACTCACTGCAGTGGACAGATCATCTAAGCAGAAGATCAACAAGGAAACAAGGGCTTTGAATGACATGCTGGACCAGATGGACTTCACAGATGGTTTAGAGCATTTCATCCTAAAGCAACAGAATACACATTCCTCTCCAGTGCACATGGAACATTCTCCAGAATAGACCACATACTGGGTCACAAATCAGGTTTCAACCAGTACCAAAAGACTGGGATCATTCCCTGCATATATTAGGACCACAATGCTTTGAAACTTGAACTCAATCACAAGAGGAAATTTGGAAAGACCTCAAATACTTGGAGGTTAAAGAGCATCCTACTAAAGGATGAATGGGTCAACCAGGAAATTAAAGAAGAATCTTAAAAATTCATGGAAACAAATGAAAATGAAAACAGAACTATTCAAAACCTTGGGATGCAGCAAAGGCAGTCCTAAGAGGGAAGTACGTAGCAATACAAGCCTTTCTCAAGAAAAAAGAAAAGTCTCAAATACACAACCTAACCTTATAACTAAAGGAGCTGGAGAAAGAACAGCAAATAAAGCCTAAACCAAGCAGGAGAGAAGAATTAATAAAGATTAGAGCAGAAATCAATTAAATAGAAACCAAAAGAACAGTAGAACAGATCGATGAAACTAGGAGCTTGTTCTTTGAAAGAATTAGTAAGATTGATAAACCTCTGTCCAGCCTTATCAAAAAGAAAAGAGAAAGGATCATAATTAGTAAAGTAATGAAAGAGATCAAAACCAACACTGAAGAAATACAAACAATTATAAGAACATATTATGAGCAACTATATGCCAACAAATTAGGCAATCTGGAAGAAATGGATGCATTCCTAGAAACACATAAACTAGCAAAACCAAAACATGAAGAAATATAAAACCTGAACAGACACATAACTGCAAGGAAATTGCAGCAGCAATCAAAAATCTCCTAACAAACAAGAATCCAGGGCCAGATGGCTTCCCAGGGGAACTCTACTAAACATTTAAAGAAGAATTAATATCTATTCTTCTGAAGCTGTTTTAAAAAATAGAAATGGGGGGCGCCTGGGTGGCTCAGTTGGTTGGGCGGCTGCCTTTGGCTCAGGTCATGATCCCAGGGTCATGGGATCGAGTCCCACATTGGGCTCCCCGCTCTGCGGGGAGCCTGCTTCTCAACCTCTCCCACTCCCCCTGCTTGTGTTCCCTCTCTCGCTGTGTCTCTCTCTGTCAAATAAATAAAATCTTTAAAAAAAATAGAAATGGAAGGAAAACTTCCAAAATATTTCTATGAGGCCAGCATTACCTTGATCCCAAAACCAGACAAATACCCTACCAAAAGGGAGAATTACAGACCAATATCCTTGATGAACATGGATGCAAAAAAAATCTCACCAAGATACTAGCCAATAGGATCCAACAGCACATCAAAAGGATTATTCACCACAAACAAGTCGGGTTTATTCCTGGACTGCAAGGGCAGTAGGATTTATTCCTGGGCTGCAAGGGCAAATCAATCAATGTGATTACACTACATAAATAAAAGAAAGGACAAGAACCATATGATCCTCTCAATAGATGCCCAGAAAAAGCCTTTGACAAAAAACAGCATCCTTTCTTGTTAAAACTCTTCACAGTGTAGGGATAGAGGGAACATACCCCAATACCATAAAAGCCATATAGGAAAAGCCTACAGCAAACATCATTCTCAATGGGGAAAAACTGAGAGCTTTCCCCCTAAGGTCAGGAACATGGCAGCAATGTCCACTATCACCACTGCCATTCAAGATAGTACTAGAAATCCTAGCCTCAGCATTCAGACAACAAAAAGAAATAAAAGGTTTCTGAATTGGCAAAGAAGAGGTGAAACTCTCACTATTCACAGATGACATGATACTCTATGGGGAAAACCCAAAAGCCTCCACCCCAAAATTGCTAGAACTCATCCAGGAATTCAGCAAAGTGGCAGGATATAAAATCAATGCACAGAAATCAGTGGCATTTCTATACAGCAACAATGAGACAGAAGAAAGAGAAATTAAGGAGTCAGTCCCATTACAATTGCACCAAAAACCACAAGATACCTAGGAATAAACCTGACCAAAGAGGCAAGGGGTCTGTACTCAGAAAACAATAGAATACTCATGAAAGAAATTGAGGAAGTCACAAAGAAATGGAAAAACATTTCACGCTCATGGACTGGAAGAACAAATATTGTTAAAATGTCTATGCTTCCCAGGGCAATATGTGCATTCAATGCCATCCCTATCAAAATACCATCAACTTTTTTCACAGAGCTGGAGCAAGTAATCCTAAAATTTGTATGGAACCAGAGAAGACCTGAATAGCCAAAGGAATGTTCAAAAAGAAAGCCAAAGCTGGTGGCATCACAATTCCAAACTTCAAGCTCTATTATGAAGCTATAATCATCAAGACAGTATTGTCCTGGCACAAAAACAGACGTATGGATCAATGGAACAGAATAGAGAACCCAGAAATGGACCCTCAACTCTAGGGTCAACTAATCTTCGACAAAGCAGGAAGGAATATCCAATGGAAAAAGAGTCTCTTCAACAAATGGTGTTGGGAATATTGGACAGCCACATGAAGAAGAATGAAACTGGACCATTTCCTTACACCATACACAAAAATAAACTCAAAATGGATGAAAGACCTAAATCTGAAGCAGGAGTCCATCAAAATCCTAGAGGAGAACACAGCCAGCAACCTCTTTGACCTCGGCCACAGCAACTTCTTCCTAGAAACATCGCCAAAGGCAAGGGAAGCAAGGGCAAAAATGAGCTATTGGGACTTAATCAAGATAAAAGCTTTTGCACAGCAAAGGAAACAGTTGACAAAACCAAAAGACAACCTACAGAATGGGAGATTTTTGCAAATGTTTTTGCAAACCTATTGAATTGGATTCCTTTGAAACAATATAAAGGGTTATTATCCAAAATCTCTAAAGAATTTATTAATCTCAACACCCAAAGAACAAATAATCCAATCAAGAAATGGGCAGAATACATGAACAGACATTTCTCCAAAGAAGGGTTGCTGGAGGGGAGGGTGGGGGGATGGGATAAGTGGGTGATAGACATTAAAGAGAGCATGTGGTATAATAAGCACTGAGTATTATATAAGACTGATGAATCAAAAACAAAATAAAAAATAAAGTGGAGTAGTAGACATTGTTCATCTTTGTACCCATTCATCATCTGAACCCCATTTCTACATTTACGGAAATTCTCCCAAGTTTTGTTGAGAAGCAGAACCTACCTTTCAATATAGAAGCTGGATACTCTCTTTTCAAAATATTATTTTGAACTGCAAGCAGACATGTAGGAAAGCTAGAAAAAGCAAAAGTCGGTAAAGTAGGTAAAAAAAAAGTAGGTAGCATAGGATTGGCTAAATCAAATTTAAACATTAATGAAGACTTATTACAATGTTAGTAACATTTGGTTAAAAAAGAAGAGGTAGTAATTGTAACATTGTCATGTCAGAAACGTACTGATCTGTGTTAAATGTGATGAGCAACTTCTTATAGTTGTTTACTCAGTGATATGATATCCATTACTGGAACATCTTTTCAGCATGTTGTTTCACACAGTGTAACATTAAACTATTTCATGCAAATGATTTGTATATTGACTTAGTTTCTTATTGATATATTCTATAAATAGTGTTTTAATTCATGATTAATCTTCCTTTGACAGTAATTTCTAGCTACCAACAGATAAGGTTTTTCTTCATTACCTTGTCAAGAAGTTAATTACATGAAAATATTTAAATGTATAATTGGTACTTCTATTTTAACATACTTTGCTTTAGTATTTTTAAGTGAAATACGCAATAATTTCTCTGTGAAGAGGACTATACTAGAATGTTTCACAAGTGTTTTCATAAAATTGTGTTTTATATAATAGGTTTTCTCAAAAGAGAATCAATGATTACCATATATTGTATTTTGAAAATAAATATATGCAGGTATCCCAGAAAACATGGATTGAAATTATATATATATATATATATATATATATACTACTGATTTACTACTGATTTAAAATTGTCCCAGGCTTATAGAAATAGGAATATTGTTTCAAAGGAATCCAATTCAATAGGTTTTCAATGCAGGGCATTATTATTGTCTTCACATGAACTTTTATTGAAGAATTTTCACTGGGAAATAAGTAGACATTAACAGAGTCCAGGGTATGAAAAACCCATTTAGACCACTTTGAATATCATGCTAGATGTTATTAGACATTTATAAAGTGATTCATGTTGACACTCAGGAGTTCCAATTTATTTATTTTAGATAATAATAATACAACTTTCCATGGAAATTTGATGCAATTTAAGAAAATTCAGTTTCTCTAATTTAAAAAGTTCCAATTGAATTACACCTTCCAGTAGAAATACTCATAAAGTTGTCAGTTTGTGTCAGCAAGTTGCATGAGAAAGACGATGTGAATTTTCAAATAAAGCAAATTTAACGTACTATTTATAGCAACTTTTCTTAAAGTCATATTCTTAATCCTCTATTTCTCATACTCACATTTTTAAAAATCCAATCCTGATGAAATATGTATTAACAAAGGTTATAGCTATATATGTTTAATAATTACTAAGTTAATTTTGGTAAAAGTTACTATACCTTAGCAACTACAATTATTTTAATAAATTCCAATTCTTATGGGGTATTACTTTGTCTCTGCACCAAACAATAAAACACAAATCACTATAGACTAATAGACAATGTATTAGTTCAGTCCCTGGTTTGTTTCAGGATTGGTTAAAAACAGTCTTCATCTTCCCAACTGTCATTTAAGAGGAAAGTGTCAAAATTCTACATTGAATAAATGATTTACAAAATGTTTGTTTTCTAAGGTCTACTCCCTTTGAAGGATGATAAAACTCATAGACTAGAATTAGAAAATTTGAACTCTAGTCCCAGAATCAACTTATAGGTTACTTTGGAAAAATAACTTTTATTTCTGTGCTTTCCTCTTTTTACCTCTAAGTGACAGCCACATTTGTCCTTCCTAACTCATAGTCTTTTGGTGATAAAATTATTTTAAGGGTCAAATCAGTATCTATGACTGATTAAAGGAGGCATGGGCATAATCCAGTAAGAATTTGCTGTTTGTTTCAATGATAGAAAAGGAGAAAACAATTTTTGGGATATAAATTGAATTTTTACATACTTCTGGTAAAGAAGAGAATAATGGCATATGGATATTTTTAAATGCATGTATGGTTTTTTCGAAAAGAGTGGATAGATTTTTGGCTTTATGCAATGCGGACTGTGTAATTTAGACCACAACTTACACATAAGACAATTCTAAAACTATACAAAATATTTCAAATATAAAGAGGTAACAACAGTACTCTGACAAGTAGCGACAGACTGACAGCTGTCTCCTCAATAACAAAAGGAAATCAAAAGACTGGAATAATTTATCAATATGCTGAAACTAAGCATTTTTTATCTAAAAGAATCTCCTTCAGAATGAGACCTGAAATAAAGTCATCTCAAACCAAAAATGAAAGAATTCAGTACTAGCCGACTGATGCTAAAGGAAATTCTACCATATGACAAGTTAATAATGAGGGAAAAAACAGAGTACAGAAACTACCAAATATGTGGAACAACTAAATTAACATTGGCTTGTAAACTAATAGATATAACAATAATAATAATAATGTTTCATGGCATTTAAAAGTATATAGTGTGGTATTAACCTAGAGATACAGAAATAGATCAGTAGGATAGAGGATCTAGTAACAGACTTGGTGATGAATAGACACTTGGCATATGACAAAAGTGGTTTTGCATAACAGTGCAACAATAAATGGTCCTCAGACAATTGAGTGGAAAAATGAAATAGGACCCTCCTCCACACTGCCAATATTTTTAGAACTAAATGTAGAAGGGAAAACAATGACAATAGAGACTTTAGAAAATAATAAAGAAGAATATCTTCATAATATTAGGACAGGAAAATATTTCTAAAACAGGACAGAAAAATAATAATAAAGATAAGATTTATAAATTCAGTTACATTAAGGACACAATTGGGGGTGTAAAAATGCAAATCACATAATAGGAGAATATGCTTAACAGCGTATATAATTGACAAAGGGTGTATATCCAGCACATATAAAGAATACCTACAAATCTTAAACAGAAAACGACAACCCAATGGAAAAATAGGAAAGATGAGTAACTGCCACTTCACAAAAGAAAATATGTAATTGGCTGACCTACACATGAAAAGGTACAACCTCATTATAAGTTAGGGAAATTAAAATCAAATTCATAATGAGTTATCACTCTGCAGGCACCAAAATGGATATAATAAAAGTATCTGATGGCATCAAGCATTAGAAAGAATGTGGAGCAAGAGGAATTCCTACAATGCTCCTAGGAATATAAACTGATATGACTACTTCGTAAAAAGCACCCCAGAATTGTCTGAAGTTGAAAATATGCAAAGCCTAAGGTGAGCAAATCTATTCCTATATATTGAGCTGTGGAAATTGTGGGCATATGGCACACTAGGAAATAAGCATGAGTATGTGGATAGCAGCATTGTAGGAGTGAACTAAAAATTTATCAGTAGCAAAATAGATAAATATGTTTTAATTCATTCATACAATGGAATCAAATAAAGTAAAAGGAATAAACAGAACTGAAACATCATTGGTGAAATTGTAAAAGCAGTACAGAGCAATGGAAGTCAAACATGGAAGAAATACATGTATTTTTTTCTTTAATTTTATTATGTTATGTTAGTCACCATACAACACATCATTAGTTTTTGATGTAGTGATACACGATCCATTGCTTTCATATAACACCCAGTGCTCCATGCAATACGTGCCCTCCTTAATACCCATCACTGGGCTAACCCATTCCCCCACCCCTCTCCCCTCTAAAACCCTGTTTGTTTCTCAGAGTCCATAGTCTCTCATGGTTCATCTCTCCCTCTGATTTCCCTCCGTTCATTTTTCCCTTCCTTCTCCTAATGTCCTCCGTGTTATTCCTTATGTTCCACAAATAAGTGAAAGCATATGAAAATTGACTTTCTCTGCTTGACTTATTTCACTTAGCATAATCTCCTCCAGTCCCATCCATGTTGCTGTAAAAGTTGGGTATTCATCCTTTCTGTTGGCTGAGTAATATTCCATTGTATATATGGACCACATCTTCTTTATCCATTCATCTGTTGAAGGGCATCTCGGCTCTTTCCACAGTTTGGCTATTGCAGACATTGCTGTTATGAACATTGGGGTGCATATGGCCCTTCTTTTCACTACATCTGTGTCTTTGGGGTAAATACACAGTAATGCAATTGCTGGGTCATAGGGTAGCTCTATTTTTAATTTTTTGAGAAACCTCCACACTGTTTTCCAAAGTGGCTGTACCTATTTCTGTATGATTTAATTTGTATGAAGTTTTAAAATAGCAAAAACTAAGTTATGGTGCTTAGGAATGCATTTTTGCTGTGTGTATTTCTACACACAGCAAAACAAGGAAGTGATTCCATAAAAGTCAAGAAAGGGAAGTGTGGAGTAGGAAAGAACAATTGGGGAACTTCTGGGAACTCACAAAATTCTCTTGACCTGGGTAGTTCAATTGCTGTTCACTTTTTAATAATTTGAAACTGTATACATATATGTTTTGTATAATTTTTCTGTGTGTAACTTTATCACATTTTTATTTATTTTATTTTTTTTAAAGATTTTATTTATTTATTTGAGACAGAATGAGAGAGAGAGAGAGCTCATGAGAGGGGGGAGGGTCAGAGGGAGAAGCAGACTCCCTGCCGAGCAGGGAGCCTGATGCGGGACTCGATCCAGGGACTCCAGGATCATGACCTGAGCGGAAGGCAGTTGCTTAACCAACTGAGCCACCCAGGCGCCCAACACATTTTTAAAAAGATAAAAATGTTAATGGAAATAGCTAAACTCTGGAAATCAAATGGTTAGACAAAAAAAGCTGAAATGGTATAAAGATTAAGAAAATAAGAGAAACAAAAAAATTATATGACATATTTCAAAGGAGGTTGATAGATATAAAAATATAAATTGATACCTTGGGGCGCCTGGGTGGCTCAGTCATTAAGTGTTTGCCTTCGGCTCAGGTCATGGTCCCGGGGTCCTGGGATCAAGCCCTGTGTTGGGCTCCCCGCTCAGCGGGAAGCCTGCTTCTCCCTCTCCCACTCCCCTTGCTTGTGTTCCCTCTCTCACTGTGTCTCTCTCTGTCAAATAAATAAATAAAAATCTTTAAAAAAATTGATACCTTATTTGAATAGAACATTTAAAACACTCTTAAGATACCATAGGAGAAGTCCTAAAAGACTTGACATATCTGGGAAGTAGATTCTTTGTTTTTGTTTCTCAAGTCTCAGTCTTCTAATTTATGTCAATACTAACTTTCCTGTAATAAGGAGCATGTGGGAAAAAGACCCTGCAATTCCTACTTCTGAGTGCACCCAAGAAAATTAATTTGTCTTCCATTATGAAAAAGAATGACTGGGAAGTAAAATAAGAGGGATAAATGTAAAGAAGCAACAACTAGAGAAAAAGGATTTATGATATTAATATTATTTTTTAATGGTAAATGCTAATGAGGAGTAATAAAGAATCATATTTTATGATTAAATAGTGACTGGAGGGAGAATCTCAGACTATAAATGTGCTGTTCAACACCGGCCAACAAGGTAAAATACATCAAATAAAATGGGCAGAGAAAATGGTAAAAGAGAACAATGAAAATCTGCATACCATATCTTTAGGAGATAGAGATATGGAATTAAAACATAGTGTGTGTGGAATTTCTGTCCATTTCTTTAAGAATGAGAAAAAATTGTAAATATACATAATATTAACTCTTCTTTATAATAAAAAGTGTGAAAGTTGCATGAGGATGAAAAAAGGAGTGATATAGTAGAGTGAATAGTAAAGAACTATTAAAAATAAGACAACAGGTCCAAAATAGAGTCACTTATGCAAAGCCCTCATCACCAAACTGAGACTTGACTTAATTATGGTTTCAGTTTTCCCAGAAATGGAATCTTTTCCAGACAATCAGGAATAGTCTGATAGACCACTGCCATTTCCCAAAGGAAAGTAACCTTGTAATAACCAACTTCTATTTCACCTGGTATAACTTCCTATCCCTGCTTCCCTCTGCCTATGAGAAGTCTTTCATTTTAGACAGCTCCTTGAAGTTCCTTTCTATCTGCTGAATTAGATGCTGCCTGATTCATGAATTATTGAATAAAGCCAATGAGATCTTTAAAATTTATTCAGTTGAATTTTTTTTAATGGTCAAAGTAACATTTTTCTTTTCTTTATCTTTTAAGAAATCAATGTCCATCTGTTCCTACTTTCATGAAAATTCCTTATTTAAGGGGTTTCTTCTCCTCTGCTATCCCTCAAATGTACATCTTTACCATGGTTCAATCCTTGAGCCTCTTCTATTTTTCCTCTCTTTTCCTTGGTAACTCCATCCTTTCTAGTGATTAACATAACCTACATATCACTGATTTCCAAACACAGTCCTTATTTCTGTTGTTCTCATTGCATGCTGGATATTTCCACCCAATTCCTCAATTTTCCATTTCCGAAAAGGAATACATAAATTTTCTGTTCAGAATCAGAATTCTGAAATCAGAAATTTGGAATCAGAATTTCTTACATTACATATCTGATTTTGGCAAACAGTATAATTATGCATGTAGTAATTTAATTAGAAATCTTGAGAAATTCCCTTAGCTCCTTTTTCTCCTTCAGCAACATTACCAACCTTCTCCTCCTATACACACACACAGATCATCGTCATCATCATCATCATTATCATTATCATCATCACCATTACCATTCTTATCAGCAGTCTCCAAATAATTTTGTTCTCTATAATACCGCCCAAATTCCCTTCTTAAAAAGCAAGCCTGAGTATATAATATAGTTGCCGGCTTAATGTTCTCTACTACTGCATAATTCTTCCACTTGACAGAGAATTTTTAAGCCAGCATATAACAACCTAGTTTTATATTTGGTTTTATACTTTGTTAACATGTCTGTCTCTACCGGAATATAAATTCCTCAAGACCATTCATAGACTTCAATGCTCAGAATAATCATTATCAAATACGATAAATATTTATGGAATGGATGTATTCTTTGCATGGCTTTTTGCTATAGATTGAGCATGCTTTAAAGCAGGAATTATAAACCTAGAGTCCTTGAATCCCCATGGGGTCCATGGATAGAATTTGTGGGTCAGCAAACTTGGTTCAAAAAATATTTACTTAATTTTCACTAACCTCTGACTAAAGTTGGCATTGTCTTCAAACCATAAATTATAGTTGTATCAATAACTTTGACTCTAATAAAATCATAGATTTATTTATATTATATGTAAGTTATTATAGATATTTGAAATATCTTTAAGCCCATAACTTCTTTGGAATATGGTTATTATTAGATCCATGCTATACCTTTGTATGTAATATGTTAATAATCATATGCATATATTACTGCATGAAAATTTCAAATATTTGGTAAATGTATTCCAAAGTAATACATCCTTTGCTTTTTATTTTCTTTCTATACCCTATTAAGGAGCTTTCACCAAAGACAGCCTAAAAAACTTCCATTTATGTTTCATTGGCAGGAATTTAGTAACATGATGTCACTAAGTTACAAGGAGGGTTAGAAAGTATAGTTTTTTAGCTGAGCATACTGCCACCTCATCAAATAAAATAGGGGTTCTCTTATTAAGGCAAATGGAGGGAGTAGATATCAGGTAGGGAATTAGCAATTCCTGCAAAAGACACATTAATAGTTTTATATTCTAACTGAAATGGAAACCATAAAGAGATTTATGTTTTTAATTACTATACTTTCCTACCTTTCTCTCTACAAGAAATCATCCTTGATTCCTTCAACCGTAATAAATTGCTTCATCCGCCTTAGTCTGAATTGCTATACAGCTTGATCTGGACTTCTAGCCAGTCATTTCTAGCCACCATGAGTTATATTTATTTATATAAATGTTCTAATTAGATTACCTACTAGGTGCTAAAGTTCTCCGAGGCAAGGCTTCTCATTCATTTTTGTTCCTACAACCTAAAAGAGCATAGCACTATTGCTTATTGGGTAATAGCACAAATCCTAGAATCACACAGTCTTGAGTAGACTAGATGTTACTGATTTGCTGTGTGACTTGAGCACAGCCCCTAGAATTTATATGCCTGCCTCCTTACTTGCAAAATGGAGTAAAAATCTTTTTCTTGTGTTTGTTCTAAAGATTAAATGAGATGATGTATATAAAAGTTTTAATATAGCTCCTGACAATAGTAAGCACTCATAAAATATCTATTATTTCAATTTTCCCAGGACATAATAAAACCTCAGTAAGTATTTGTTGAATTATTGATTCTGTCTTTGAGATTACATATGGATCTGGTTGGTAAAAAGCACAGAAGAGGCCTTACCTAGTTAGTCACAAGAGAAGTGTCTTAAAATATAATTGCAATCAAGTATTTTTACTTCAAGCTACAGTGACTAATTATCCATTCAGATTTTAACTAATAAGGAATAGCTGTCAATTATTACCCAGTAGCTTATTTATTCTTATGCATATAAAAATAACATTCAAAAGGTAATATCAGATAGGGAAGATGTAGGGGCAGCTTTATTTGAAAACTTACCCAGAATATTGCAATATTTCCATCTGTAAGTGAATAATAAATCAAAACCCAAGATTAAGGCTAATTATTTTTGTAATTTAGGAAATGAAAATAAGAAATATTAAACATAATTATTCAAATTAAATCAATTGGGACTGAGAACAAATGGGTTTATGAGCTGTTTATTGTTCTAAATATCAACAAGAAAACCAGATGTTTTCTAAGAAATAGGTAGCAGATAATTATTTTCATCCAACCCTGGGTTGTAGTCTTTATAGATTGCCCTCCTTTGATTCTCATGTTGAAACACTAAGTGAATTACTACTTAATCAGGTGAGTAATTGTATACTTGAATTTCTTTCCTCAGACTACTGAAAGATATAAGAACATATGACTCCCCTAATCTCCAAATCACCCTCTCCTGTCATATTTATTTTTGGCTGATGGGAAATGTTATATGAATTACAAATTGTTGCTATATTGGAAATGCAAATATTAGATATGTGTATTTCTTTCTCAAAAAGACTTCCCCAAAAGAAAGTTATTGTATTACTTTAGGTGGGGAGCGGAGGCATTACTTTAAATGAATCTGCATAGCATTTAAAATGCCAAACGTGACCTATGTGGTTTCTCTTTACCCTTCACGTTCTTAAACCTTCACTCTCTCGGAAGACTTTAATACAATACTGATAATACCAATGCTCTTACTAAGGATGAAATGCTGAAGGGGAAATAAGATTAGAGGTAGGGAAATCATTTAGAAAAGTGTATTAATCATCCAGGTATAGTTTGATGAAGTCTTGAATTTCTGTTATCTAAAAATAAGCTTTTTATCGTTTATAACTTTTTAGTTCAAGTTCTAGTTGTAAAGGTGTTTCTCATCAAATGGACTCACAATTTAATGAAGCAGTAAGCCATTCAAATCTGAAACTTATAGGGAGAAAGTAGGTGATATACTCAGAGTTACTAGAGTTGAAACATAAATTCATTTGGTTTCATGAGTCCTGGAGCATCTGTGTGATTACTCAGTTCAAGTGGGCAATCTTTGAGAACCTGAAAGCAGTGAACTCTGAGGAAAAAGGAGCTAGCTCGACTGATTGGAAAAGGCAGAAGGTGAAGCCCGGAAGTAGGTAATGTGGAAGCTGGATTAACACGTCATGTCTTGCAGCAGCAGAAATTCTCCTGAGGTGAATGTAAGATGTTCCAGGAGATGCAAGGGAGCTATTTCCTGAGGGGTTGCCCTGATGTCTCCACATTGGAATTAGCCTAAAATACCATGCATGAAGGGGGATAGAGTGTTAAGAGAAAGAAAAAGAAAGTTACAGAGAGGGGAAAAGAAAGTTAAAAAGTACAAAACAAAAACCCAAATTGGTTGTTGCCAAGGGCTGGGAGTATAAGGAGTGGATTGACTACACATTTGTCAAAAGTCATTAAGACTATTTTCATAAAAAGCATGAACTTTCCTGAAGGTGAATTATACCTCATTAAACTTGAACAAAAAATATTAAAAACAAACATGATTAACTTAGAAAGGTGAATATGCTGGGGTGCCTGGGTAGCTCAGTCAGTTAAGTGGCCAACTCTTGATTTTGTCTCAGGGTCCTGGGATGGAGCCCTGCATTGGGCTCCATGCTCAGTGGGGAGTCTGCTTGGGGATTCTCTCTCTCCCTCTCCCTCTGCTCCTCCCCCAGCTTATGCTTTCTCTCTCTCTCAAATAAATAAATCTTGTTTTAAAAAAAGAAAAGTAGACATGCTAATAGCAAAAAACCCAAAACTACATATGGAGAGATTTAATCCAGGACAATTTTAAATTACAGCATGTGGATTACGAGATGATCAGAGTTTAAAAAGAGGAAGGGAATGGGAAATTGCATATTAACTTGATTTGTTATTGCTGGGTTAGTGATACTGTGTATTCTTTATGTGCTGGATTTTCACATAGTTTTGTGTCTTGAATGTGGATCCTGATGGCAGAGATAAGGAAAGATGGTGCTAGGTTTGCCTTTCTAAACTGGTATGTCATCGGTTGGGTTCTCCAGAAACTAACAGTGACACTGCATCTAGTCAACAAGGTGTTTCTTAGCAAAGGGAAGGGGGAGTAAGCAAGACTGGGCAGATGAAGAAATCCAACTGTGATGAACTCAACAAAGCCTTGGCCAATTTGACATGGAGTTCTGGAGAGAACTCAGGTGATCCTCGTGGGCATCTATTGGTCCTCCCTTACCCAGTTGTAATAGTAAACCCCAGGCTGCCGAAACAGTCCAGTGGTGGGGCACCCTGCCCCCTCCTGCCTTACTTCCTCACTAGGTGCAGGTGAAACAGTGTCCTGTAGCTGAGGCCCACTCTGAAGAAGCTCACCCTGAGGCTGTCTGCTAACTGCACTCCCTACGGCAAGTCATTATTTGAAGGGCACCTGGGTGGTGCATCTTCATATTTATCACCGTTCACCCTTTGCACCACTGGCATATAATTCTCCATATAGGTTCAAAAATCAGCTCTTGGTAGGGCAGGAACTGGCAGGCCTTTCTTCCTGAAGGACTCTTAAAAGTAGGAGGTTAGTGAGACAAATGACAGGCCTGAAATGGCAGTTGTGCTTAGAGCCACAGCTGATACTCAGTTGTGATCTTCTCCCTCCTCCACTATACACTCTAGGTTTCCCTCAACCTTAGCTACCCCTCTGCTGACATCAGTGATTTACCTAGTGGTGTGAACCAGACCCTCATTTCAACAGGCCTGAGTCCCTGATCACCTTGCCCTCCTCGGCCTGGGGTTGATGTACCTGTCTACTGTCCCCTTTGGGTAAGGGGTTATCACCTGCCAGTGTGGACCACTTGAGTTGCACATGTATTCTCTCCCTGCTCCTAGTGCATTGAAAGTAGCCCTATTGCCTCCTGATGATCAGAGTCAATTATTCCTGCCAAGAAAATTATTTCTTTTCTTTCATGTTTGTCCCTGGACATAAGGAACCCAGAATGGCGACATAGCAGCTGTAGGTTATCATTCAATGAGACGCTGGCAATGGCCTTTGGAGAACATGTGTCCTCTTTGGGAACCAGGACATTGAGCTTTGTAAGGCCCAGAGTTGTGGGGACAAAAACACAGAATCACTGGGAATGATCATAAGTGAGGCCACCTGTCCTTCCACTCTCTGATTCTGGGTGCCATTTGTTCTTTATTTGGGGACTATAACATCATTGAAGAATATTTGATTTAATGCATATACTACGCTCTGGAGGATGGCACTTCATCCTGTAGATTGTTGCCTCTACGCTGCCACTCCAGCTCTGTCCTCCACAGTCCATTACAATGCTTTATTAGGCCAGCAACCTTTCAATGCAGTAAGTGTAATAACCAATAGATAACATGGTCAAGGGTTCTCTCCAGCATTTCCTTTGCTAAAAAGGGCATTCCCTGATCGATCTGTTATATGGGATCACATGCTTGTAGATCAAACACTCCATAAGTCTTCAGATAATAGTGGTGGTTGAGGCCCTGAATGCAGAGAAGGCAAACCCATATATGAAATATGCTGGCTCTTCGTGACTGAAGGAGCCCAATGTGGATATGGAGCACTTGATATGGAGCAGTCAGCTGGTCTCCTTAAGGAATGGTGCCATATCAGGCCTCAGCATTGGTCTCTATTACTGGGATATTGAATACTTGGCAGAAGCAGTACCGAAATCAGCCCTAGTGAGTCAGAGTCCAGGCATGACCTCCAATTTCACCTAATGGCTGCTTTGTTTATGTGCCATCATAACTTCACTGGAGGGGCCAATGAAAGAACCTGCTGGTCACTTTGAGAACTTGAATGTTCAGTAACTGTTCTGTGGTGAATGCTGTCTTGGGCCATTAACATGTGGAGTGAACATTTTAACACTTTATGACCACTCTCCTATGTTCATCCATATGCCTATACTCCAGACATTTTTGTCCCCAGTCTTCCAATCATTTTCTTTCCAGGCCTCTGATCAGCAGCCAGGTCACTTGCTACTGCCCATGAATCTGTATATATTTTATCTGTGAGACACAACTTTGTCTACAAGTGTGGATGACCAGGTGTCCCACCTGAAACTTTTCCTATTAGCAGGATTTCCCCTCATCACTGTCTTTCAAGGCTGTCCCTGAATAGATCTGTAATACAACTGTCCATATTGAGTGGATCTACCCATAAAGCCAAGTTTTACCTTTTGTTTCCTCCTTCATAGAGCAGTATTGCTCCTACAGCTGTAAGTGTGGGTGAAGGGAAGTGTGCTGAAGTAGCAGTTGTGGGTTCCATAAGAGTTTGGGCTAACTGCTCCTATCACTTGCATGTACCTTCTGGGCTGCTTATGCTTGGTTTCAGATGCACCGCTGCTATTTTATAGTAGATTGTTGCTGGGTTTGCTGACCTCATAACTTGGTAGGGCTGCTAGAACTAAGCTGATTTCTGGCAATACCATCTGCATAGTCATTGGATGTCCCATGAAGAGGCATTCTATCTTTAACAGGACCTCAGTAGTCAGGAATTCTTTATCAACAGCTGTAAAAGGTGTAAAATACTCTGCCACAGATGGCATAATCTTGCTTCAGAACCCCAAAGACCTTCAATATGTTCCTCCTGCTGGGGATTGCCACAAACCCTGTATGATCTTTTTTCCCACCACAGATACCACCAACACAAAGAGAATGTTGAATTGTGTTTCTCAAGAAGCAGGGGCCTTTCTTTCTCTGGGCCCCAGTCAAAGACAGCAAGCTTTTCACATCCCTCAGTCTATGGGCCATAGCACTATCTATAGGTGTAAAATATGCTGCCTCCAAAACTTAGAGGCCAGCAGATGGCATTCTTCCCTTTTCATTGTAGGAGGTGCAAAGTGTAATAATTTATCTTTGTTTTGGAGGGGATATCCTGTCACACTGTGAAACACTAGACCCTTATACATTTTACAGAGTAGAAGATTCCTAAATGTGTTTATCTCCCACCCATGTGTCTTGCCAAGAACTCTAGTGTGCTTGCCATTTCTTGGTCATTCAGCCTGATAAATCTAATGTTATCAACATAATAGATCAATATGCTGTTCTGTAGGATAATATCCAGATGGTCAGATCTCCTCGAACCATATGGTAAGAAAGGACAGGAGAGTAGCAGAATTTAAACAAAATTCTAAATGCATATTTTTGGTCATTCCATAGGAATGTGAACTGTTTCTCATCCTCTTCTAAATGGCATAGAAAAGAATATATGTACCATAATCAGTGACACCATGCCATGTAGTTGAAGCTGGATTCCTCTGCTCAGGCAAAGATACCATTTCTGTATGGTGAAAACAGGTAGGGCTATTCCATGGTTGAGCTTGTGGTAGTTTATCATCATCCTTCAGAAATTATTTTCTGTAGGAGTTAATTCAACTAAATAAATGAAAATATTATGGCATCACCATCCCTTCATCCTTTAGGCCTTTAAGGGTGCCACTGATCTCCTTAGCTCTCCCCCTCCCCCTTACCATGTGCTATTGTTTTTTATTTCCAATCTTGGTGGGAGGGGGGTAGGTTAGTTTCTAGGGCTTTTACTTGGCTTTTCCGTCTCTAATAGTTTTCACCTCAAAGACCAAGGGTTCAATGTGGGAGTTATTCCCCAACTATTCAGTGTTTAAATCCTAGATGGGAAATGACCATTGATGAATGGGTACATTGACTCAGTGAATTTACTGTAAGCTGGATGTTGGCAATACTTAATTTATTATCTGGAGTCCGTATGCCCAAAATCTAAGAAGGAGTGTGATGATATATTGGGTTTTTAGGTGTCAGTGTCCACTCTAACTCTTTCCTTCAGTCCTCACGATATCTGAGCTTCCCTCTTTCCCAAGGAAGAAGCTATGGCTCCTTTGTGGAAAGACTGGGGGAAACCACCCAAGTATAACTATTATAGTGTTGCAGGATTGTTTCTCCTAGGAACCAGCCACCTCTGTGACCAGTGTTCCAATTCCAGGTCTGGAAATAGAGAAATTATTTGTGGTCTTTTGTTTCTTGTTTTTGTTTTGAGGTGACTGCCCTCCATTTCCCCTCCCAGTGATCCAACTTGATTTCTTCTTCTGGTTCAAGATGGGTAGTGCCCTTGTCAGCTGTCCATCTGTTATGCCCATTGATATGTCATGTTCTGTTAATTGTCTTAATAACTTGCTATGAATGAACCCCACCAGGATGCCAGGCCAAACTTATTAGTCATTAAAATTATCAGCATATCCTGAGTTCTGGAAGTTAAGCATTGTTATCTAGATTATGTTATTTTGGGATCATATCAGCCCCACTGTTAACAGTGAGCCTAGTTCTGGAACAGCCTTGCCTGAACTACAGAGGAGAGCTACCACTGAACATTTTAGTGATGCTAGTGCCCCTCTTACCAGCATATTCCTCATGCCCTTGGTCAACACTGTGCTGTAGGGGCCTTCCTGTAGATTATCTATATTCTCTTGAGCTTCTCTGGAGAATGCTAAACACTCATCATGGGCTATTGCTTTTTC
The DNA here is from genome assembly GCF_011800145.1 of Mirounga leonina. Classification (NCBI taxonomy): domain Eukaryota; kingdom Metazoa; phylum Chordata; class Mammalia; order Carnivora; family Phocidae; genus Mirounga; species Mirounga leonina. Next base: position 19,648,324 of record NW_023270314.1, on the reverse strand, counting down.
TATTTTTCTAAGAGCCTTTCTAGTAGAGAGTTCATACCGGCTCCTGATGTGGGTGCCATTATGGTAAATCCTGTATCATGAGAATGCTCTTTTGGGTTCCTGGACACAATTCCACTGTGTGTGTGTGCGTGTGTGTGTGTGTGTGTGTGTGTGTGTGTGTAGGCTTCCCTACACCCAACAAGCAATTCTCAGACATCAGCAGAGTATCAGAGAATTCACCTCAATTCTGAAACTATCTACCTCGAGATAGAATCAGATTACACAGGTAAAGGGTGTGGTTCTACAAGACTGCCTTCCACTTCAGATGACAATAGCAAGCCCAGGTTGTTATCCATGCTTCTGAACTACTGGCTATAAATCAGAGGGTCCTATGACCCCTCCTTGGGTTTGATTAATTTGCTAGTACAGCTCACAGGACTCACAAAACCTGTTAGCTCACCAGATCACCAATTTATTGCAATGGATATTAAAGTAGCAAATCAACAGCCAGATGAATAGGGTGAGGTCCTGAACAAAGAAGCTTCTGTCCTTGTAGAGCTTGGGACTCAGCATGTTGGCACATGGAAGTTGGAAGCATTGCATTTCCTCAATCTGGAAGCTCTCTGACCCTCTTTCTCTCGGGTTTTATGGGGGCTTTGTTACATAGGCATGAATGATTAACTCATTCATGCTAGGCATGAATGATTAACTCAACTCATGAATGGTATGAATGATTAAAAAAGTTACATTGCTTTAACCTCCAATTTCTCCCTCTTCCTGGAAATCAGGGGTAGGACTAAAAGTTCCAACCCTCTATTCAGGGTTGGTCCCCCTGGCAACCAGCCCCCATCCCTAGGTGCTTTCCAAATGTCATCTCATTAACATAAACCCAGTTATGGTAGAAAGGGGCATGTTATAACAAGACACCCATTTCACCTTTATGGCTCTGAGGCATTTTCAGGAGCTGAGAAGTGGAGACCAAATAGTATAACAAAAGATGCTCTCATCACTCTTATCACTCAGGAAATTCCAAGGGTTTGGGGAGCTATGAGCCAGGAAATATGAATGAAGACCATGTATACATGGTTATCTGAATGACCAAATATACATATCTCTTATAAATCATAATATCACAGCTGCCAAGTCAATCAACCCTTTACTATTTAATTTTTATGTTTCGACCCCCTTGATTAAGCGACCTTAGAACCCAGTCACACAAGCACTCCCCCAGTTTCACTGGCTAAGTCTCATAACTGCTTTGGAGTAGGGCCCTGTTATCCTAATAGATACTGTTTTCTCCATACATCTAAACAGTCTGATACTTAGCTCTCACTAGTGCATACCTTCCACTGGCATGTCCCCCAACACTGTTAAAAAGTTTTAACAAATGGACTACCACCTTGTTCCAGAAGCTGTTTGTGATGGGGTCCTCACTGCCAGCGAGGTGATGGATAATGCAGCTCTAAAAGCCTATACTTACAGCTGTGTTCGCAGACCCCTCCTGATAGCAACTGTCAAAGGTTGGGTTACCTACAAGCAGATTCTGAGAAGTTCAGTGTGCAATATTTATTAAGAATGGACACCTAAGAAAGGAAAGGGGAGTTAGCAAGATTGGGCAGAAGAGGAAATCAAACTGTGACAAAACCCAGCAGGGATCTCTGGAGGAAGTACTACCCATAAGAATATTTCACACTGGGCCAAAATGACTGGGTTTTTATACATCTGCCACACTCAGTCAACAGGTGCAGGCTACCCAAAAAAAGGAGGTGACATCAGAAGATGTGACTTCCCGCAGCTAAGGCAGAACATGAAGTTGCTGACATCTGGGACCTGCCTAACCACACTGTGCATCCGAGCTGCTTGTGGGATCTTGGAAACACAAAGGTGTCTCCCACAAAGTCTAAAGTTTTCAAAAACAGTAGATAAAACAAAACCCAATCAAGAAACAAACAACAAACGGCTTGGTTCTTTCCCTGTATCTCAGGCCCGATTTTCCTAAGAAAAACTATAAGCAGGTCCACTTACCCACTTACTGTTTAGCAATTTTCCTGCTAATATTCTTCTAATTGTTTTCCAAATAGAGGAGGTAATAGAGAAAAAGAGCAAAGGAGTAAAGTGTGGTGGGTTGTGTTTGCCAAACTGCAACAACACCTCCCATCCCACATGCTTTCCTAAAATATACCCTTGCTGCCCCTGTCTAAAAGTAGAGTCTAATTCCTCTTCTCTTATGTGGTAGTAGAATGCCTTCTCAAAGATATCCATACTCCAATCCTTGGATCCTGTGAATATGTTGTTACAGGACTGCAGATATAGGTAAGGTATGAGCCTTACAATAGGGAGATTATCCAGTGGGCCCAATGTAATCACATGAAACCTTAAAAGCAGAGAAGTTTCGCCAGCTGGAGGCAGAAGAGACGAAACGAAGGGAAAGTCAGAGAGATTTGAAGCAAGAGACATATTCCAGGCACTATTGATTTTGAAGATAGAGGGTAAATGTGACAAGGAATAGAGGTGACCTTAAGGAACTAACAGCCACCAACGAAATGGGGACCTCAGCCCTCCAACTTCAAGGACCTGAATTGTGCAAGCAAACTGAGTGAACTTGGAAACAAAATTTCCCCCAGATTGTGAGACCCAGGGCAGAGAAACTAGTCAAACTCACTCAGACTTCCAACTTACAGAACCAAAGGTTCATAAATTTGTTTTGTTTTAAACCACAAGGTTTGTGATAATTTGGTACAGCAACCATAGAAAACTAACACCTCTGTGACTCACTAGTTAATAGAATGCAGGGGGGAGACACTGAGTAACTTTTGAGTTTAGGTCAAATTCCACCTGGGTCGTAAAAGCCTAGCTCTCATGAGGCTTTTTGGACACCCATCATACTGTAAGAATCCCAAGCCATAAGAAGAAACCATGTTTCAGTGCTCCAATAAGGAGATACAGGTGAGCCTAGCCTTTGACTCATTCTGGCCCAGGAACCAGACATGTGATTGAAGAAGCCCCTAAATGATATTAGGATCCTGTGTTCCATTCTTTCTAGTTTAGGCTCTAGACATTATGGAGCAGAGACAAGCCATCCCTGTTCTGCAACCAGAATCCATGAATGTAATGAAATTATTGTTGATTTATAGTATAATATTAAACTTTTTATATAAAAATAGTAACCAGAGTAGGAAGGAAAGAAGAAAACCACTCAAATAAAAAGAGGGATAATCTTTAAAAATCTCATACCCAGATCCATACCTAGGAAAAGAGATAAATTCTTCAGAATAGTTATGAGGAAGAATTTTATTCTCAAGTTATAATTTGGTTGAAAGACAGAGGGAAAGAATATCATTTTATGTACTACTCTACAAGTGGGTCTGCAGCTCCTATATAATAAATGATTTTTCTTATAGTTACCCAAATGTATATGTGTAATCTTTTTTTAAAAATTTTAAAAATAATTTATTTATGTATTTGACAGAGAGAGAGAGATAGAGCAGGAACACAAGCAGGGGGAGTGGGAGAGGGAGAAGCAGGCTTCCCCCCGAGCAGGGAGCCCGATGCGGGGCTCGATCCCAGAACCCTGGGATCATGACCTGAGTCGAAGGCAGACGCTTAATGACTGAGCCACCCAGGCACCCCATATATGTGTAATCTTAACTAAACAGAAACTTACTTTAAAGTATGAAGCCAAGAAGTGATTAATTTTTCTTTATAAAACTATTTCTGGATTTTGCAATTGTCTGATTTGTTCTTTAAAAAATTATTAAGGAGATAAATATCAAATCTTAATTTTATATTGTCTTTGATTGTTTTCATAATTCAAATTATGTCAAATCAGTTTATTTTACTTAGTTATTTTATTTCTGAGGGATTATTTCATAAGGGAATACCACCTTTCATTTTGTTAAGCTTTATAACTTAGAAAGCAATTCCATTTACATTGTCTGGTTGACGCTTCTTAATAACCAAATCAAATTTTTACTACTTATGAAGAAAGTAAAGTTTAAACAGATTTGTTTCTTTGACAAATTAGTGCATTAATGAAGTGCCCAAGTAGGCCGATATCCAGTTACTCAGATGCTGAGTATCTGAAATACTCATTTCAGACATTGTATTGCGTTTTTTTAAAGTTTTTATTGTATGTATTAAAAATCAAACTTGATATGATTACATATGTCCACAGAAATACTTGTGTTTAAATATTTATAGAAGCAAATAATAAAATGCATTCAAATATCCATCAACATGTGAACTGATAAAGAATTTGTGGCATTTCCACACAATAGAACACTACTCAGCAATTAAAAGAACAGACTACTAAAGCATACACATAACTAAATGGATGAATTAAAGATAAATATGCAGAATGAAAGAAGTCAGTTACAAAAGCATACAGATTAAATTATTACATTTACATAACATTTAGAATAGGCAAAACCAGCTAGTCTATGATGATAAAAACCAGATCAATGATTGCCTGGGTTGCACAGCAGATTGACTAAAAATAGCAAGAGGGAACTTTCTGAGATGGCGGAAGTTCTCTAAATCTTGATGGGAGCAGTAGTTAAGATTCATCTAACTGTACACGTAAGATGCAAGCATTTTAAGGTATGTAAGTTATGCTTCAATACAAGTGTATTTAACATGAAATAAACCTGGTATATTGACAAAGAAATCCACAATTTCTGTTTTGGTCTTTGACATCATGAAAGAAAGCTCATTCTCCTCCATAAAGGCTACTGAGGAAGAACTCTACATGTCTTTTTTGAAACATATTTCTGGGTCTGTAGATAACTCTTCAACTCAATGACTAGGGTGGTCTATTCCAGTTTAGATAAAAAAAAAACCCTGCAAAGAATATCATTCAAAAAACCTAATATCCCGGGCGCCTGGGTGGCTCAGATGGTTAAGCGTTTGCCTTCAGCTCAGGTCATGATCCCAGGGTCCTGGGATCGAGTCCCGCATTGGGCTCCCTGCTCCTTGGGAGCCTGCTTCTCCCTCTGCCTCTCTCTCTCTCTCTCTCTGTCTCTCATGAATAAATAAATAAAATCTTTAAAAAAACAAAACAAAACAAAACAAAAAAACCCCCTAATATCCCAATATTTATACTCTGGTGTGTATCTATGAACAAACATAATTATGTGGTGGAGGTAATCACAGCATTAGGATCAGAATCAGTCTGAAAATTAAATAAATAGTGTATAGGCTTCTTGAGAGAAGCACTACTTAAAACTAAAAAGTTTATCCTAGTGCCTGGCAGATTGCTTAACAAATATGCCGAATAAATGAAGATAAATATTTCAAAGTCATTATTGGATTTCTTGACTCTGGACGTGTGTTGAGAAATGAAATTTTGGTGGACCAAGATAAAAAAAATACAAGATCAATAAACCTCAGGCGATGACTTACATTGCTAGGCTCCAGCTCAAATCATAGAGCTAAAGGCAGAATCACATTTTGTGGATTGAAACTGATACCACATTTCGTGTAACTGACCTCATACAGATAATGTCTTGGGAAAAAAATTTGTAACAAGTGATTGTTCAAGATCACTATCAACATAATCACAGGAAAATTAGCCAACATTAAGAAATCAATTACCATTACATAGCAAAACGGCACAAAACAAATATGCAGTTTGGGTCAATTCCTGGCAGAGAGAAAGCAGAAAAAGAGCTTCTGAATGAAAAACGAAATGGCAATATGGCCTGAACTTCAGCCAAGAAATAAAGTAAGGGCAGTTGAAATTTTAGCTTACTGAGAGGCAGGTAGCTGAGAGTATTTTAGCAGGAAACTCTCTTGTGACCTGGGAGGCATTATGTAAATGCAAACAGTGACTCAATCTTCAAGGACATTCCAGGCACAGGGCAAGTTACACAATGTTACGAGTTAAGCAGGTAACCTTATTGTTGCATTTTATAAAACGTATCCTGATCAATACTGCTGTCCAAAATATAAGGAAATACCTATTTTTTGGTTAGTTAGGAAAAAAAAAACTCTACCATACATAAATATTTTCATTTGTTAAAATTATGCAAAATTCTGTGGATCTTTGCACCCTTGAAGTGCTTGAAAGTACCATAGAGGTTTAGAAAGTGAAGCTAAGATTAAGTGACCCACCTAAGACTATATGCACAAGAAAAGGCACTGAAACCTAGGTTCCTTGGTACCATATTCAGTCCTCATTGATTTATTTCATAAAATTCATTAAGTATTAAATAATTATAAGCCACTATTTACAAGAACCCTGCCAGAAAGGTTTACAGTTTATAATGAAAACTTTTGTATACTTCAGAATAATTAAAATATTCAGGGGCACCTAGCTGGCTCAGTTGGTAGAGCATGCAACTCTTGATCTCCAGGTTGTAATTTCAAGCCCCATGTTGGGTGTAGAGATTACTTAAAAATAAAATCTTAAAAAGACACTTATAATTAGAATCCCTTAGGCTCACTTTACAGATAGCATTAAATAAAATGTAAAGTTAGAAAAATATCAATGGACAGGAGTTTAAATGCAGAATCCATCAAGAGATTTTTAGAGCTCCAAAGGTCATTTATTTTGACGAAAGACCTCTCTGGGCTATTGTATAGTTATGGAAAGTCACATCATACAGCAATGTCCAACACAATGTTTTCTTTCTCTCTTTTTAAAAAAGATTTTATTTATTTATGAGAGAGAGCGCGCACAAGCAGGGGGAGTGGCAGAGGGAGAGGGAGAAGCAGGCTCCCCGCTGAGCAGGGAGCCCTATGTGGGGCTCATCCCAGGATTCTGGGATCATGACCTGAGTCAAAGGCAGATGCTTAACCGACTGAGCCACCTAGGAGTCCCTCTCTTTTTTTATTCTTTGTAAAAGGAGATGAGATTTGCATTCTCCACAATTCAATGGGAAGCTTCCATAGAAGGTATTTCCAGAGTAGACTATATGGATGTACTCAAGATATAAATCTACAAGCAGTGGACAGAGGTCTTTCATATTTTGTACCTTCTATGAAACCAGGTCAGAGCAATCATATTCACAGCTGCTAGTTGCCTACAATCTCAGTCACTGTATGCCGCCACTGGATGGCAGGTACATGCTTCTTTTCACTCAGGCTATGGGGAAATATTTGGACATTTGGCCTTTTGCTCTTAGTTAAAATCAATCTATTGTGTGTAGTTTACACACACACACACAGAGTCTACTTTGGTCTCACAAAGTCTTGCCATGGAAAAAAGCTGTTAAATATCAATTTGGGGTTGTGAAATATCTATTTTTAGCCTTGACTTAAGAACATATTAAAGCATTATCTTAATCTCAACATTTCATTGGGTCTTTATTCCATTATGATTTATAGTCTTCTTAAGTAACATCGTGTATTGGTCAGAATAAGCTAGGCTAGGTCCTCCTAACAAATAATGCCCAAAATATCAGTGGCTTAACACAGTAATGGTTTCTTGCTCACACAAAGTCCAGTGTAAGACAAGCAGTCCGTCTTTATCTTTTAATGACTCTGTTTTATAGCTATTCTATCTAAAACATGAGACTGAGAAAGGCAAAAATGGAGGAAGCACACTGGCTCTTAACTCCCTTTGCCCAGAAATGATATATGTCACTTTCATTCATACTCTGTTAGAACTAGTCACATGATTCCAATATAACTGTCAGAGAAGCTGGGAAATGTAATATGCAGATCATGGATATTGTGAGCACCAACAACCTCTACCATATATCTGTTCCTTAAAGTCACACTATCATTTCTTTCCTCCAATTGGCAAACATTATTGATTATCTTCTGTCTGCAAGAATTTGTGCCAGATACTGGAAGACTGCAGAGATGAATAAAATGTCATCTCTGTCCTCCAACAACCTAATAGATGGGGAGACAGAAAAAAAATTATAATATAGCCATAACGTAAAGCAGAAAGAAAATGCTCCAGATAGAGGCACACACAATGTTCTATGAAAAAGAACACAGGGGAAGATGGAATTAATTCTTATTGAAGGAATCCTTGAAATGCTGGAGAGGTGATGACACATTTGCTGGACCTGAAGGAAAAACAAGGCTCAGACAAGTTTGACATGGACAAGAGAAAATGGGGAATGCAAAAAGTCAGCAAAATGTGAGAAGATATGGCATGGCTGAGGAATGAAGAATCTGAGGGTTCATAGCTGAGGGTAGAGAACCTCATAGCTGAGGATAGAGGCTGTGGGTAGACAGTGCAAGACATTTGAGCTTTATTAGTTTATAGGCCATTTATGTATTTACTAGTTTACTTATTTGTGGAAATGGGCTGCTAGAATATTGAGTATATTGCTATTCTTTGTTTCTTCCACTGTTATTTCACCTTATGAATAGAAATCCAGGCAAAAAATTTTACCAAAAGCATTTCAAGTTCTGATCATATGGATTGTCTTTTCCCTTAATTGTATTCTTTTCTCAACTTCTGAATAATATTAACACTATGTCATGGGATAAATTGACTAGATTCTTTCCCATCTAATTCTCCTTTCAGATTCCTTTCTAATCCAACCAAATGTCTACATAGCATGCCTAGCCATAGGAATAAGGCAACTTAAAGATGAATCCCCAAATACTAACACTGGGGCAGTAGGTAAATTGGATCCAGAGTTTTAATGGTTGGAAAAACAAGACTTAAAAAAAAAAACACACACAAAAATTTGCTACAGTTATGATTCATGCTATGGGTAGTGATTTTAGGAATTTGACAATGAGTTAAATAAACAAGAATGTTGGGCTGTAAAAACAAACAAGCAAACAAACAAAAACAGAAAAAAAAGAAAAAATCAAAAAGAAGGAAAATGGAGAATGGCATCAAAATTCAAGGAATATATGATCTTTCTTCTTCTTTCTCTTCTTTGAAAGGAAATGAGTGATGAATGAATAGGAAAAAATGTCAATAGCAAACATTTAAGAACATGACCTAGAGATGTGTGACCTAGTGTTGTTTCTTTTCAAAATTTAACATTATTTTTCGTAATGAAACCAAAATGTTTATAGTCACTGCTGGACATCCTATCACTAACAAATGCCTATTATATTTTATATAAATGTCACTTTACACATTTTTAGTTCAAAAAAGCTAGTTCTTTCTGCAATTTTCTGCCTTCCTTAGTTCCTTAGTTTCCAACATCCCTTCCTCTGTAAAATTGTCTTCCAAACTCCTTGAAATTACTAATAATAGGCAACATTTATTCCCTCGTATTATCTACCATCTACTATACATATATCATCTCACCTAAATCTTATGACAGCAATAACAAGTTGATATTATTTCTTTTTTATAGCTGCAGAAGCTAAGATTCAAGTTTTGTACAAGCCTACAAACTAGCTGTGGCAGAAGCAAGACAATGTGAATTTAGCTAAAGGACTTTAACCTGTGAAGGGGGCAGAAAATGGCACCTTCAAATATGCTACTTTGGCATATTGGTTATTTTGAATTAAAGTTACATGGGAAACAGCCAGTGCAAGAAGGACACTCTGACCCTCCTTTGTCCCCCTGAAAACAGGAAGTAAATCTCTCATGTGAAGTTACCCTCCCAGTACCAGGAGGTAGAAAGACATCCCTATCACCAGAGATAGAGAATTCAGGGCCTAGAAGGAGGTATAAATAAACCTTGTCTGCTTTGGTGACTTCTTTGTGTCTCATATATTTATGGGCTCCTAGACATATGAATTTGTTCTTCTCCTGTTAATCTGCCTTGTGTCAGTTTACTTATTAGGCCAACCAAAGAACATAGAAGGTAAGAGGGAAAAAGTTTTCCTCCCCTATACTTGTCTATTTCCAAATTTGTAAAATGTGAAAAATCATAGTATTCATCTAATAGGGTTATTTTATTAATAGAAATAACCCATAAAAGTGCTTTGGGCAGTGCCTGACAATGATAAACAGTAAATAAGTGTAATTATTATTATTATTACAGTTACCTGTATTACCATTTTGATTCCTGTCCCTGTAGCTTCAAAGCTTCAGTTATTTCAACTAAGTTATCTTGGCTTCTTATAAATGATTTCAGTTCTAGAATAAATAAGAAAAGCTTCCAGGAAGTTATATTAATATCTAAGGTGAACATAACTTTGTATCTTTTCCACTTTTCAGGAGCAGAGATGTGTGTGTATTGTAGGTGAGGGTCTGTTAAATTGGCAGAAAAACGGCAATACCAATTCTCAAATTCAAGCCCACATTTCTTCTTGTTCCTTTTCTTCTAAGAAGTAGTTCAACTGTAAAGACATTTAAGGAACCCAATCTTTGGTGTTACTAAATATTCACTTCCAGCCCTTCCTCTTTCCAGCTTCCTCAAGAAACATGTTCTAGACAGTGGAGAAAAAAATAAAAAAATAAAGGCAGAAGAAACCAAACCAATGGTTGTGGAATTACCATTATCCCTAGCAGTATTCATTGACAAATACTAATTCCTACTTTGAAGAATTAAATAATTTGAGAAACTAAAAATGGAAGGAATTATTTACAACTGACTTTCCTTCATTTCTTTCCTGTTTTTAAGTTCTTCTTGTACTATTTTCTGTACTCCTTGTCCCACGGTGTAAATTTTATTTTTCTCTTATAGTGTTTTGGTTGGTGAGCCTAATCTCCAACACTGCATGCTTTCGCTACAAAAAAAGACCTCAATGGAAAAACAGCCCAACACTTTCCTGCCACACTCACAATGAGAATCTTCAAATCTCCCTGCATTGTGCAGGCTCCTCTCCCATGCATGCTTTCCCTCTCATGTAGATTGCACAACTCCCAGCGGGTATCTAAACAGAGCTCCTGCACACCTGGCTTAGGTTCGCCGCCAAAGTGCTTCGGTAAAACGTGTCATGACCGATCCCGAACACCAGTTCTTCCTATCCGATTCTTGACTTTCTTCCTTGGCCCAAACTAAACTCTGTGTGCCCCGAGCCCCAGAGAGTGTCTTCAGCGGTGACAGTCGCTGGGAGCATGCTCAGTCGGCCCTGAGTCACAGGGCGGGGTTCGCCCCCTCCCGCGGCCCGCCGGCTCGCGGAAAGCCCAGAGCGCTCGCCCCCGCCCTCCTCCTCCACTCCCCCCACCCAGCGGCGCGCGCTCCCAGGCACCCACTAGGGCGCTCAGCAGCCGCGCCTCCCCGCCACCTTCTGTCCCCTCCTCCCCCGGCAGCGGCGGGCGAGGACAAGTCTAGGGACATAAATAAATAAATAATTCCATTCACCCGGTGACAGCGAGGCGAACCGGCTGCGGCGGAGCCGGCAGCGCCCACTCCGTGCCAGACACCGGGTAAAGTAAGTACACCCCGGGAGGAAGGGGGGAGGCGGCGGCGCCGGCCGAGAGGAAGGCGAGCGTGCCTTTGCCAAACCAGCTGCCAGCGGAGCCGCACGCGTGTGTAAAAATAGTGGCTAGCCGGTGACAAACGCGCCGACGCAGAGCTGGCCAGCGAGCCCTTTCATAGACCAAACCCGCCCAAAGCGGCCGCAGCAGTAGAGCTCGCGTCCGTGAGACGCGCGGACAGCTGCGCGGGCGCTGAGGGGGCCGCAGCCGGCGCGGGCTCGGGCGCGCGCGCGCGCGTCGGGGAGGTGGGCGCGAGGGGGTCTCGGGCGGGGCGCGCCCGCGCGCCCGCGCGCCTTTGGCTGGGAGATGCCGCCGGTCTGGGCGATAGCGCGGAGACTGCCCACGCGGCGCTCCCCCTCTCCTTGGCCCACGAGTCTCTCGGGGCTGGTTCCCAACAGGCGTATCCCCGGTGCGCTTGTCGCCAGCATCCCGTCCCAGGCCCGCGAGCACCCTGGGGCGGCCTCGTTGCCGCAGCGATTGCGGACGAGCGGTGGTGAAAGTGTGTGTAGGGAGGGTCTTTTCTTGTAGCAGACGATCGGGGCTCGGAGAGGCTGGGAGGAGGGGACAAAAGAGGAGGTGTCGTCTTCCTAATTTTTTGGTTCCCAGGTTGCATAGTGGGGCGGAGGCGGATGGAAAGATGTGTGCGGGAGAGGCCTGCGTTCGGGCAGAAGGGAGCTTGACTGGACGCGGGCCGAGGAGGGCCTGCGCCTCCCTGTATTGCGCCGGTTTTCTGGGCCGCTGCGCCACGCTGGGGTCTCCAGGCCTGGCCAGGTATTGCGGGAGGCTAGAGACGCGGCTCCGGTGCGAACTGCCTCCTCTCGGAGGGTGCTGCCAAGCTGCTGCCCTCTGCAGCCCCTTTTCTCCCTTACTTCCGCGAAAAGGATTGCAGACTGCCTTGGCAAGGGCGGTCATGACCAAGGCCACTTTCCTGGTAGGGCTGGCGAGGGGATTTTGTGGTTTACTACGGGGATATTAAAATACACACACACACTTTGTGGTTTACTCCAGGGATATTAAAATACACACACACATACACCACTTTGTGGTTTACTCAAGGGATATTAAAACACACACACACAGGAAATGATGAGCGGTTTCTCTGCAAGTGACTCTATCATCCCTTCCTGGAGTAGTAGTACTCAGTGGGTTGGGTTGGCTGAGGGCTGGCTGGTGTTTGTAGGAAAGCTAATATTTCATGTCCTCCTCCCTTTCCTGGTCCAAAAAAGAGACACAGTAAAGAATTAAAATAGTGAGCCATCATGAGGGTGAGGGGAAAAAGACTGGGCAGGAGGAAACAGTGGGCGCTAGATGCCCTTTCCTGGCACCGCGTGCTTTATGGCTAAACACAAGCTGAGAGCTCAAGAGGGCTGCAAACTTTTAAAAGTTGCATTAAGTCAGTGTGCTGTCATTGGAACCACAAGTACTAAGTGTGCATTTCTGGGGAGTGTGGCTAAGAAATCAAAGCTGGGTGGTGCCTACAGAGAGTAGATGAGGGTTGAACAAGGTGACCCTTATTTAGCCCTGGTGAAGCAATCTTAGCTCCACTTTCTGCTTCTGAACACATTGCACTTAAAGCAGTCTAAGCGAACGGGCAACTGAATGATTCAGTGAAAGGGAAAGATTACTACCTTAAGCAACTCAACGTGTTGTGTAACAACTCATAAAGTCAGAAACTTTTTTTGCAAAACTCTCATCAGCAGTTTGCAATTACATACTGCTTTCCGCCCCCAGGGAGTGTTTTAATAATGGTAAGTGATCTGAAAATTTAACTAACACCCGTTTCCCAGTGTCCAAGTTCTTGAATCCTCCTATAAATGCTCAGTTTATTTCCGGATATGTATTTACCCTTTCATAATAACCTGGCTTATATTCTCAGCCTTGAGCCCTCCTGAAGGAAGAAGGGCAGAGTGACCTATAGAAATATCCCTTATCCACAGTCATATTCCTGAATCATGAATCTGGAATAAAAGGAAGTCTCCTGCATTTACTTTTACTTCTATATTCATTCACTAAACGTTTTTGTTGTTGTTATTTGGTTTTGGGGTTTTTTTTTTTTGAGACATTCACATGGAAAAAAGTAATTAACTTCAGAGTTAGACTTCAAGGTCAGTTTTGTACTTTCTTAAGGTTGAGTAATTATTTAACAATCTCCTCCTCAGTTTTTCTTATCTCTAAAATGTGGTTGGTGGTATCTACCTGAAGGGCTATTATGAGGAGTAATGTGTATGGAAAACACCTAAAACATAGACTAGCTATTTTTGAACCCCTGGAATCATTCCAGACACTGCACTGTGGTTACCAAGATGGATGAAGGTAGAATTCTGCTCTCAAAAAATTCACATCTGGTTATCCAGGTTAATCTTCCTCCTGTACTATTAGTGCTTTGTTGTTGTTGTTAGATATAAGTTTTTTAAGTTTTTAAAATTTTTTAAGTTTTTATTTAATTCCAGTTAGTTAACATTCATTGTAATATTAGTTTCAGGTGTACAACATAGTGATTTGACACTTCTATACAACACCTGGTGCTCATCACAATATCCTCTTAGCTTTCAATTTCCTTCTCAGTGTAAGAGACATATATCCTAAATAACTTGAAAGGGATTTAGCAGTTGTAAGAAATGTTTTTAAGAACTGCTAAAAGGCAGTTTGAGAAGGGCACCTCACCTCAGAAATGGGTGTATTCAGCCCCATCCTTTGCCTAATGAGTGACCCTGTATAGACAGGAAATGGAGGATTTTCTTCTTGCTATGAGAGAAAAACACTCTTTCCCTGGAAATTATCTTTTCCAGTAATCGATTTCCATTTTTTTTGGAAGAGACTGAGCTGCAATTTATTTTACACTTTGGGCAGACTACAATCCACCTACTCTGAAAAGCCCGAGTATAGTACTGTAACAACATTTCTGTAATGGTTACTAAATTCTAGGCACTGTGCCACTACTCTCTATGTCTGTCAATATCTACATTTGCAGAAGAGGAATTTAGGCACCAAGAGTTGACATGCTCAGATTGCACAGCTAGAGGCCCAGGTCTCTGGGGCAAAGGAGGGAAGAGGGTAAAAGCAGGGCCTCTGTAGTCTCTTCTGTCTGGGTTTTGATCTTGGTTCTGCCATTTACAGGCTAGGACAAATTGCTAAACCTCTCGAAATCTTGGTTTCTTCATGTGTGAAAACGTCTCAAAAACTGTTTCTTCATTTCTTCATGTACAAAAAGAGGGTAATATTCAATTTCATATATTGGGAGTAAAGCTCAAATGAGATAATACCCGTGAAATGCTTAGCACCGTGCCAAGCACATGCATAATGGCAGCTAGTGGTACATATTAATTATGTGGCCTTGAGGCTGTTAGGTTGTTAAAGGATCTCTGGCTTATTTTTCTTAACAGATATTTGAGAACCCTTGTAAAAGCCATGTTTCCCATTAGATGGCCTAACGGTGTTGGATTGCATCATAAACCATTACATGGACCCTCATTGTCTGAGAGGTCATTTTGGTGTGTCACAGCCTTTCTCAAAACTGGATTAAAGTGATTAGGAAATGTGTTGAGAAACAACTGTACACCAAGTCTCAGTGAGAAACAGAACTTAAAAAATATTTTAAAGAGAAATCTGCGTTTTCTCAGTTGATCCCTTAAATGATGAACCTAGGGGCCTAGTCTGCCTACTTGGGAGATCCAATAGTTTACAATCATAATGTGAGAGAATAGCCTAATATGGACCATTGTCCAGAGGAAAAAAAAAACATTTACCCCATATAAATGGCCGTTAGTAAACAAGAAGGGGGTATGTGCATTTATGTCTAAACTGTAATAATCAAGAGCACTGGGAAAAAATTAACCACAAGTTAAACAAATTGAACTTGACTATAATAAAACTAGTCCAACTAGCACTGGATTAATTGGTGCTTGGGTACATCAGAGATGTTTTCAACATATTCATAAATATTAGTGTTAACAAGTGATGCCAATATTTTTGAAAACACTTTCCTGTCCTACTATGAAAACCTCTTGCAAATGTTTTCATTAATATTCATTTAAATCCCAAATGAGTGCATGAAAATCTTACAGGGCATTTGAGTGACAGTACGTAATGGTGGTATAAAGATGCTTTTGTTAAAAGTTTTGTGCAATTACGATAGCCCTATAAAAATTGACATATGTGGTTCAATTATCTGAACTGGGAATTAATTTTTGGTAATATTTGGCATTAAAACAGCAATTTTTCAATTAAAAATACCTAGTACAAGTGGTGAACACAAGAGGAATATTTGTTTAGAAAAATAAAGATCTGCATAAAATGTTGGTATTTTTTAGAAAGTTTTTTATGTCAAACATTGGCTGTTTCCTCACCTAATAACATAATAAATGTATTCTTATTAATCATCTATACCCCTAAACAGATTCTGATTAGAGCTAATACACAGACAAATTATAATTTTTAAGAAGAAGCTGCCCTGCTAAGTAATTTACTTGAAGACCATTTCTTTTGGAACTAGATTAGATATGAATAAACAGCAAAGCTAAAAGGCATGAATTTACTTAACAGTTTCTAAGGGATGAACTGTATTAATGATATTTGCCTTACTTTAAGTCTGATTCTCCAAAATGTAGGAATCCAATGTTCTATCAGTTCTTCTCAACTATGCCAAAGGTGTATTAAGTGATGAACAGCATCATGTGACAGTGTTTCTCAACAGGTGTTTTGGCATTTTGGCAGGACACCTCTTCTTTGTGTGGGAATGCCTCTTTCACTGCAGGACATTTAGTGTCTATGACCCCTGTCCTCTATATGCTGATAGCTTCCCCTCGGCCATGATAATTACCAAAAATGCCCCTGATGTTTAAGTATATCTCTTGGAAGAATGGTACTAGATGCGGTTGAAAATTATTGGGCAATACGATCAAATTGAGAATGTTTAAGGAAATTATCCTTGAGATCAGAGTGTCTTCTGTTTTTTCTTCAAAAGATAATCTCATGTGAAAATACCTTGATTTGAGGGAATAAGTTCTTTCTTGTAAGATATATTAAGTATAATCATGTAATAATCATGTTATCCTAGGTTCCAAGCTTGCATTTGTTTTAACCTGTCATCAGCCTTTGGCAATATTGGCACCTGTTTCTTCTTAAACTTTTGGCTTCCAGGGACTCCTTGTTTTCCTCTTACTTCTCTGACTGCTTATTTGCAGCTCCTTCTTTCACCTCCTGCTCAGTTTTTCTTTTGTGTATATTCTGTTGAATGACAGAGCTCATCCATTTTCCTCGGTGGGAATAACTCCCACATCATTATCTTCAGCCTTGACCTTCACATAAGCTTCAGGCCGACCTTTCCAAGTGCCTGCTGGACAGCTCCCCTTCCCTGTGCCACTGACACCTTCAACAACATCCTCTGAACTCTGTTTTCCTTCTTTGCTTTGCTCTTACTGCTGTTATTGGTATTAGCATCCTAGTCTAGAAGATTTGAGACCTCCTCCTGGTCTTGCATCTCCAAGTCAGTTGCTGAGATCTGACAATTGTACAACCAAAATCTTTCAAACTTTGCTCTTTTCTGATGTTGCCTGACACAGAATTTGGGCACTTCTGACATACTACCTAGAATCATGTCAGTCTCTTAGTGGCTCTTCTCACCTCTAGCCTCTCACTATACCACTTAATTCTGTACCTGCCACCAGATAGTCTTACTGAAGTACACCTCCCTCTCTGATATGTTCCTAACACTTTGGTGACTCCCATCCCTAGGTCTAATGACTAGCATTTCAGTCCCTGTAATTGCAAAAAACTTTTCCAGGCTCATCTCTCACCATCATCATACTTGAGTCCAATTGAACTGTCCCCTCTGTCTCATTCATCTGGATTCTATTTCCTGCCACCATACCTTTGGCCATGTTGTCCTTTCATCTTAAAATGCTCCAACTTCCTGCTCTTTCCATTTCTAGCTTTAACCTCACCTTCATAACTGAACTTAAATACCATGTTCAAATTTCCTTTGAAGGTTCTAGATAAGTAGAAGAAACTTTTTAAAAATTTTAGTAAAGTTGCATTTGTAATCTGTCTTATTTGTTTTAAGCATTTTATTATTGTTGCATTTGTATAAGTCCTTAATTTCTCTATGTAATACAAATCTCTGGAGGCCAGGTATAATTATCTGTATTAATATATCTTTTAACAATTTAGTGGAATACAGAGGTGCAAGGAATTTAGAGCACATCTGTTTCCTCCTGTTTCCTTCCATTTTTATGTACTGTTTCTTGAGCATCTTTAATAAACCACCATCTATTGTTTATTTTAAGTATATACACTGAGGCAGTCTATTCTTTTTAAGGCATTTCCAATTGTGACAAAGTTCTTGCTTCTACCTGAGTCCTTACTCAGCTTTCTGAGGCCACACAAAATAAATCCCTTTTCATTTTTATTGACAGCCTCTACGTATTTGGTGACAGTTTACATGTCTTATATTTTCTCTATCAACTTAACATATTCAGGCTTTCTACCTATTGTTTTGTAACCTGGATAGGGCCACTGTGTTTTTGGAGGCATTCAGGTTTAGAAAAGTCTAGATAAGAAATTGGTGAGTAGTTACCTCAAATCAACCTTGGAAACCAGCTTAAGCTGCGCTTATGATTTTCAGAGGCATAAGCAAGAACTGACCCAGGCCAAGTTAGTCTTGCTAAATAAGCTAAATTAAGCTTTGTTTGTATGACTAAACTGGTTTTGTCTGTTCAGGAATTTTCAAAGCTGGTCTCTGATGTTTTTGATTTTAATAATACTATTTAAGCACCTCCTGTGTGTCTGATTTTTTATATATATTTCTAATTCTCATTATTACCATGTAAGATAGATTATATTCATTTACAGATAGAGAGACTAAAGACTCAGCAAGATAAGGATGCCCATTAGGGAACCCCAAGAGTCAGCATCTCAGTACATGTTTTAATGCAGCTAAGATGTTAATGGTAACTAAATCTTGCTCCCATATCTTAAATCATTTCAAATAAATAAATAATTAGCATTTCTATATAAAGTACTCTACATAGAGAGCTGAAACTATCTGTAAGATATCCTTCCTGACACCCTGAGGACTGTAATTTCAGAGACATTCTCAGTATGTGTACCAGTTATAGGTACAATCCAGAGTAGAATTATCAAAATAAATGGTAGACAGCAGCGATAGTCTGCAACAGAGGTTGACAAACTGTAGCCCTTGGGCCATATCTAGCCTGCTGCCTATTTTTGTAAATGAAGTTTTCCTGGAATACAGCCACACCCATTTGTTTTTACATTCTCAGTGGCCAATTAATTTCCTGCTGCTGGATAGAGTTGAGTAGTTGTAACTAAGCTATAAAACCTAAAATATTTAATATCTATCACTTTAAGGAAAATATATTTTTTGATCCCTGCTCTAGGATTTTAGAAGAGGGAGACTTTACTAAGTGATGGAGGAATCAAAAAAAACTTTAATGAAAGAAGTAGAAATGTTTTAGAGCTGAGAAGATAGTCTTTTTTTTTTTTTAAGATTTTATTTATTTATTTGACAGAGAGAGTCACAGCGAGAGAGGGAACACAAGCAGGGGGAGTGGCAGAGGGAGAAGCAGGCTCCCCGCCCAGCAGGGAGCCCGATGCGGGGCTCGATCCCAGGACTCTGGGATCATGACCTGAGCCGAAGGCAGACGCTTAACGACTGAGCCACCCAGGCGCCTCGAGAAGATAGTCTTTAAGTGAAATGAGGAGATAGTAGGTTTAAGTGTCACAAAACTCAAAAGCAAACACATGGAAAAATACAAAAATCTGCTAAATAAGGATCATAGCATTGTATATAATTCCTATAATATTATAACCATTTGTCTGTGAGTATACCTTTTGTAAGTATTCATCTAGAACAATAATTCTTAAACTTGATGAGACCTTTGAACCAATTGGTGGATTATTCATTCATTCATTCATTCATTCATTCATTCATTCATTTATTTATTTATTAAGATTTTATCCATTTATTTGAGAGACAGAGCCAGAGTGGGGGGAAGAGTGGAGGGGGAGGAGTAGAACAGAGAGAAAGGGAGAGGGACAAGCAGACTCCTCACTGAGCAGGGAGCCCAACTGCAACCTTCTATCCTAGGACCCCTAGATCATGACCTGATCTGAAACCAAGAGTCAGATGCTTAACTGACTGAGCCACCCAGGTGCCCCCAATTGGTGAATTACTTAAAGATAAGATTTTTGTTTTACTTAATAATCTGTGATACTGAATATAGTCCATGTGGAAAAATCACTGATCCAGAATATTACTCACCTGATAAAATTGATTATTTCCTGTAGAGGACAGAGAAATTTTTTCTCACAAGTTATCTCAATATTCAAAAAGTACATGCATGCTAGACATGTGTTAGTTATTTTTACTAATCACTAGTTATAGTAAAAAAAATACTAGATATTGAGAACACAACTAAGTGCCTGCACTGTGTCAAGAGCATTTCATACCCTCTCATTAAAAACTTACAATAGCCCAGTGAGGTAGATGTGGTTGTTCCCATCTACAGAAGAGAATACTAAGGATCAGATAGAACAGGTAATTGGCTTAAGACTGTAATAGTAGTAAGTAGATCACCATTATTCAATATAATCAAGAAATTGACTTTTTTAAAAGGAAATTTTTGGAGCTGGGACATAGATAGGAATGGACTTCAATAAATTAAAAAAAGTGAATTTGCCAATTTGTTCCATCGTGTGACTGAATTCTGTTAAAAGCATTGTACCATATTTTTGTAAAAGCTGAGTCTGCTTTCACTACAAATGCATCTGCAAATTTTTATTGAAAATATTGATGTTTTATTGACCCAGAACTTTCTATATCCTCTTTATTTCTTTTGTTTCTGTTACTTTCTGTCTATAATCCTTTCTCTCTTTTCCTTCGTAATGTTTAGTTGGTTATAATGTCTTTTTTTTTTCTCCTTTTTCTGTAGTAACCCTTCCTAATACTCATCTAAGTCCCACTTGCTTATTCCACGGTGTCTTCAGTGTAGCAATAAAGTGCTTCAATGTATTTTCCTAAAGCAATGGCCTCTTTGAAAGGAAAAACAAAGAATCAATGCAACTTAATACCAGGTTGTTGTTTTTTTTTTTTCCTGAACTTAGAAAGCAGCAGATACTGCAGCAATATTTGCATATCACTAATGGATATGACAAAATAATAAGTAGATAGGAAAAGGTGAATGATTCAGAAGAAGCTGCAGGGAGTATATGAAAATGTAAATCCATCCCTCATGGGCCACATTAACATCTCTGTGGAGAGTAATCTGGCCACTTGTGCCATGGAAAGAACATTAATTACACACAGTAATGGCCTACTACAGGATTCACCGATACCAGTTCTAAATCTCACTAAAAATTGTTTCCTTTTTTATCATTAAGTTTCTAAGTAATAAATGCTGTTAATTTAAGAAAAAAGCTGCTTCAGTGAGGAGACATGTAAATTTTTATTGTTATTTTATTTTTATCAATAACATAGACTTATTACTCTATCTCAGTAAAATACCTGGGCCCATTATCTACATTTGTTTTCAAATGTTCAATAAGAAGGGGGAAGAGACACTTCTGTAGACATATCACCAATTAAAAATAAAATATTATTTTTTAATTAAATTTTTAAAAGTTTTTTAAGATTTTTAAAAAGATTTTATTTATTTGACAGAGCAGGAGCACAAGCAGGGGGAGTAGGAGAGGAAGAAGCAGGCTCCCCACTGAGCAGGGAGCCTGATGTGGGGCTCAATCCCAGGACTCTGGGATCATGACCTGAGCTGAGGGCAGACACTTAATCAACTGAGCCACCCAGGCATCCCTTTTTAAAAAGATTTTTATTTATTTATTTGAGAGAGAGCGAGCAAGCGAGAGAGGGAGAGAGAGAGAGAGAGAACAAGCTGGGAATGTGGGGGAAGTGGCAGAGGGAGAGGGAGAAGCAGACTCCCCACCCAGTAGGGAGCCTGATGCCCAATGTGGGGTTAGATCCCAGAACCCTGGGATCATGCTCTGATCCAAAGGCAGATGCTTAACCGACTGAGCCACCTAGGTGCCCCCCAAAATAAAATCTTATTTTAAATGCTTAGAAACTTAATTATTGTTCGTTGGGATATTTCACTATTTATGATAAAAATTATTAGGCGTATTTGCTCTATAGCTTTCATTTAAGAGTGAATGCCCCATCCAAATTTTTTAGTCTACAAGCTATTTAAATTATTTCACATTTGATCAGGCCTTGGATTTTACTAGCTTTTCAGATATTGAGTTGTGGTCTATAAAATCTAAATTTAAAAATGTAATTTTTAAATTATTCTCTTGTGTCCAAAGGATTTCCAAAAAGATTTACTCACTCAGATTTTTGGAATTAGAAAAGGGGAAGGAGAAGGCAAATAGCATACTTGGTGCTGGTTGTGTGCCAGAGAGAAGGTGTGGGAGCTTTACATGCATTACCTCACATAATCCTGAAAGTTATTATCTGACAACTTCAACAGCCCTGTAATGTGTACATCATTCTCACTAATTTAGGATGGAAATGAAGTAGGCGGGTTGGATAACAAAGCTCTGTCTTCCAAAATCCATATTTGTCCTATTCCATATAGTCTTCCCAGGTAGAGTAGAATCTTCCTTCCCTCACACATTTTCTAGTAAAGGAAAATATAGGAAAGATAAAAGAGAAATATTTAGGATTTTGTCCTTTTAAATTGTGCTAATTAAAAAAAATATTTCTAAATATCAAAATCACACATGGAAGTCTTTCTCAAAAAAAAAAAAAAACAAAAGATAAAATTAAAAGGATAAGAAAAATGTTGATAAAATTTTATTTTGCCTCTCTTCCACATTGTCTTAGTATGTTTAGGCTGCTATAACAAATACCACAGACTAGGTAGCTTATAAACAATAGAAATTTGGGGCACCTGGGTGGCTCAGTCGGTTAAGCGACTGCCTTCGGCTCAGGTCATGATCCTGAAGTCCCGGGATCGAGTCCCGCATCGGACTCCCTGCTCGGCAGGGAGTCTGCTTCTCCCTCTGACCCTCCCCCCTCTCATGTGCTCTCTCTCTCAAATAAATAAATAAAATATTAAAAAAAAAAACAATAGAAATTTATTTCTCACAGTTCTGGAAGCTTCAAGTCTGAGATCGGGGTGCCAATGTGGTCGGGTGGGGGCCTTCCTCCTCCAGGTCGCAGACTTCTAGTGGGAGGGATGGTGGGAGGGATGCGGGAGCTCTTTGGAGTCTCCTTTACAAGAGCACTGATCCCATTCATGAGGGCTCCACCCTCATGACTAAGCCCTTCACAAAGGCCCCATATTCTAATATCATCACATTGAGCAGTAGGATGTCAACATCTGCATTTGAGGGGCCACAAACATTCAGACCATAGTACACATCCTTCTTCCAAAAAATGTCAACTCTGTGAACTGTGTATGTTGTGACTGAGGTTAGCATCAAGAGATGAGATAGACATGGATAACACTATTACATTAGGACTATGTTTAAATAACTGAGATTTGAATATTGTTTTATTTTTGTTCTGAGTACTTGATTATGTTTTATTAAATAGGTACATTGATTCTCCAATTATACGTTAATGGGAAACTATTCACATCTAAAAAAACAAAATCTTGCTAATAATTGGCTCATTAAAATCCTGGAACTTCATCATGATTTGAATTCAATGTAAGAGTCCATCTTAAACCCATTTCAAAGGGATTTAGGAAGACCTTCATTATATGCAATTCAGCTCTTAACCATAGCATCAAAGTTCGCATACATTCAGCTACAGTACCTAGAAGATGATGCTATAATGAATAACAGTATAAATAATTAAAAATGTGTTTCTTTCATAGTAAAACAATTTCAAAATACATGATTGAGACACTACATGTTTCAAAATTTTTTTTTTTAAAGATTTTATTTATTTATTTACTTGAGAGAGAGAGACAGAGAGAGAAACAGCATGAGAGCGGAGAGGGTCAGAGGGAGAAGCAGGCTCCCCGCTGAGCCGGGAGCCCGATGTGGGACTTGATCCCAGGACTCCGGGATCATGACCTGAGCTGAAGGCAGTCGCCTAACCAACTGAGCCACCCAGGCGCCCCGAGATACTACATGTTTCAAAATGTGAAGCAGTTGAGTTGAACACTGTCTTTTTTATCAGAGTTTTATTATGTCTCATGCTCTTTCAGTGTGAGTGGGACTTTTCTTTATAGATGACAAAGGATATAATTTGTGCATTGTATCCCTCCTGACTCCAAAATGATACCCAATTAAGGAGGTATGGGAACATTATCAGGTATTATTAACACTTGCTAAATAGGGGAGTGTTGATGGGTAAACTAGGGAATGCTCCATTGTTATTTGAACATTTTTATGGACAGATTAAGAGCATAGACCATTTATTTTCAGACAATCTATAGTATTTAATATGCAGTTTACCAAAACCGAGAGTTTAAAGACAATAATTCAAACAAAGAGAAGTTATGCAAATCAGGTATTTCTGTATGCCTAGGGCTTCTTCCACAAAAGTGGGTTCAGGCTGACCTATTAAGGAGTATTAATTGTGAATTACAAATATGATATCCCCGTATAGTCTGTTGGGGTGAGAAAAGTTTCTACGTGGACTATTTTGGCTCCTGAAAAGGACCATCTTTTGTAATTAAATTATTAATGATTTCAAAAGAAGTTGTTCTGATGTGCTCTCCATGTTACTAAAACGCATCAAAATAATATATGATGGGGGCGCCTGGGTGGCTCAGTCAGTTGAGCGACTGCCTTCGGCTCAGGTCATGATCCTGGAGTCCCGGGATCGAGTCCTTCATCGGGCTCCCTGCTCGGCAGGGAGTCTGCTTCTCCCTCTGACCCTCCTCCCTCTCGTGCTCTCTGTCTCTCATTCTCTCTCTCACAAATAAATACATAAAATCTTAAGAAAAAAAAAAATAATATATGATGATCAAAGTGCCATGATTCTTTAACTTTATTTCATTAAGGAATCAAACTTTGTTTTAAAAAGTAGATATTCTTTGCCTGTACAGCCATCTCCTTCCTACATTCCTGGGAAGTCTCCAATTCTTAGAAATCTGAAAATGGAAACACACATAACCACATCATTTCTCAATTTTTCAGTTTAATTTCAGTTTTAGATATGCCAGTGATCACTAAGAAGAATGTCCTTTGCTTGACACTGACTTTTACTTTTTTTCCCCTTTATAATCTTTTATATGAGGAATTTCCTGATAGGTTTGAAAACAGGTATGTGGAGAGAAGTGTGTGTACCAGGACTGGTAAACATTCAGATGCTGAATTTGCTGTCTCTTTGAAACCACCACACTTGTGTAGTCACACAATTGCTCCCGTAATAATACCAACAAAGTTACCATTCTTATCTTTGGTGGCTCTTCCTGTTCCTGGAGTGTCATAGATGGCGTTGCCATCACCCCAGAAATCTGCCTTTGGCCTGTTGCTGACAGTGTCCTAAGCAACATAAAGATACTTGTATAGCCGACACTTGGATTTTCTGGATTTCACCTTGCTCATAAGATGTGGGTTTATCCTGTGAATTTACAGTGCCAGAGTCTAAAAAAGATGAACCTGTTGGAGCTTGCTTATTGCCTCATCTTGGACCCTGGCCTGCATCCTGCTCCATGACTTGACTCTGTTGGATCTTGGCACTGACTTTGGCCAGGACCTAGGGACTGTTCCCTGAAATGCCCTTCAGTTTTACTGGAAGGGGAAACTACAAATAATAGTCATGGGAACCTAACAGTTGCCAAAAGTGAGACTGAGAAAGAAAAGCCTAATGGACAAGCAACAGCATGATGCCTAGAGAAACTGGCTTTTACCTTTACTACCCTGTGCTTGCAACCTTTTAAGTATAAATACAAAGGGAGGGGATTTTATTGTATAGTATCCTACCTGTCATATAATGAAAGAGTTGGAGGTGCTTACTAAAGTATTCTCTGAAGGTGGGAAGTGTCCTGAAAGTACCTAAATAATATCATTTTATGGGAATTCGCTCTTTTGCTTCTGACCAAAGTATTTTATCATTTAGTTTGAACAAAACTAAAAAATTAGATAATAACAACAAAAATCATTTGTCGTGCAATTGAGATATTCTGGGTACCACTAAAAGTGTCTAAATCTGTGCTGAAAATCTCTATAAGTAAGCTCATAGTTTTTCTTGAATTTAAATTTTGATGGCTGCTTTAGTTTTTAATGAAAAAAATATTGAGTTAGTTATTTTTCACAAATACAAAAAAGAAACATTCTGAATTGATTTTTAAGTTACCTTATTTTTGTGTGTGTGCGTGTGTAAAAATAACTCCATCATCTTCTTAAGACTCTGCTTGATTCTATTTCTTAGTTATTCAATTATCTCAAGTCAACTATTTGTAAGGGTAAAAAAATAAAGAATGTTCAGTAGAATGAGCAAGGGGAACTGAGTCACTTTTATTCTGGAAAGAAAGTATCATCCATGGATATAAAGGAATTTCAGCATCTTCAGAATAAGCCCACTGTATGAGGAGAACTTAGATACATGTTATTTATTTACACCATTCCCCTGACATTATTATTTAAAGGGCAACTAAAACTCATCTCTACTATTACACTTAATAGTATATTTTCTAGCATCATTACCTGGTTAAAAGTCATATTCTGTCTGAGAATTTACTTAACATGAGTGAGATTTCGTAGAGTTTAATATGGCATATGTTTTGGCGCAAATCCATTCTTTGGAGAGGTGGCTGGCTAACTTTATAAATAATTAATCTAGATTTTTTCTAATGCATAATATTTTGCGTTAATATGTAGTGTGAGGAGAAAATCACTTCTATTTTTTAAGCATTATTGTTAGGCCCATTTCACCATGAAGTATGTAATAAAAAAATTTAATCTGCTTATATTGTTGCTCTATTCTGCAAGTCTTTAGTCATGTGAATGTATTACTTAAATTAGTGTACCTTCATAAGATTTATAAAGGCAAAATGGTTTCTTATTAAAACATATGCACCCTTCTCGTCCATCACTATTAGTATACTCATAAACTTCTAGTTGGCTTTGGACAGGCACTGGCCTCTAATTATAGTCTATTCAGACGATGCTCAAAATTTTCAAACTTACTTGATTGCAGATGCCATTTTTGAACAGAATTTCATAGCACTGTAATTTAATGGAGCACCATTTAGGAAACGGTGCCTTGAGGCAATACCTTTGTGTTTAAGACAAAATAGAATTTTGAAAGAATTATTTATAAAGCCCTGTGTGTGCCTGAAGAGTAACTGAATTCTGAATTTCATTGTCACAGTTCTAAACATGTGACATATTCCTAGGTGTCTTAAAAGCATAGCAAATCAGGTAGCCGTTGTCCCTGTTTTCATAAGAAAATGAAAAACATCAAGGTCTTATGGGTTCCTAAAATTTTAATATTGATATGATAAACAACAATAAAAAGCAAAGGGATAAATGGAATTATTAAGGTGGGGAATTAGTTATTGAGACCTGGGGTCTTCCTAATATACTCAAAATAATTTAAGTCTAACTCATGAACTAAATGAACAATTCCCATGTGAGAATACTGTGGTTATCTTGTTTATTATTTATCCAGTCACTCTGCCTTTCCAAATCTTGGGCTTTTAATCATTAGAAAAAGCATTTATTTTACTGACATCTCATTCTCATTGTTTCTCTGGATTGCCACATCATACATAGAGGCATTCTAAAATTTTGAACTCCTTTGCTGGTGAAAGCTTTTAGTTACTGAAATACAGCTTTACTTTATGATGGTTGGCTGTCCAAATTTTGTGTAATCCTGAGGGTTTTTTGTTTTGTTTTGTTTTGCCTTATAGGAGGCAAAGACATGTAGTGTGTATTGCAGGAATACTAAGAAAGGAAACTGAAACCATCCCTTGTTATCTGTAACCCAAATTATCTTTTCTTCTATAGTGTAGTATTATAGCTTATAGCCCTATCACTGAAATGCTTATCAATACTATTTATATGCTTATCTGCTGAATAGACTTTACATATTTCCTTAAACACACAACTCAGCATCCCTAAATTACTCTTCTCACCACATTCTAAAGCTTTATTCCGTATACCTCACACTCAAACATTTATTAAACCACATGTCTAACCAACATAAATTGTTATATTGTTATAGATTTTAAAATATGGATGTTTAGTATTTTTTGCTAGTTATCTTTGCATATAATATCATTCCATTCTTTCTAGTGTGATCGAGACCAATGAACCTAAAAATATTGTTGCACTACATAATGGGGCTAAAAGGTGTGTGAAAATCACCTGCATTTAAGAAGCACAAGAGCAAGTGTCCTGACTTTTGACTAATGTTTGCCAGGCTACTAAAACAGCACATTGGACTTTTCCTTCCATACTTCCTACACCCTTTGAGGTAATGAAAATTAAGATTATGCAAAGCCAATCCTTTTAAAGTAGAATGACCCCTTCCAAGTCCAAAATGCATGACAATTAGCAGTCTTCATTGTTCAACACATGCTCTTATGGTGTGTGATTTTCCCTTCTTAGTAATGGGTCTGGTCATAACATACACAAAGATATTAAGGTCAAGAAATTCTGAAGAGAAATGGTTGTTACTTTTGGTCACTGGTACCACCATCCCCTTCTTCCTTCCTACAACTCACTTTTTTCTTGATTTTGTGAGAATCACCTATCTATACTGAATTTTTGGTGCAATAAATGGCATCTTTGATAGTAGCAATTATGTTTTACTTGGAAACTGGCTACACTTTCTATGTAGAATTTTATGCTGATAAAATTTTGTGATTTTTCTACTCCTGTACTTTCCCATTACAATACCTGAACACTTCCACGGATCCATTTTATTTCTCAATCACACTAAAAATTCTGTTTGTTAGATGTATCTAAAGTGAGCATTTAAACTTTTTGGGTGAGCTCTCACTTTAACATAAAGATTTTACCAAATATTTTCTTTTGAAATGGACATTTAGCCTTTACCAAATCTGATTTACAAGGTATATACCCTTTAAAGGAAAATTTAAGTTCAAGATTTGCATTGAAGTCTTTATTTGAATTTAGTATCATGGATTTTACACAATGTCTGTATAAATTGAATCATGCCCTCAAAGAAACTTAGAAGTTGTTTAGCCCAATATTTCACCCAGTGTATTAATATTATCTACTGAATCCACGAAATGTGATTACCCAACTTCATTAAAAGATTTGCAGGCATAGAGTGAACTCACCATCTTACAAGAAGCTCATAGGTTTCTTAGCCAGCTTCATTTTATTAAGTTTAGCCTGAGAGAAAAAGTTCCTATGAATTGTGTTCTTTACCTTTCCCTTAATCTAGAAATTGGCAAAATTCATATCAGAAAGGCAGCCAGAGAGAAGAATGGCACATATGCCCCAAACAAGCAATTATAATAATATTATCACAATGATTTTACTTAATGCCTACTGTCTCAGGCACTATCCTAAATATGTCATGTGTTATCTTGTTTAGTTCATACACAGAAGATAAGTACCATTATTACTTTCTTTTTCCAGGAAAGAACAGAAGTACTGAGACATTAAGTGACTCACCAAAGTTCACAAAGTTAGTAAATAATAGAGATAATGTTTGGGTGTAGACACGCCAGATTCTGCATTTTAATACTTAGAGCATATTCTGAAATCTGAACTAACTGTTCAGGGTCCTAGAAAGAGAGGGCAGGCACCTGCCTAACAACACGAGAGTTCTGCAGTTGAGTTCTGTGTCTTTTTGGGTTTTTTTTTTCTCCTCTTCTCCTTAAACTATGCTGAGTGGGTTGGTTTCTTGCAGCCATGGATCCCTGCCTTTGAAAAAGGTTGTAGATGCAAAGCAAAACATACCACCTTGGAAAATATCTACTGCTTCATGTTAAAACCTTTTCCTCTGAAAACGTCCAAGTTATTACTGAATTTATAATCAAGTATGTTTATGAAAAATTGCACATAGAGATATCACAATATGTTCTGCATTAGAATTAATATTAAGGAGGCAGGCATCAACCAAGTGGTCTTACCTATGGGCTTAGAAAGCAGTTTTTGCCATGCGGTGCTCAAGAAGTTATAACATTTCTTGGCATTTTCATTATCTTGGGAAGTCAATGACTAAGGCTCTTGTCATCAGTGCCTGTTCTTGGTTTTGCAAAAAGAATGCTGTCTATACTTACACCTCTGTAACAAAAGGATATTAGGGTTGCGTGTCTCCTTTGGAAGCAACAGAACATAGGAAATTGGCAAGAGAAAAGGAATAAGAGTCTTGTGTAACAGAGGAGGGATAGGAGGCATGCATTTGTGAGAAAGAGAAATCAAGCATACCTCAAAAGAGAACCATATAGGACTATTAATCAGAAATATAAAATTATGCACAAAAATTCACCCCGCCCCAAATCTTACGGCTTTTGTCTGCTTTCCTTAGCTGTGCAAAGTTGGCCCACTGATTGTACTTACAGGCCAGCTCAAACATGATCTGCTTTGACAGGCCAATCTGAATAGCGGCAGAATATATAATTAAACAGCCTCTGCTTAGGATCGTAGGAAATAGTGAGGCTAAGCTGGAATTGGGTGCCCCATTACTGACAGTTGGAGGGCTTAGCTTTTAGCAGTGTTTCTCAACAGCAAGTCTGATTCAAGAATTGGTGTACCGGGGCGCCTGGGTGGCTCAGTAGGTTGGGCGACTTCCTTCGGCTCGGGTCATGATCCTGGAGTCCCGGGATCGAGTCCCGCATCGGGCTCCCTGCTCGGCGGGGAGTCTGCTTCTCCCTCTGACCCTTCTTCCTCTCATGCTCTCTGTCTCTCATTCTCTCTCTCTCAAATAAATAAATAAAATCTTCAAAAAAAAAAAAAAAAGAATTGGTGTACCATGGTTGACCATTGTTCTCTCAAGTCTAATCTCTCTCTCTCGCTCTTTTCTTCTTCTTCTTCTTCTTCTTTTTTTTTTAATAATGCGTGTTACATGCCCACATTTATGAGCCTGGCTTTCCCAGCCTCATTTTCTTCTGCTATTAGTGTTACTTTATGCCTGTCTCCACATACTGATTATTGGTTGTAGAATTCTCTGACTCCCCAGTCCTCTATGAGAACTGGGGCACAGCCCTGTGTTTTATAGTCTCCTTCCCTGGGGAGAGGAGTCCTTGAACCTCAGCCCAGGAGCTAAAGTCCTGCTACCCTAAAGTGGATCATGTTTGTGGTAACTTCTAGCTGGCCTAGACTCAGGCTATCTCCCATCGTGCACTCTCTATCTATTGGGTCGGGATCCTGATTCATGGTATGGACTCTTCCTAATTATTACTAGTGATTGTCGTATGTCCTCTATTGATCACTCTGACTTGAATGTCCCATTCTCTTTCTGCAACTGTCTAACATATTCACCTTGTACCAGAATTGCCAAACTACTAATTGCTTTCCTCTCGTTCTTAGATTACAAAGCCCTTCAGAGGTGAAATCATGTCTTAGTCTCCTGGGATCCACACAACGTGTTCCCATTGTCTATTTCTTTCTGACAAATTAGAAAGTCTACTTGTGGAATCATTGGCTCATACTCACACCGCCCTGTCTGACTGGGATCAAATTACCATGCTTATATTTGGCACTTCATAATACTAATTAATAAATTATTTTGAAGTTGTTTAATATTGTTATTTCTTTAATAGTATGCCAGAATAGAAGGTCAAAAATCCTCTAATGCCTCTCTTAGAATTTGGTAAAAACTAAGACTTAGTGCAAACTATGCCACTTGGATATGTGGATAAGTGTAGTTTTATTTCAAGTTTTAAGGTATGTAAACATCAACTTTTAAAATTCACTTTATTAAAATATAAAAAAAATTTCCATATAGAAGCTAGGAAATTGTGATTTGTTTTTTATCCTGTATGTTTGTTTGTTTGTTTGTTTGGCAGGGGAGGTGGTCGTAAGGAAGTGGATGGTACATTGAATACTTATTCATATTAATTCAGGATTGGAAATTTGCTTTGCTTTGAGGAAACTATGCATTTCAATTATATTTTCAGTATTTCCTCATATGTTTATAACTTAATCAATTTTTTCCATTCCATCCACCAATCACACACACCTTTGTGTTCTCTGATTCTTCTGATTGAAGTAAATATGAAATTAATGTCATAGTCACCACCAAATTTTACACCCAGAGTGAGAAGGTGGTATAAATATGCTTTGTGCCTCCCAAGGACTTTTGTGTGCTCAAAATAAGGTAAAGTTAAATTGTTAAGGGAGCTAGAAAACTATCTTTTAATGAAGGATAAGCTAACATTAGAAGTATCTACTTAACTACACGTTCAAACATTATTATCGGCCTACTTATATGTTGCTGGGCTGCTGTCTAAACCAGTATAATCTTCCTTCCAGGCCAGAAAATAGGTTTTTGTTCCCCTCCTTACTCATGTTGATTTAAAATGAAACATGCAAATTTGTCAAACATTTTAGTCTGCATATATGATAAAATAAGTCAGACTGTAATTATCATTTTCTGTTATCAAATAAAGTACCTGATAAGTCTTTTATCCATTTTTTCTGTATGAGTGTTTATCTTTTTATTGCTTAGATAGGTTTTTTTATATCTCAAATATTCTGTACATACATATTACAAACACCTTCCTTCAGACAAAGGCATTCTTCTTCATCTTTTGTAGAGTGTCTTTTGATACATTCTGAATTTTAACAGCTGAATTTATCGGTTATTTCCATTTTTTTTGGTTTAATTTGTTCATATCTTGCTTAATACATCCTTCTGAACCCCAAGGCCATAAAGATCCTATCCTAAATGTCTCTCAGCACTGTCCAATAGACTTTTCTACACTGATGGAAATATTTTATATCTGGCACTGTCCAATATGCTAGTCACTAGTCACATGTGGCTTTTGAGCACCTGAGATGTGAAGAGTGCAACTGAGGAGCCAAATTCTTAAATTTCATTGTAAGCAATTTACGTTTAAATGTAAATAGACTCATGTGGCTGTTGGATTGGATAGCACAGCCCCAGATTTGTCTTATCTTAAAGATTTTATTTATTTATTTGAGAGAGAAAGAATGAGAGAGAGCACATGAGAGGGGGGAGGGTCAGAGGGAGAAGCAGACTCCCTGCAGAGCAGGGAGCCCGATGCCGGACTCGATCCAGGGACTCGATCCAGGGACTCGATCCAGGGACTCCAGGATCATGACCTGAGCCAAAGGCAGTCACTTAACCAACTGAGCCACCCAGGCGCCCCAGATTTGTCTTATCTTAAATGGTGATTCATTTACTGTTCATTTTTCTGCATGGTGTGAGGGGAAAATCTCATGTCATATTTTCCTGTGTGGATGACCAGTGCTTTTCCCTACTCCTTTTTTAAATTTATTTATTTACTTATTTTTTTAAAGATTTAATTTATTCATTTGACAGAGAGAGAGGCAGCAAGAGAGGGAACACAAGCAGGGGGAGTGGGTGAGGGAGAAGCGCGCTCCCCGCTGAGCAGGGACCCTGATGCGGGGCTCGATCCCAGGACCCCGGGATCATGACCTGAGCCGAAGGCAGACGCTTAACCATCTGAGCCACCCAGGCACCCAATAGATTTTTTTTTTTTTAATATTTTATTTATTTATTTGACAGAGAGAACACAAGCAGGGGGAGTGGGAGAGGGAGAAGCAGGCTTCCCGCTGAGCAGGGAGCCCGATGCGGGGCTCGATCCCAGGACTCGGGGATCATGACCCGAGCCGAAGGCAGACGCTCAACGACTGAGCCCCCCAGGCGCCCCTTATTTATTTATTTTTAAAAGATTTTATTTATTTGAGAGAGAGAGTGAACCAGAGAGCACATGCGGGGTGGGGGGGAGGCAGAGGGAGAAGGAAAAGCAGGCTTCCCGCCGAGCAGGGAGCCCGATGCGGGGCTCGATCCCTGGACCCCGGGATCATGACCCGAGCCGAACGTAGACGCCCCTGCCTACTCCTGGATAATGCCAGGTTTGGGATACAAAACTTCTGTGTGTGTGAGGGTGAGTGTATATTTATTCCTGGCTTTCTATTCTGTTTCTTGGTGGATTCATCTACCTGGCGCCGGCACCTCTCAGGCACCACAGCTGTGAAATAAACCTTGATATTTAGTA
Organism: Mirounga leonina; assembly: GCF_011800145.1. Lineage (NCBI taxonomy): Eukaryota > Metazoa > Chordata > Mammalia > Carnivora > Phocidae > Mirounga > Mirounga leonina. The sequence continues at coordinate 19,614,928 of NW_023270314.1, read as the reverse complement.
AAGCACATCCCTCTCAATTTGTTCTGGTTTAAAACTGACTTTGCCAGTTCTGCCCTTTGGTCTTTCAATACATTTGAGCTCAGGTTTCAAGTAAAAAAAAAAAATCGGATTTTTCATTGCATTTGAATCAGTACATCAGTTTGGCAGTTTTATGGTATTGAGGCCTTCAGTTCATGAGTATGGTTTAGCTCTCTTTTCACTTAGGGCTTCCTTCATGTCTTGCATTTTTACGAACTCTATCTGAAAAGAATTTGCCATATTTTGTCATATTTTTAAGAAAGAACTATATAATGAAGATATATGCTCTCTTTTAAAATCACATATTTTATATTTTGTGCATATGTATAACTAATTTGTTCTTACATATTTTATCTGTCAAACTGACCAAACTGTCTAATTAACTGTAGTGTTTTATTTGTAGATTTTGCATCCTGTGCAGATAGATATATCTGTAGTCTGTGTATAAAAGGAATTTTGTTTCTGACCTGTTACACAATTTCTTTTTTTTTTTTTAAAGATTTTATTTATTTATTTGAGACAGAGAGAATGAGAGACAGAGAGCATGAGAGGGAGGAGGGTCAGAGGGAGAAGCAGACTCCCCGCCGAGCAGGGAGCCCGATGCGGGACTCGATCCCGGGACTCCAGGATCATGACCTGAGCCAAAGGCAATCGCTCAACCAACTGAGCCACCCAGGCGCCCTACACAATTTCTTTTTCTTGTGCCTTACTGTTTTGCCTCCGACTCAATAAAACATTGTATAGATCTGATAGTAGCAAGCATTCTTGTCTTGTTCCTAATCTCTTACAGTGATAACTGTAAATACGATGTTACAGATTTTTGTTTCATTTTTTGTTGTTTTTATAGATTTTATTCATGAGACTAAGGAATTTTTCTTCTATTTTTAGGTTGTAGGATTTTCAGATGAATTTATGATTTTTCCTGGGTTCTATTAATGTAGTGAATTATGGTAATTGTTTTTTAAATATTTATGTGTGTATATATGTATGAATATATGTTTTCGCTCTCAAGTTTGTGACCTGCTCTCGTTATTCATATGTATTTTAAATTATTTGTTAATAATACAGTGAAAAACCAATGAACCCACTAACCAACTCAAGAATTAGAATATTAATAGAAATTGAAACTTAGCTGTGTTCCTCTCCCTTGCCTCCTTCTTTGCTCCTCATTCTGCCCCCCTCCCGACTCTCCTCAGAGTTAAACACTATTAGAAATTTTATATTTATTATTCATTTGCCTTCTTTTGGTTTGGTTTGGTTTTTTTTTTTTTTTTTTAATTTATTTGCAAGAGAGAGAATGAGAGACAGAGAGCATGAGAGGGAGGAGGGTCAGAGGGAGAAGCAGACTCCCCGCTGAGCAGGGAGCCTGATATGGGACTCGATCCAGGGACTCCAGGATCATGACCTGAGCCGAAGGCAGTCGCTTAACCAACTGAGCCACCCAGGTGCCCCTGGTTTGGTTTTAATAGTAAGTAATATAGGGGCAAAAGTTTTTAATTGTTCAGTCCTTATACAATCCTTCATGGCCTCTTACTCTTTAATCACATTTTACTCCTTTCCTTTTTAAAGCATACTTAATTTATATTTTCTGTTTAATAATTTTGTTGTCTAATGTCTTTATGGACCTGATTCTCCATCTGTAGTTTCTCCTGGTTCTTGCTTAATAACGCATTATAAATAAGCATTGCTTGGATCTTCGTTATGTGGGAATTATTTGAAGTTTGAACTAAGCTGGGTTCCCGGTTGAGAGAATTTATGTTTCCTTTTGCCAGGACCTAGGGCATTACCCAACACTGTAAACTGTTTTTAGATATTTGAACTACCTCGATAATATGAAATGGGCTGCAGAGCCATGTGAGAGATGACTATTGGTCATGAATCATCGGGTGATTTTGATTTTGTTCCCCTTCACTGGTGCCAGGTTTAGAGGCAGACTGGTTTTTTTGCAGTTGCCAGCTTTGTGTTGGGTGTGTGTGTGTGCATATGTGTGTGCATATGTGTGTATATGTGTGTGTACTGTTGCAAACTTATTTCTGGTACAATGACGATATAGTTTTATTGGATTACAGGAAGGCATATCACCTTTTGGACTTTCCATCTCTGGCTGGCTTTGGGAGCTGTGATCTATCACGAGCACCCTTTGGGCTGTGAAATGTCAAGTCCAAGTCCACCCCGTTCATCAAATGTCCCAGGAGAAAACCCGAGTAAAGTACTCCTCTTAACCATCTGGTTTCCCCTTTCAGTTAGTTTTATTCTCTGGATATTTCTTTCTATCTATTTTTCCTATTTTATGTGCAATTTTTAATTGCTTCCCATGGAGGGATTTTTTATACTAAAAAGTGCAGAGACTTGCACAAATTAACTCAAGTAATAAACTCAGTAATTGGAAATACAAAGGGATTTCTTAGAGCCCAATTTCAGGAAGTATAATCAGATCTTGCTGGAATGGTAATGTAAGGCTAATTGTCCCCCATGATCTACCCATTTTGCATTTTGTTGCAATGCTAAATGACCTTACACTTCTAGTGTCCAACACAGTTCACCATGTGGTTCTTCAAATTCTTGAGATAGAAAATAAAATTGTCTTAGCTTCACCTATAGATAATAGTAAGGCGGCAGACTATTTCAGGACAGTATATCATAGTGGTTAGAGTTCAGGTTCTGCAGCTGGACTGGCTGGATTTGAATCTCAGCTCCAAATCCTGCTAACCTTGTAATCTTAGGAAACTTTCTTAATGATTCTGTGACTGTTTCTTCATCTGTAAAGGGGGATGATAATGATAGTAACTACCACATAGTAGTGAGGAATAAATGAATTACTATCTGTGAAAAGTAATAAGAGTGATGCCTTGTGTATGGTAGCTACTCAGTAAATATTATTTCTTTCCCTTCACTTGATGTAACCCTTGGTCCAATTGGCTGTGGCCTGGGGTTAGGATCATGTAGTACAAGCCTGTCTAGGTGTGTTCCATCATCACCATCAAGAAGCAAAGTGAAAGAAGGGGAGGCAATAGCAAATACATCGAAAGTAGACTGGTGAATTAGAAACAAGACAACTTGTCAGTTTGGGGAAAAATTTTTTTATGTAATTTCCTTTACATAAAAATATGCTTGAATCATAAAATGGTTACCTAAAGAGAGATTCTTCTTAAAATTTTACATTGATTGATGTGTATTATGTATAATATTTCACAGCTGATATTTTTCTAATTTCAATTTATCATATATTTAGTGCCTCTGGACTTTCAAGCTCACAGCTGATGACAACTTGCTCAGACTGAGTAACAGGGGAAACAAATTTTGTTTGGTAAGAACTAAAAGGGTATATAGATAATAACCAGGACAGTTTTAATTTCTTTGCTAGTGAGTAAAATAGATTTAACTTTCCATCTGAATATATATCATGTGGAAGTTCAGTGTGTACCAACAAGAGACTTTGTTTTTACAACGTTTATAAATATTACTTAACACAGTTTTTTTCCTACTCTCAAGAACATGGAGAGAAGTTGTTTAAAGTACTTGACCTTTAAATGCAGAGTGTATAAATTAATTCATGTTATTACTTCAGTTTCACAGCTGAGTTGACTTATAAATAAAACTTTTCCCTCATTAGAAATGAAGCCCATCTTGCAGCTCCCTGTAGGTCTCATATCACTTACACCATGCTATGCTTCATATGTTGACCTGGCACCCAAGAGAGTTTATGCACAATTGGTGAATTAAACCAGAAATAATTTCCTGTGGCATTATGTCATAACCTCAATGATAAAAAAATCCATTAATGTCTTTTGCATTTAATTAGAAAAATTTAAATGAATCCTTTCAGAAGTACATAAAATTTGATAGGTCACTATTTAGATTTCTTGTGCGGTAAAAAGTACTTATCTCTTTCTTATGTAAACTGTGTAATCATGTAATTATCTATGTCTGTGTGTATGTACTAGTCTTTTGATTTTTATTTATTTATCTTGTCATGTCAGATGTTTGTAATTAATTTTGCTAGAGAGAAACTTTGGCCTCTGAGGAAAGATTTTTTACCTTTAAGTAATGACATACTTTTGCCCACAAAGCTGCAGAGGAAGTAAGATATGAGGACTCTCTCTGGATAAATCCATCATTTTTACTTAGTTCCTGTTTTTTTTTTTTTTTTTATACATCTGACAGTCTTCCTCCCTATCTTTGGGTCCCTCACAGACTTCACTTTTTTTTTTTAATCACCCAACACCATTTATTTCTGAAACATCTGCTTTTTTCTTTCCTTACTCATTTTTCTTTTTTCAGTGACACACCTGTCTTCAGAGTTTCATCTCGGCCCTTCCAAGCTGATATTTTCCAGGTTTTCAAATCTTGCCCTAATTGACCTCTTTTGATTCAGTCCTGCATGGCCATTGCCTCTGTGCTGTTCGCCTACTTATTGCTGTTCTTCCATCCATTAATATCTACCCAATCTTCCACATTGGAAACACAAGGTTGTTCTTGACACTTCTATCGACATCCAAATTTTCATCAAACCCTTCAGACTCAATAACCCTCTTCTCTCTTTTATAATTCTCCACATTACCCTCAAAGCCATTGTACCAAAAATTAATTATTTCCCTCCCATGCTTAAAAATTGACCCTCCATTTACTGTTGTAACCCTTAGCTTTCCTTTTACTGTCAAGCGCTATTATACATTTTCAGTCTTCATTCTTGCCCCTTCTGATCATATAGCTAATGATTCAGGGCCCTTCAAGAACTATGACTTTGAGTATTCTGCTCTTTATATCTGAAATGACCTATTAAACCTTTTCCTGCTTATCTTTCATGACTACATTCAATTGTCACTTCCTCTACAAAGTAAAGGGAGCCTTTATAGCTTTCATGGGAACTTAATTAATGTACCCCCATTGTAGCTTTTGGCACATTGACTGTAATTATATGCTTGTATAATCCATCACCCCCACCATGTAGTAAGGGGAAAATGCATCATATTCTGTGTGTGTGTGTGTGTGTGTGTTTTAATTTAGCACTTAGCTTAGGGCCTTACATATAGTAGGTCCTCAATTATTGACTAAATGAATCAATTAATTAGTGTCCTACTCAGCACTCAGATTAAATTTTTCCATCATTAAAGATGGAAATAGGGGCGCCTGGGTGGCTCAGTTGGTTAAGCGACTGCCTTCGGCTCAGGTCATGATCCTGGAGTCCCGGGATCGAGTCCCGCATCGGGCTCCCTGCTCAGTGGGGAGTCTGCTTCTCCCTCTGACCCTCCTCCCTCTCATGCTCTCTGTCTCTCATTCTCTCTCTCAAATAAATAAATAAAATCTTAAAAAAAAAAGATAGAAATAATTTCTTTCTTTGGGGTGTCTACGTGGATCAACTGGTTAAGTGTCTGACTCTTGATTTCAGCTTGGGTCATCATCTGAGTTGTGAAATTGAGCCCTGTGTTGGGCTCTATGCTGGGCTTGGAGTCTGCTTTAGATTCTCTCTTTCCCTCTCCTTTTGCCCCTCTGGCCCCCCCCACTAGTGAGCTCTCTCTCTCTCTCTCCAAAAAAAAAAAAAAAAAAAAAAAAAACCAATTAGAATTTCTTTTTTTTTTTTTTTAAGATAGAAACAATTTCTCAAGACTATGTTGATTCTTAAAAGACTGTTCTCTGTTTTCATTTATATGACTTGGAGGTCAGTTTGTCTGTTAGTCAAACTATCTGCCTATTCATCTGCCTTCGTTAGTTGTGCTGTTGTAACAAAATTTCATAAACTGGTGCCTTAAACAACAGCCATTTATTTCTGCCAATTCTGGAGGTTGGGAAGTCCAGGATCAAAATGCTAGTTCCTGGTAAGAGCCCTTTTCCTGGCTTCCAGATAGCCGTCTTCTTGCTGTGTCCTCACATTGAGTAAGGAAAGAGTTAAAGTATAGGCAGAGGGAGGTAGGGGGCCCAGGACTAGGCTCTGAAACTATTCCTGGCAGGTAGAAGCGCTGAGACAGAGTGAACAAGAAATAAGGAAACAGACCACCTGGCCTCGGATGGTCAGGAGTATTTTTCTTTGGCAGCTACAGTGTATCACAGAAAATGACCAAACCTCAAAGAATTAAGTCACTAAGGGTGTTATCAATAGTCTGCGCTCAAACCAAGATGGCACAAGAATCTCAAGGCCACAAGCTTCCCAGTCAGTTCTCAGTAAAATACTGCCACCAAAAGCCCTCAGTGGCAACCCATTCAGGACCCCTCTCCGTCTAGACAGCTGCTTCTTTCCTTTCTGCTCTCACCTTCACTTAGTAAACTTTCACTTCACTTCACCCTTTTGTGTTCCTGAAATTCATTCTTTGACAATGTGAGTCAAGAACCCTGTGATCCTGTAACATATATGGTTCCCTGAACAACATGATGGGACAGAGAGCCAGACACAGAGACAAAAAGAGAGAGGAGAAGAACAAGTTCTCTGGTCTCTTCTAAGGACACTAATCCCATCATGAGGACCCCCACCCTTGCACCGCCCAGGACCTCATCTAAACCAAATTACCTCCCAAAGGCTCCACCTTATAATGTCATCATAATGGGGATTATGGCTTTAACATATGAATTTGGGAGGGGTTCACAAACATTTAGTCCATAACATTTTTCACCTGACTGTATCTGTCTGTCACCATCTTTGCCATATGCAATGATAGAACAGTACTCAAGTTTTCCCAGTTTTCTCAAATGATAATAATCAAATTTTCTATCTAGAAGCACTGTGCCTGACTATTAAAATGATATGCCCTTCTCATATTTGTTTAAAATACTATATTATGACTAATGTCCATATTATACATTAAAGTACAAAAATTAGCTACTCATAACTAATACAATGAAAGAAAATAGTTTTCTGAGCAACTTTTATTTTTTTTAAGTTTATTTATTTATTTACTTGAAGTAATCTTTACACCCAACGTGGGGCTTGAACTCATAGAGTTTGCACGCTATTCCCACTGAGCCAGCCAGATGCCCCTGTTTATGAGCAACTTTTAAATGGAAGTGGTTGATGATATTTATGTCATTGCTATAAAAACCTTCCTCCACAAAGTATTTCAGAATGTGTGCCTAGGGTAGAGTTTCTTAAACGTCACATTTTATTGTCATTTCCCAAATATGTTATACAACTTTCTGTATGCAGACTTTTGATCTATCAATTTAGTATCTTTTCTTCTGCAGTCCTTACCTGTTGCTACTATGCCTGTCCTTCAAGGGCAGCTTAACTTCCATACTTTTTTTTTTCCCAAGGTTTTTATTTTATTTTATTTTATTATGTTATGTTAATCACCGTACATCATTAGTTTTTGATGTAGTGTTCCATGATTCATTGTTTGTATATAACACCAGTGCTCCATGCAGAACGTGCCCTCTTCAATACCCATCACCAGGTGAACCCATCCCCCCACCCCCCTCCCCTCTAGAACCCTCAGTTTGTTTCTCAGAGTCCATAGTCTCTCATGGTTCATCTCCCCTCCTGGTTCCCCCCCTTCATTTTTCCCTTCCACCCTTTTTAATCATGCATATCCTCATGACCCCAGCAAGAGTAATCTATTTCCCCCTTTGAATTTTCATAACACTCACTGATTGAATAATATTTAGAACTCATTGTATATTATCTTGCTTTTTAAAATTTTCATACATTCCATGTAAACTTTCTGAAGAAAAACATTTACATCTTTTTATGCTATATAGGAGGCACTAAGGTGCCTCTTCTATAGTAGGTCCAAGTCAACAGTTTTTGAAACAAGGAACAAAGGAGTATGAACTGGATTGGCCTTGTGGGGATTTTGATACTTCCTGATTCTCCTTTGCTTCTCTCTATGCTCCACTGAAAGCTCCGCAGAATGGTAGCTTCCTGTTGTTGTCACTTTCCTTGATGTGCATTTCCTCTTGGGAAACCCACAGTCTTTGCTTGACCTTGAGCATTATTCTAACTTAACATCAAGTTGCATATATTAATTCACTAGTGGGACACTCTGAAGATAGGAGCAGATTGTCTGCCTTTCATAGGTTAAAATGTAATCCAGAACATTTTGCAGATAGTAGCAGTTTGACATAGTTGGAAGATCATGCTTTAGAAGCGCTGTTTACCAGTGGTATGAAAATTGGCAACTTGCTAAACCTCTTTGAGGCTCTTTCCTCACTTGCAAAAGGTGGGTGGTAAAACCTCTCAGCAGGGTTGTTGAAAGTATTGAATGACACACATAGAAAATACTTGGCTTATACTGGGTGCTCAAAACAAGTCAGCTGTTTATTCCATGGATAAACAATTAAAATGATTCTTACTTAGCACAGAATCAAATAGCACTATGAGAAAATCTAATACAGTGTCTCTATGACTTTGCATTTTGGAAGTTATCATGTCAATGGAATATGTATGCATTTAATCTTTAGTAGAATTATTGTATCACAGTATCTATTTCATAATAAACTTATCAGAATTTAATCTTTCCTGGTACTCGTTAAAGGCTACGCCAAATCTCTGATAAGAAGATAAAATGATTAAAATCATTGGTTTCATGGTATCCCTAGGGGTAAGGCCCTCAGTTTCCTTTCTGTTAAATCAGATATATAGAAACATATATTACATTTGTTTCAAGGACAAATAGCCAAAAAGTTTGACTGCATTGTATTGTATTCTTTTGTATTGTATGCTATATGTATTGTATTCTTTTTCAGTAGGAGGTGTTTATAGTTACGTATTAATCACTTAGGTAATCATAGCTTAATTTTGGTTTAAAGTCAAAATTAGTAATGTTTCAGAATAGGTCAAGGTGACGTAGGGATTGATAGAATGTGCTTTCAAGCGACATCAATTTGGCTTCCTGAGGAGTTTGACCTACTACAAGGCTATTCCTTCTACTGTTATTAGGAATTGAGTTTGTTTTCTTATGAATTTGGACTCAGAGCTTAAGCAAAAATAGAGTTCTTCTGCTGCTAGAATAGGACTTTGGGAAAGAAAGAGATTCCATTCTGGGCATTTGTTTATAGCAAAATGTCAAGACAGTTACCTACCGGAGACAAAACTCAAGACTCTGAGATAGGTGGAGACATCTGCAGGAAAAGAAAATTGCTACTGGATTCAAGGCCAGGAAATATTATGGTCCATGCTATCTGTTGTGTGTTATTATATATACCTGCCTCACTGATCATGTAAAACATATCTTGAGTGCTTTACATATTCAAAGCATTGTGTTACATAGAGGCGGTTGGGAAAATAAAAATAAAACCTGGTCTGTGCCCATAAGGAGGTTAAATTACTGTGTGTGCATTTGCATGCATGTTTGTATGGTGTGGGGAGAGTTAAATAAGCAAATACGTGACTGCAGTGTAATACAAGACAGAGAGAGAGGAGTAAAGTGAATTAAACCTAAATGCTAGAGTTTGGTATTCTTTCACTTTTAGGCACATTTAACAAAATGTTATTTTGAATTTGTAACTTTAATTGGAAAAGGGTGGGAGTCAATTTTCCAACCCTGATTCTTTTTAGATTCTTCAAACTAATCTGGGTTTCTCAGCCTCAGCGCTATTGATATCCTGGACTAGGCAATTTCTTTTATGGGGCACATTTAGAGGCATCCCTGGCCTCTACTTCGGGTTGGGCCACAGTATTTAAGGAAATACTCGTTCTCAGGGCCATGTAAGTTTAATCTTGTGCTTCCATGACCCTAAGAATGGGTGATTGTCTCCTCAAATGTTAGGTACCTCCCTTGATTCACCAGAGTCTAGGACTGCCTCTGTCCCCTAGAAGCCAGTAACATCTTCCCAGTTGTCATAGCCAAATATGTCTCTAAACAATGCCAGATGTCCCCTGGGCACCAAAATGGCCAGCAGTTAAGAACCACTACAATCTAACTGGAATAACTCAGCATATTTTCATTTTCGTTTGTAAAATGTCCAGAAGAACAGCCAGCAGTGTGACCTTTTTTGTACTTAAGGTAGCAACTAAATACAAGTGTATTTTGGGCAGCATATGAGTGGCTGAAACACACTTGGTACTCAGAGTAGCAATACAGGTATATTTTGGGCAGTGCAAGCATTTGCAGGGAGAGCTATGGAAAGAAACTGCTAGGGGCGCCTGGGTGGCTCAGTCGGTTAAGTGTCTGCCTTCTGCTTAGGTCCCGATCCATATCGGGCTCCCTGCTCAACGGGGAGCCTGCTTCTCCCTCTCCCTCTGCCCCTACCCCCCCAACCTCTGCTCATGCTCTCTCTTTCTCTCTCAAATAATAAATAAAATTTTGTTTAAAAGTTAGAAACTGCTGGGCGCCTGGGTGGCTCAGTCGGTTGAGCGACTGCCTTCGGCTCAGGTCATGATCCCAGGGTCCTGGGATCGAGTCCCACATTGGGCTCCCTGCTCTGCGGGGAGCCTGCTTCTCCCTCTCCCACTCCCCCTGCTTGTGTTCCCTCTCTCGCTGTGTCTCTCTCTGTCAAATAAATAAATAAAATCTTTAAAAAAAAAAAAAGTTAGAAACTGCTGTGACTAATGGGTTGATGGACATTGGCATTAGAAATAGACAAAGGTTTGTAATCTTTGGGTTACTTACATGTGAAGGATCCATCCTGTCATTAATAATATACCTGAATTCTAGGCCTTGGGTGCATTGAAGAGGAATACTTCTGCGTTAATCTTGGGTTGGAGGTGACAAGATTTCCAGGTACATTATCTTGGTCCTTGTACAAAGCTTAAAAAATCTACAGTGGGCTGGATACTTTATTTTCTTTTTACAAAATTAGGCAGTCTTCTTGGTTAATACTTCATTATGCCATGTATATTTGTTATTATCAGTTCTGCTCTTCCCTGCTCTATTTTCTTGGACTCGGGGAAGTTGTGGCACTTGGGCAATTGCAGTTTGTACAGTGCGGCTGCCGATAAGGTTCCAGATTCATTAGACCCTAGTGGGCTGCTAATCGTATCAATTAGTGCACAATCAAAAAACCACATCATAGCATATGCGGTCTATTTCCATGGTAAGGGTTAAATAAGAGTGATATGGTTACTTAATGTTTAGCAATAGACTTTATTTCCAGGAATTCCAGGAGTCTCTCATCCAATGATGTGTCAAGTAGTAGCATGTTGCTTCATATTTTTTGTATCACTTCCTGCGAAAGTTGGTACATGCTCATAATAATAGCAAATTAAACAGCTGAGTTTCACAGCTCACAAACTTCTGCCAGGCAGTGTCCTCTGTGTTTTATTTGTATTTATTTCTCAGTCACAATTAGTGGTGGTGAACACTATATTCCCCATTTAATGGATTTGGAAACTAAACTGAGCAAGGTTCATTAACTTGCCCATAGTCACGTGGTTAGGATCACTTGATTTCAGGTCTCCCAACTTTGGAGTCTATGTTACTAAATGTGACTTCAGAGCAACTTGACACAGCCTTACATACACGTTACACACCTTGCAAATCCTCTGCGATTATACTGGTAGGTACACAATAAGTGCCCAGTGAATTCCAGTGCATTTCAGTGTTATTTATTTTTACATTTTTATTCCGAATGGTATCTAGTGAATGATGGGACACTAATGTCTCCCTCCCTCCTCACCTCCTTCCCTTCCCTTCTTCCTTCTTTTATTTCTTTCTTTCTGCAGGGACAGTGCTTAGCAGTAAATTCATTGAGGAAAGGGTGGAATTCAATTAAGAGATTGTTCCTTGCCTATTGTGTTTCCCCAGATTCTAGTGCCGCTGATGCACTGAGAATGAAGGTACCCCTTTGGAACCATTCCTATAGCTAGTGTTCGTGAAAATTGTATAGTGCCACCAGAATTCTTTTGCTGAAGCCTGAGGCTAGAATATTGTCTCACCATTATTTATTATTGTCATGGAGCCCTTAGCTTTTGCCATTAGAAACTATACTTACACTAAAGGTGTTACAGCTGGATGTATGCGCTCCAAATTCTCATTACATGCTGCTGACCTTTCCCTATAAATCTCAGCTTGGAGTTATCAGCTTTCTACTTGTTGGCCCTAATTGGAAAGTTCTCTGCTATATCCAGGTACAAAATGTACTATCAGAGCTTGAATTTCTGCCCCATATTAACATTGCCTTTGTGACTTATTTCCTCAATTCTCTTTCCATTGGTAATCCAGCTGAAACAAATTCCTTAGTTTTATATACAAATTGAGCTTATGGTAGAACACATTACAAATCATGCAGTGCAATAGATGAGAGAGCACAGTCTAATACTTTTACCATTAGAGGATATTAAAATATCCTTTTCTAATTAATTACTTGCATGCCATTTTTCTCACTTAATAATCTAGAAATAATTTCATGAATTTTTCAGCAGTCATTTTACAGTTTGAAAATCCAAGTGTCAGGTATACAATAGCAAATTTCATGAAGGGTTTCCAGGGAGTTCTTTTATAGTTTCCTGAAACCTACCTACATTTCAGGTGGATTCTCATTTGGCAAGATTTGTGTAATTCAAAGATGGCAGAGAGAATGTTTGTGACTTGATTCATCTGTCTATGAGAAAAAAAATATTTCCCTGAGAGAATCCTTCATATTTCCCATTCAAGTCATTTGTTGAAGCTGGTGGGTTTCCCAGTGGTTTAATACCATGTTCCTCCTACAAGGTAGGGATCCTATGTATTGTACTTAGAAACTCTTAACCACTCAAACATCCCTGTTACAGGTTTTTCACATATATTAATAATGATATACTAGAAATCAGTATTACAAAGATCCACCTTAAGTGCAAACTTAGAAGTAATTTGTTTTCAGTGCAGATTTAAATATTTAAATACTTAAACATTTATTTCACAATCTCAGTTAAATAGCACTTACTTTGAAATAATTGTGTAGGGTATGCTGGATGTGAGTTCTGTTCTTCTTAGGCTTTGATTTATTTACTTTCTATTAAAAACAGATTCAACAGTTCACATAAGTGACCTTGAGCTTCATGAGCTCATGAGATAAAATGATCAACACTGTATAGGTTCTAAATTAAGACCTAGGTAGAATTATAGGGACCGTGGGCAAATTCACCTGGAGACAGTAGGCATGTTAAAAGATAAACTGGGGCGGGCGCCTGGGTGGCTCAGTTGGTTAAGCGATTGCCTTCTGCTCAGGTCATGATCCTGGAGTCCCGGGATCGAGTCCCGCATTGGGCTCCCTGCTCGGCGGGGGGTCTGCTTCTCCCTCTCCCACTCCCCCTGCTTGTGTTCCCTCTCTCGCTGTGTCTTTCTCTGTCAAATAAATAAATAAAATCTTTAAAAAGGAAAAAAAAAGATAAACTGGGGCACCCAGGGGGCTCAGATGGTTAAGAGTCTGCCTTCGGCTCAGGTCATGATCCCGGGGTCCTGGGATCGAGCCCCGCATCGGGCTCCCTGCTCGGCAGGAAGCCTGCTTTTCCTTCTCCCTCTGCCTCCCCCCCACCCCGCATGTGCTCTCTCGTTCACTCTCTCTCTCAAATAAATAAAATCTTTTAAAAATAAATAAATAAGGGGCGCCTGGGGGGCTCAGTCGTTGAGCATCTGCCTTCGGCTCGGGTCATAATCCCGGGGTCCTGGGATCAAGTCCCGCATCGGGCTCCCTGCTCCTTGGGAGCCTGCTTCTCCCTCTGCCTCTCTCTCTCTGTCTCTCATGAATAAATAAATAAAATCTTTAAAAAAAAAAAAGATAAAGTGAGGCACATTAAAAAATTTAACAGTTTATTTGAGCAAAAATCTGTGGAAATGGGGCAGCAGCAAAGTGCAAGTGGTTAAGAGCACTCCGTCAACAAGAATATGGGGAGAGACTTTTACAGAGAAAAGGTGGACGCGAAGTAAGGAAATTATTGACTGGTTGTAACTTAAAGCCTAGCTGGCTCTTTGTGATTGGTTGTCTATGACGTTTGATTTTGCAACCTTGGGGCATCTACAGGCTGAGATTTCAGTTGGCTTATGGAGGCCGCCATGGTATCAGAGCTACCTCAGTCCAATGGTCTCCTTGTCTAATTAACAAATAGTAGTACATACTTAAGGATATACATTCTGAATTTGATTACATGAATTTAAGATCAGAGATTTCAGCTTTCAGGTAGCACCAGACACAATGTATTAATCTAAATTTTATTCTCTGAGCATATAGACTTACTATTTTTCAGATAGTTTGCATATTAGGAGAAAATAATTCCTGATTGGAAATAATTTACAAAATTCTGTTCCTATTTCCTATATGGGTCCATACCAGTCAAATACCACTGACCTCTTTATTCATTTCTTCATAGAGAAAATTGGGGTCATACTAATGGTTGAGAATAGTCAGCTTCAGCCCTTTCCATATTAAAGAAGAAACTTTCAACCAAGTCACACTACTCAATTGTAAATCTAGTCTCTTCTGGTTTGGTAGAAATTCTCTTTCTCTGTTTTCTCCTTCCTCTTTCTGTTTTAGCATTTCTCTATAAATAGAAATGTATCCTACTCTCATGGTCATTGCCTTTTTTAGTTGCCATTATTTTCCAATCTTGTGTTTCTTATTTTATGGAATTCAAGACAGAGGAAGAATTTTTAAAATAAAGTTTTTATTTTTTTAAAAGATTTTATTTATTTATTTGACAGAGAGAGACACAGCAAAAGAGGGAACACAAGCAGGGGGAGTGGGAGAGGGAGAAGCAGGCTTCCCGCTGAACGGGGAGCCCGATGTGGGGCTCAATCCCAGGACCCTGAGATCATGACCTGAGCCGAAGGCAGACACTTAACGACTGAGTCACCCAGGCACCCCTAAAATAAAGCTTTTAACAATACTCTTTTCTGTTGTCCATTACAATGGCTTAATAATTTTTTCTGAAAAAAATTAATAATGCTATGTGTCATACAGGTACTAAGCTGTCTGCAAGTAATATATCATTTTATTCTTTCAGTGACCTATGAGGTATAACCATTTTAAAAATGCAAAGATATTGATTTTCAGGGGTTACCTAAATTTTCCAAATTCACATGTTCATTAGTGGTTGACTAAAGACAAAAAAACAGATCCTGACTCTTAATTTTTAAATAGTCTACAATTCTTGGATAGCTTAGCATTAAACATTGATTGAATCTTTACTCCAGTCCATCAAATATAAATACCAACATCTTTCCATGATAGTGTTTTAGAAGAAAAATTTTTTACAGGTTTCTAAAAAAGTGGCCCAGAATCTCTGATAGTTCTTTTTTTTTTTTTTAAATCTCTGATAGTTCTGTTTGCTTATAATTAATGCAGGAAACGTGATACTTACTACTTAGATGAATATCAATTTATAAGAACAGTGTAGGTATTTTCATGTGTCCTGATGGGTTATTACATATTTCTATACCTTTTCTATTAATAATTGATTTGCATTATACTACAAATATTGACATGATTTGAGTTAGAAAAATTAATTCTTATTTCAGCATTAAATACTGATTTAACAGCTTGTAATCCTGTCTGGCTTTTAATCTATCGCCGAGAAGTATCAATTTGGCAATACATACGCGAGCAAACTTTATAACCCTTCTGGTTCAAGGGCTTTGACCTTAAAGTCTTTAAAAGAATATGTTGATTTTATTTTCCAAAGATTTTTAGCAATTCCAAGACTTGATTCAGGATTTGAAAGCTGATTTTTCATAATGGTCTTGTAATTGTTACCACCATTCTTTGGTTTTATTATCCCCTAGTCTGAAAATAAGTTTTTAGTTTGCTCCATCAATTTTTTTTTCTTTTTTTTTGGATACAGAACAGTGTTGTTGTGCCCCTGTCTTGATTCTTTTCTTATATTGTTTTTACAGATATTACTGTTCATAAGCAATAAAGCAAACACAAAACAACCTAAAAGTACAACACAAAACTCTTTGCAACAGTGAGGGAGTTGAAACCATGCTGTATAACCAAGGTAATGTAGCAAGAGGCAGTATTGCCAATAAGGAATAGCACCCATTTTCACTGGATCATTCTCTTCAATAGGCTTACGATTCACATCTCTACTTAGAGCAACATCAGCAGCCTGTTGACCTATATTTCAGCCTTGTGCCAAATTTAAGTGGTTGTAAGGAAACCCGGGAATCTTGCTAGAAATATAGGAGACGTTGGACTTCTATATTAAATAAGCAGACCAAAATGACATTTGTGATTTGTTCTTTGTTTTTAATATTTAACTTTTGGGGGTAATTTCATGATTTCAACTTATACATTTGATTTAAATTTTGATGAATGTCCCTTTTTATCATTTGAAATAAAATCTTACATGAACTTGAGCTCTGCATTCTGACGAAAAAAAAAACTTTAGAATTTTATTTTCCTAAACATCGTGATCATTATTTTTGTTTGCTACAAGAAATTAAATGATTGAGATTCTGGGTAAAAAAAAAATGGTGCTTTCTCTAAAATAATCTTGGATTTTATCTACCCAGATAACAGGAGGATCCCTGCCACCGTTGGCTACTAAAACTATTTATCATGCCAAGTGCTTGCAATTGTGTAGAATTTTTTTCAATGATATTTTAATTTTTTACCATTTGATTGACAGATATGATGGAAGTCACTGGTGGCTCCTTAAAAACAAGTGCTGCCATGTATTAACAACTGAAAATACCCACCTTTCATCTTGACAGTCTAATAAAGAGCCTAATATAACACCCAGTGCTCCATGCAGAATGTGCCCTCTTTAATACCCATCACCAGGCTAACCAAATAATGAATCATGGAACACTACATCAAAAACTAATGATGTAATGTATGGTGATTAACATAACATAATAATAAAAAAATAAAGAGCCTAATATTCTAAATGTCTTTTCCAATTTTTTTTTAATTTAAAAAGGGAATATTTTGGTGCTCAGTCCAAGTTCTCTCAGGAACCTTTAAACTGACATAGTGCCAGTTTTTTGAGAGGAACTGCATGTATGAAAAATGACTTGTATGGGTGAACTGAGAAGTCTAACATGGTTTCTAGTTGAACAAAACATGGAGGGCAACATCTGTATAGAAATTCTTTTTTTAGTTTATGTATATATGCACTTCCACATAACATATACACGTACATAGTATTTGAAACAATCTTATATAAATTTTGTAAGCTTGAATTTCTCGGTCTGTAAATTGGAGATGTGAAGGCTGCCAGGATGCATGGTAATGAGAAATATGGGAAACATACAAAGTATTTACCTGGTAAATCTGTATCCTACCCCCACCTCCTCCATCACAGAGGCCTTCCCTAGTCAACTAGCTCAAGGAGCCATTTCCCCCACTCCTTTACTTTATATAAAGCAATCCTTTTAATTTGTCTGTATCCCCTACTAAGGCAGAGACATTGTGTATTCATTTGCCACCAAATTCTCCTGAGTTAGTCTTATACAGAGTATGCATTTTGGAATATCATGACTGTATCCAAGTGACCTGAAACACTGAATAAAATATAAGAAAACAGGTATTTCCTAACATTGCCTTATATGGTGTTAAGAGAAAAAATGTTTGAATTTACAGATTTAAAAAAATTATAATGTTAAGTCCTCTTAAACACAATCTAAAACAAACTCTTTCCTACTCATTTTTATACTGGAAACATCTTTTTGAACTAATGTAACAAAAGAGTTGGTTTTTTTTTTAATTTAAATTCAATTAGCCAATGTATAGTACATCATTAGTTTTTGATATAATGTTCAATGCTTCTTTAGTTGCATATAACACCCAGTGCTCATCACAGCACGTGCCCTCCTTAATGCCCATCACCCAGATACCCCATCCCCCCACCCACCTCCCTTTCTGCAACCCTCAGTTATTTCCCGGAGTCCAGAGTCTGTCATGGTTTGTTTCCCTCTCTCATTTCTTCCCCTTCACTTTTCCCTCCCTTCCCCTATTGTCCTCTGCACTATTCCTTATGTTCCACATATGAGTGAAACCATATGATAATTATCCTTCTCTGACTGACTTATTTCACTTAGCATAATACCCTCCAGTTCCATCCATGTCGATGCAAATGGTAGATATTCATCCTTTCTGATGGCTGAGTAATATTCCATTGTATATATGAACCACATCTTTATCCATTCATCTGTTGAAGGACATCTCAACTCTTTACACAGTTTGGCTAAAAAAAGAGTTTCAAAGTAAATTTGCTGCCTTAGCGTTTGCTATATGAATAGATGATCGTTTGTTGTATTGCTTCATACTGGCCCTCAGGCCTGGAACGCACCTCCCCTTGTCCTTTTAGCTCCTTGTTTCCTCTTTATCTTCTAAGAGCCATTGCTTTCCAGGATTCTGTCCCTGTCCATCACTTACTTCAGGCTAGTTAGATATCCCTTCTCTGTTTTCATAAAGCCGTGCACATGGTTATTTCACTTACCACATTTTTCATAACTGTTTCTAAGTTTGCATTCCCTAATTAGATTGTGAGCTCTTGCAATTGTGTAGGATTTTTTTCAATGATATTTTAATTTTTTACCATTTGATTGACAGATATGACGGATACTAGAGACCATACTGTTTCCTCTTTGTAACTCTGTAATCTAACATAGTATCTGGCATATAGATTTTGCTACTATATCAAAATTCCATAGACTGGGAAGCTTATAAACAAAAGACATTTATTTCTCACCGTTCTGGAGGCTGGAAGTCTGAGATCAGGGTGCCGGCGTGGTCAGATGGAGGCCCTCTTCTGGGTCATGGATTTCGTGTTGTATCCTCAAATGGTGGGAAAGACAAGGTAGCTCTAGAGCCTCTTTTAAGGCACTAATCCCTTTCCTAGTCACCTCCCACAAGGCGACACCATCTAATACCATTAACTTAGACATTAGGTTTTCAACATATGAATTTTGGGGGACACAAACATTCATACCAGAGCATGGATGGTACTTAGTATATGTCCATGAACAAATAAATGAATATTAAGACTTTAGATTGGATCTGATTTTTCATGCAGAAGAAAGAGCCTGAAAGACTGTACAGTCCAGAAGGGAGAACACAATTTAGGGAAGATTTGCTTTTTCCACTATGAGAGTGGTTGAAATTATGGAAAATAGGGGCAATAATGAAATGAAAGTTGATTGAGAAAGAACATGCAATCTAGGCCAGAGAATTGAACTAGCCATGAGTTAAGATTGTGATTATGGAAACCCATTGAGAGAGATTCCAAATAGTTGTGAAGGATTTGGAAATAGTGTACAGAATAGGAAATTATGCAATTTAATTGAAAGTAGCTTACCTAAACAGCTTATAATAATTGGGAAAACAGGCATGAAGGTGTTGGAAAATTCGTTTTAGTGCCATAAATTACTGATGAATTATCACTGCCAACATATGCTCAAAATAGATTTATTTTGTCAATTTTACAAAGCCTTGGGATAATTTATATTAATATAATTCACTTAAAAGCTATATGAAATATTAATAAGTGATATTACCTACCACATTAAGGCCTTGCTCTGTGCCATGGACTGGGCTGCATACTTTTGTATGCATTATCTTTAATACTTACTCCAAGGGTTAAAGAGTTCAATCTACTTGCCTTTATCACACAAATATTAAATACCAGATCTGATATTAAATCCATCCATTAGAATTGAAAGTCTATGCTTTATTACAGTACACCACACTATGTTCCAACAAGTCTCTGAAATATGTATATGTTTTCAGCCTGAGTTTAGAGTGACAAGCGTAAATGTATATAAATTTAGTTATCTCTTACATGGTCACCATTCATTCGTTCACTCATTCATCAAACATGTATTGGTTGGTCCTCTGGGCACTGTACTAGGTACCTCATATACAACACTTCCACATGCCCCTGTGGAATTTATAGTGGCAGAGAGTGGCATTAGAAACACAAATAACTGTATAACAACAATTTTGATAAAGGCTATGAAGAAAAATATAGAGCCTTTTATTAAGTAGATTACAGAGCAGGATTCTCATGTACTTATTTTCCTGTGGGCAAATGTAATTAGATTTACAATATAGCTTACTGTAACCCAAGAAGATGCTTAAAATAGCTTTAGATAAGTTGTACCGCACCAGGGTAATCAAGCTGAACAGTTTGAAAACATTGGTCTTCCAGCGGCCTTTCCACAGCACAAAGGGAATTTTGGTGAATTGAAGAAAATTGTGTTATACTAACGGGTTTTGAAAATTTACCAAATGTCAAATCTGTATTCCAGCGTTGGAAGGTGACTTTGAAACTGTCTCAACAATGACCTACATCTGTTCACAAAAAAAGCATAAATATCCATGGAGATGATTATTACACTGACCTTTAAAGAGTAGTATCGGGGCGCCTGGGTGGCTCAGTCGTTAAGTGTCTGCCTTCGGCTCAGGTCATGATCCCAGGGTCCTGGGATCGAGCCCCGTATCAGGCTCTCTGCTCGGCGGGAAGCCTGCTTCTCCGTCTCCCACTCCCCCTGTTTGTGTTCCCTCTCTTGCTGTGTCTCTCTCTGTCAAATAAACAAATAAAATCTTAAAAAAAAAAATAGTAGTATCTATCCTGCTGCAGCTCTGAGCATGTGGGTTTTGTACTAAAATACTGAGAGTATGCTTTTAGTTTGAATATTTGGCCTCAGATATTGCTAACATTTGGCATAAAATCTAAATAGCAGTAAAGCTAGGAGAATTTATGTCATATAGGACTTAATAAAACAGAATGGCCAAAATAAAACAAACAATTAAACAACCAAAAAAAAAAAAAATGCAAGCAAAGCAAAGCAATGTGCAATGTTGCCAGATGTTAATAACAACCGAGGCCCTGTCTTTATTGCAGTTCAAGATTATAAAACCCTAAATTTCAGTTTCAGAATTTACCTTAGGGCTGTATTGTAATGATATTATAACTAACTGGTGGTTAAGGAATTTGTGAAAATTGCAGAAAAATCTAAATCAGTGATGTCTGTTTATTTGATTTTGATTTCCTCTCCAACATACATGTGTGTTGTAGCTTGACTTCTTTTTCCGCCCTGCCCTTTTCAACTCGCTTCATAAACAGATGGAAAACTGGTAATTTCCTGACAGTTGGAGATATTTTTGTAATTATCGGCAGATTTGAAAGGCTTAAGACTCTATTTCTTAGCTGTCAGGGAACAGTGGAAATGCTTTTCATGAAATAAGTGTAAATGTATGTGAAAGATAGAAGTTAAGCATGAAACCCAGTATCGTAATTGAAAGTCATTATCATCTATCAACTCCAGATATTGTGGGTCTTCCTTATTATCACCCTTCCTGGGAGTTTCTTATCCTGCCAATATTTCTCATTATCCTCTCCGTCATGTCTTGTATACCACTCTCACAGAGGAGGAACTCTTAACTTGGGTCTTGAGGAATAAATAGGAGCTTGCCCAACAGGAGTGAGAAGGTTCCTCAATAGGCATTGACACTGACTAAGGTAGTAAAGACACAAAGGTGTGAAAAGTATGGGAACGAGCTGGAAACTGAAATTAATTCAGTGTTAGAGTGTATAGTGCAAGGGAAGAAGTGGCATTACAGGATACTAGAGGGGGGTTAGATCAGATGGCCAAACCATCAAAGGTCAAGAAGAAATGATCACTATCAGGTGAGGGCAGGTGGGAATGAGTGAAGGACTAATAGGCATACAGAGTGTACAGGCAAGAACAAGACTCTGTGAGACTTTATGCTGGGTCTGATGGCCTTCTTTTTCTCTGAGGATAAGAAGCCAGATGGACCACAGGTGATGACTGGGGGTGAGTAGGGAACTTGAGGAGACGGGAGGATGTATAGAGCCATAGTGGAAAGGAAAGGGAAATGCCAGCAGGTGTGAGGAAAGCTTACTAGAGAGGCATTGAGGAGCATGCTAACATTGAAACGTGTAGTAGCATCAGTCTATACAGGAAATCCATCTTTTCCCCAGTTCTACTCGGCACTATAGTCACAGGGCCCATTCTGAGTTTGGAATTTTCAAAATCCTTGTTGTAGGGAGACAAAGGCATGGTGATGTTAATATTTACTGAGTACTTATAAAATGTGCTAGGAATTATACTTAGGACGTTACGTATGTTGCCATATTTATTACCTTCTTAACGATGAGGCATAAGTGTTATTCCTGTCTTGAAAAAACAAATTTAGGATCCAGTTAAGTAACTTTCCCAAGATATTTTACCAATAAATAGCAGAACTGGGATTTGAATGAAGATCAGCATTGCAGCTGAACAGAGAAGAAATGGAGGTTAGAAAAGGACTCATAACTTGGGAGAAGATGTCAGTGTCAAGGGAGTGGAAAATTTCAAGGATTGATGGAAATAACATTTTTAAGGTTGCATGAAAGATAGGAAACTAAGTGAGATGTAGACTTTCAATGTTTCAGAGTCCGGTGGTAGAGGCATTCAGCTTGGCCATTAGGTTTAAGTTGGAAGAGAGTTACTAAAATGAGAATGGGAGTGAAGGTCATGAATTCTCTGGAGAAGATATGGTTGCAGTACATGGGTACTGATTATGCATATTGATTATGGTGGAACTTTAGAGTGAAAAGAAATGGGTTTTGAAGAAATGACCTGACAGCTGATGAGTCCTAGTATTCAGGGTGAAAGGAACTTAATTGAAGAAAGATTTCCTTGTATGAGTTAAAAAAAGAAACAATACAAAAGCCACAAAGTGGAACTAGGATTTTGCTGAGCCTGTGTTCTGGATTTGATGATACGGATATGTGTTCAAGAGTACTACATGTGAGTCAGGTCCTCAAGGAGAAAAGAATGTAGGGAGACAACACAATGTCCATGTGAGCAATAAGAAAGTTTGTTTATTAAAAAAAAAAGGGGGGAGCTCAAGAAGATATGGTGGAAAATGTTAGGAAGGACTTCCAAGAGGCTGTGGTAGGGTGAGAGCATAAACCTAATGGGAAAAAATACTTAACCCTGGGAATGTGAGATTGAGATAGAGGATTAGTGATTAGAGGAACAGTTCATTTAGACCTTGAGAGTGATGGGACCAGAGGCACCAGTGGAATTTGGTGGCTTCAGATTTGTAAATGGAACTTTGGTATAAAGATATTTTGTTTCTTTGGTTCCAAATAGTGCCATGACTTGACTTCAGCCACATTAACATTTGAACTAAGTGGGGGTGGTGCTGTTTAAAGTTCTCTAGGTGCTGGGCTGATACCTTGTTGGTCAGTTCAATGTAAGAGTTGGATAAAATTAATTGGATTTGGGCGCCTGGGTGGCTCAGATGGTTAAGCGTCTGCCTTCGGCTCAGATCATGATCCCAGTGTCCTGGGATCGAGTCCCGCATCAGGCTCCCTGCTCCTTGGGAGCCTGCTTCTCCCTCTGCCTCTCTCTCTCTCTCTCTCTGTCTCTCATGAATAAATAAATAAAAAAAAAATCTTAAAAAAAAAATTAATTGGATTTATACCTCTGGATTTGTGAACTTGCTTAATAGAATTTTACCTAAAAAAATCCTAAACCTGGGCGCCTGGGTGGCTCAGTTGGTTAAGCAACTGCCTTCGGCTCAGGTCATGATCCTGGAGTCCCTGGATCGAGTCCCGCATCGGGCTCCCTGCTCAGCAGGGAGTCTGCTTCTCCCTCTGACCCTCCCCCCTCTCATGTGCTCTCTCATTCTCGCTCTCTCAAATGAATAAATAAATCTTTAAAAAAAAAAAAGAAGCCTAAACCTGATATTAATACATATTTTGTAGATATATCTTTGCAATATTTCACTAGATCAAATCATTAGACTGTATTGATTTAATATTTAGTGTTTAGGATTTATACGTTATCATCTTTTGATTATTAGAACAGATTCCTAATTAATGATATTAATTTCCTGTGCTATATTTAAAAACAACATAGTCTTACCTTAGCACTGTGGCAACTATAATACAAATTAAGAATTTTAAATTGTCTCTATCTATACATTTCCTTGTTCCACAATGCATGAAAAAGAAAGTTGGCTTATATGAAATAAAACAGCTATGACATTGTCACATGAATTTTCTCATAAAATTCATCAAAGTTTAGCACTGGAAGTGTTTTTACACACCACGTAGTTCGACCATCCTCGGTGACCGATGCAAACATTCAGGATCTTTTCATGAAAGTTATGTCTTCTAACTGCATGGTAAGAGTTGGAGCAAGTTTGAGGTTGGAATATTGTCTCCTGCTCCTAAATTTTTGTAACCCTGAAAACTTGGCTTCTCTAAGCCGAGTGTTTCCTGTTCTGTAAAATGGGGGTGTAAATATTATCAAAGAGTAATTGAGAGGATTGAGCAGTCCATTTACCTCTGGCTATCAGAGGTTATATTTACATGGAACAAAAATCTCTTTCTCTGTAGTTTTCTAACTCATGTGTTGTACTTCAGCTTCCTGGAATAACATTGGGAAGCTGAAAATTACTTTAAAACTAAGTTTCACACTTAATCAATTTCTGATGTTTATGAAGCAGTCTGGGTTTGACAGCTTAGTAATAATGGTTTATTTTCCCCAAAGATAACTATTGAATATCCAACTAAGGCCAGGCAAGACTATGTGGGAATCCCCGGCCAAAATTGGTTACGGGGAGTCCCATGTGTCCCAGGTACAGTCTGCTTTAATATCCCTGCTATGCTCAGGT